>NC_141693.1:726428753-726761253 GCF_964263255.1 Lissotriton vulgaris | reverse complement strand
TAGCTTTCTATCTATCTATCTATCTATCTATCTATCTATCTATCTATCTATCTATCTATCTATCTATCTATCTATCTATCTATCTATCTATCTATCTATCTATCTATCTATCTATCTATCTATCTATCAATCTAGCTATCTAGCTATCTAGCTAACTAGCTTTCTAGCTATCTAGCTATCAATCAATCTAGCTATCTATCAAGCTTGCTATCTATCTAGCTATCTAGCTTTCTATCAGCTAGATAGCTAGATTATCTAGCTATCTATCAATCTAGCTATCAATCTAGCTATCTAGCTAGCTTTCTAGCTATCTATCAGATAGATAGCTAGACTATCTAGCTAACTAGCTATCTATCAGTCTAGCTATCTATCTAGCTATCTAGCTATCAATCTAGCTATCTAGCTATCTATCAATCTAGCTAGTTATCTATCTATCTATCTATCTATCTATCTTCTATCTATCTATCATCTATCTATCTATCTATCTATCTATCTATCTATCTATCTATCTATCTATCTATCTATCTATCTATCTATCTATCTATCTATCTATCTATCTATCTATCTATCTATCTATCTATCTATCTATCAAGCTATCTAGCTATCTATCTAGCAATCTAGCTAGCTATCTAGCTATCTAGCTAGCTATCTAGCTATCTAGCTAGATAGCTAGCTAGATAGCTATATATCAATCTAACTATCTAGCTATCTAGCTATCTAGCTATCTATCTAGCTATCTAGCTTTCTAGCTATCTATCTATCTATCTAGCTATCTATCAATCTAGCTATCTAGCTATCTAGCTATCTAGCTAACTAGCTTTCTATCTATCTATCTATCTATATAGTCTAGCTATCTAGCTATCACCCCAGACAGGAGATAGTGTATTGGGGCATTGAGGGCTGAAAGAAACTAGACATTCCCTGGGGCGCACAAGGCTTCCCCTTGCATAATCCGGTCAAACTGGTTCTGGGGCACACCAGCCCCTGTCCCAGCGCAACCCTGGACAAAGGGAAAGGGGTGTAACCACCCCCTTCCTGGGTCCCACGCATAGGATGGACCTAGCAGGTAATCCAGCCCCCTAGATTGGTATAAGAATGGGAGCAGTGCCAAAGCACTCAGATTATCCTGACTCAAATTTATGAAACAAAACTCTGGACCCTTTGACATCCTACTCGACGTAGAAGACTGAAGAATCTCCCTTGTGGTCAAGGAGTGACCACCCTGTGCAAACAGGCACCATCCAGCACCTCAACGTTTGCTTTGTTGCAGTTCCTGCCGGAACTCGAGTGACAGAGTTTGACAAGACCCAGCGTGCCTGCCTTCTAACAGCCCGATCCACAGTCCCTGCAGAGCTGAGACCTGTGGAGGCGACCTGAAGCGTGGGGCCCGCCATCTTGGAAAGACCAGGAGACGCTGACTGTGCAGCTCCCGAGTGACCCTCGAAGCTGTGCATTGGGGTTTGAGAAGCCTAGCCCTGAACCTCTCTTGCACCAAAGCTCACCCCTCTACACTCACCGAGTGCTGCGTGGGGCCCTTCTGCATCTTTTGGCTCAATGTGTTGGTCCAGTCACTTGCCCGTTGGCTTGTGGCCCCAGTACCAACGAACCTTTGAATTTGACTTGTGAGTCTGGTTGCTCCAGACTTGCCCTCACTCCCCTGAAAAGGAGCACCTGCTCTGACCCTCCTGGTCTGAGTAGGAAGCGATCTTTGAATCCTGCGTGGGTTGTGCTTGCCAAGGTTTGTTTGCTCCAATCCGGAAGACGACACCGCCGACAGCGAGAGTCTGCGTAGGACAGCTCGTGGTCCACTCCTGGACATCCTCGGTGCCCCAGAGTCCACGTGGCAGTGGAGACAAGCTTCACAACATCGACCTGATTGCGCCCGACATTGCCTGGTTCCTTCCTGGTTCCACCCTGGTCACTGCTGAGTGACCCAGACTCTGTTCCCTCTGCTTTCAGATCATCTATACCTTCGATCCACCCTTGGATCACACCGGACACTTCTCTTCTCGACGCCTGCAGCATCTTCATCTTCAGGCACCATCAACCTATGTGACGAAACCCGACAATACTTTGCACCCGTGCACCAGCTTCCTGTGGGTGAGGTAACTCAGCAACGCCAGTGCTCCTGCACTGGTACACATCTCTAGTGTATATGTCTAAAGTTTCGTCCTTCTAGTCTCCTTTAACAGTAACTTTGTAACTTTTACGCACCATTGACATTGCATTGGTGCATGTGTGTGCTTTAAGCGCTGCACCCGAATCCCGCTGGCTTTTCCCGACTTCAGCATTGCTAGTCCCGACTGCTCCCAGCAATTCCCCAGGCCCTAGGCCTGACCACTGTTTGTACCACTATTTTAGTATATGGTTTGTGTGGCCCCCGGGCCTCATCCATAATTGTGCAACTTTTATATGTTTAACTGTGCTTTTTGTTTAAACGCTTGTGCTTCTAGACTCATAGAGTATAGAGGATTATTCTAGTAATAAATACATATATATTTATATAATATATAACTTGTGTGGTGTCCTTTCATTTGATATTACAGGATTGTGATTGGTAAAACAGCTCGCTTAACACGACCTCTTGAGTTAAGCCTTTAAGGCTGCTTGGTCTATGCTACCCTTAGGATAGCTTAGGATAAGGTTGACTTACAACCAGACACCATAAGGGATTGTTTGGACTGATACAAGGTGCCCCCAGAATTGGAGACATCATATATCAGGCCAACTTCTCACAGGCGGGAACTGCAACAAAGCAAACGGTGAGGCGCTGGATGGTGCCTGTTTGCACAGGGTGGTCACTCCTTGACCACAAGGGAGATTCTTCAGTCTTCCACGTCGAGTGGGATGCCGAAGGGTCCAGAGTTTTGTTTCATAAGTTTCAGTCAGGATAATCTGATGTGCGTTGGCACAGCTTACCTTCATTCCAAATCAAGGGGCTGTATTACCTGCTAGGTCCCTCCTATGGGTTGGACCCAGGAAGGAGGTGGTTACACCCCTTTCCCTTTGTCCAGTTTCATTCCAGAGCTGGGGCTGGAGTGCCCCAGCCCCTGTTTGAACTGGACTATGCATGGGAAGCCTTGTGCTCCCCAGGCAGTGTCTAGTTTCATTCAACCCTCCCTGCTACAATCCACTATCTCCTGTCTGGGGTGGTGTGACACCTCCCTGTGACAGGATATCTATTGTCCAGGCCTCCCCTGCCGGAGTTTCGGTCAGCAGCAGGAGGCCAGACTCGTGTCTGTGGCAGCAGTATCCATTTTGTGATGCTGGGGCTTTGGTTAGATTAAACCGCGTTTAAGCAAAGTAACATGTCTCCTCCCTCTAGAAGGGTGGAATGCTACCCCTGTTGCCAGGACTGGTGAGGGGGTAGTATTCCAAAGCGTATGACACCTCACACAACATGTTTTGATAAAGCCAAACCAAAGTTAGCAAGTAACCGCGAGGATTATAATGCACTTAAGAGTATATGGTATGGCAACATCCTGGAACAGCTAAGGGAGTTGGTCCCGACAGCTGCAGACAGGCTCAGCTCATGCTAGAGCACCATCTCACATAAAACCAAGCACTCTGCCTCCAGGATTGTTAAGGCCTGCCATAGGAGTGACTTATAGGTATATATATGTCCAGATATAGGTTTAGATATAGGTATACTATATCTAAGCAAGGAGTGATTACACGACCTTGCCCCAGCTGAGTGATCAGCCAGTTGTGTCAGTTTGGATAGACAGCCAGAATGGCAAAAGATATGCTGCAGCCCCTGGTACAAGAGGCAGTGATGATGGACGGAGCATCTGAATCAATCAAACACTCACACTCAGTCAAATGATCTGGGTTTAATCCATCACCGTTCTTTAGCCCACTCTGCCACCCCAGTTCAGACATGGCTATATGCAAATCAGTCTGACCCTGTGCCTCATGGGAACAGTCGAGCCCGAACTGGCAAGCCATGTCTTCCCTGGAACGGAAACAAGCTTCCGAGGACCGGTTTCTGGCATTCCAGCCGTCTTCAGCCCGGCTTGCTTGAATCCAGTGGCAAAGTGAGCAAGGGACTAATGTCTGAGCATACCCTGCCACACTTATGGCGGCCAAAAGCGGTACAAAAGGGGGTGATGATGGATTTGGGCCCAGAACTTTGGACTGGGTTGAATGTGTGACATTGATCCACATTCGGTCCACCATCACCTGTTTTGTTTGCAATTGCCGCCATAAGTGCGCTGGGGATGCTCAGACGTGGGTCCCAGGCACTCCACACCACTTGGAGTCAAGCTAGCCGGGCTGATGAGAGGTGTTACCTCGAAACCGGTCCGGTCCTCGGATGCTTGATTCCGTTCTGGGAAGGACATGGCTTTTGTAGTTCGGACTGGACTGTTCCCATGGGGCACAGGATCAGAGCTGATTTGCATATCGCCATTGTCTAACCCAGGGTGGTGTGGAGTGCAAAAAAACGATGGATTTGGGCCCAGATCATTGGACTGGGTTGAATGTGTGACATTGATCCACATTCGGTCCATCACCTGTTTTGTTTGCAATTGCCGCCATAAGTGCGCTGGGGATGCTCAGACGTGGGTCCCAGGCACTCCACACCACTTGGAGTCAAGCTAGCCGGGCTGATGAGAGGTGTTACCTCAAAACCGGTCCGGTCCTCGGATGCTTGATTCCGTTCTGGGAAGGACATGGCTTTTGTAGTTCGGACTGGACTGTTCCCATGGGGCACAGGGTCAGAGCTGATTTGCATATCGCCATTGTCTAACCCAGGGTGGTGTGGAGTGCAAAAAAACGATGGATTTGGGCCCAGATCTTTGGACTGGGTTGAATGTGTGACATTGATCCACATTCGGTCCATCACCTGTTTTGTTTGCAATTGCCGCCATAAGTGCGCTGGGGATGCTCAGACGTGGGTCCCAGGCACTCCACACCACTTGGAGTCAAGCTAGCCAGGCTGATGAGAGGTGTTACCTCGAAACCGGTCCGGTCCTCGGATGCTTGATTCCGTTCTGGGAAGGACATGGCTTTTGTAGTTCGGACTGGACTGTTCCCATGGGGCACAGGGTCAGAGCTGATTTGCATATCGCCATTGTCTAACCCAGGGTGGTGTGGAGTGCAAAAAAACAATGGATTTGGGCCCAGATCTTTGGACTGGTGTAAAAAAGGGGTTTCAAAGACAACCAGTAACCAAAGACCCTTTTTATGTTGCCCGGCGGTATCGCCTCTATGACCCACCAATGTTAACCAATGAAGAAGCAGGCGCTGGAGACTGGAAGGCAGGAAACGAGGATTTTATTCTCTCCGGAGGAGAACACATCAATTCAGACAGCAAGTATCGTCACGAGGTGCTCTACCCACATCTCTGAGGCCTGGCCTCTTATACTAGGGTTTATGACCTTTATTGCACATAACACATTCTCGCAACACTTTAGTATTTGAAAGAACATCCTCGGAATCTCCTCTTCAGGCCTGTTCCCACATACATTTACAGTTGGATTCCCCACCCTGGTCACAACAGGTGATGGTTGTCGCACAGCAGGGCATTCCGCCGATTCACGGAATGCATGGGGTTGATCGGATCTCATAGGGTGGGGGCTTTGATCGGTTCGAGGGTCTTTTGATGGGGAGGGGAAGCTTCCTACTGTACGGGGTAATAAACAGTATCCGCAGGGCCAGGTGGCGGCCTGGGAACAAGGAAGACAAACGGGGACACAGGAAAAAGGGGGTTTGCATCAAAAGGATCTGAGGCCATGAAAGGAATGAGGGGAGGTGTCGCGCTGGGAACAGGATGGGATTCCGTGATGAAGCTGCGCTGAAGAGGGGTTTATGACCCAAGGCATGAGAGAGCGGGGGTTGTCAGTGTGCGAGGGGATGCTTGCGAGGTTAAGGGAGAGAGAGACGCGCTGGCTATCAGCGAGGGGCAGGGAGGCCATGGTGCTCAAAATGGCTGCCGCTTACGCGCACGAATGGGCTCGAAAAGGGGGCAAGATGGCGCCGATAATGTTCACCATGTTTGTATCAATTTTCCACAGTCCTCCCTTTAACATTTCCAAGACATCTTGCTGGCCTATTTCCTATCTATACCTATATGCAGCGATCATAAGTAAGGGAGAGGGGACTTAGGCAAAAGAACTGTACATAAACATCACATTATAAACATCATATTAAAAAATCTCATCATCTAGTAGGCGGGTTCATCGTTAAGCTGGTTGCAGAAAAAAGTCATCGTAATGCAATATCAGACTAGAATTACGTAGCGAGGGCGTTGGGTACAGATCATAGATACTTATAGTCATTTGGAATAAGAACTGGTAAGTTATTATATAAGTAAGTCCTTTTGTATTCGGCGGGTGCATAGTTAGTCCAATGGTGATTGGGAGAGAAAGGAGATACAGTAAAAATATCAGAGTTCTCGTTGTCTTTTGTCGTCTTCGGTTGGCACTGTTAAGTACCTGGATTACAACTCGGTCTGTCAACAGACATGTTCATGTGGGTCGAGTCGTTGGAGGTCTGCGGGCAGGGGTACATTTCGTTTTGTTTCGCCAGACCTCATAGGAGAAATGCGTTATGGTTTTGGAGCAGGTGCACCTTCTTCCGTAATGCAGAGCATAGATTTGCAATGGAAAATGCAATTGTTCCAGAATTGTGAGATCTGTTTGTTTCTTGAGTCTGTGTGGTGGGCATTTCCTGTCGCTTCCATCATCTTCGAGGCGTTCAGCAGCGGGTAGAACCACATACTTTGTTCATCTTTTCTGTAGAGGCGACCCTTGGTGGAGTTCTAGGTCACCGTTCTAAGATTAACATAGTTCGTGGTCTACTTAGTCGGAGCTCCCTCCCTTCTGACGCAGGGAGTACTCTTCTCTGGGTAGCTCAGTAGGATTTTGGAGGAACTTGGGAGTTCGGGTGGAAAGGTGCGGGTGTGAACAGTCCTTATGGTAGGTCGGAGGAGGAGGGGATGGAGCAAGGCCAAGTCGGGAACAGATTAGGGGGGGCGGAGAGTTTGCGACAGGTGGGTCCGTAACCACGTTCAGAGAGCGGGGACTTTTTGGCACACGTTGATCATAGAGCAGGGGCTTCAGGTCAGCCCTTTCCTTAGCTTTGTCTGAAACAGTGCCCCGTCCTGCGACTCCTCACTGCTGTGGTCTCGCCTCGGCCTCCGTCGTTGATGTTCCACAATCCGCAGTCAGGCCGCGTGCTCCCACATCCGGTCTCTTTCTCCTCCGACGGTGATACCCTTAAATGAGTTTTGAAAAGACAGTCTTTAGAGATATTGCAGAAGAAGGTAATTACATAAGTCTATTTCTCTCCCAACACCAAGCAACTGGGGTAAGCACTCGCTACATTTGAGATTTTTGCGGCTAACGTATAAACAATTGATGATGGGTTTGCCGTATTCCTTACAACCTCCTTTTGTTGGCTAATTCTTTGGCGCTTTGATGATTATTACGTTCATAGGTACGAGGTCTGGTACTCATTTATTGCATACGTCTATTATAGTAGATGTCAGTTCTTCTGGTAAAGACCCATTTCCCTAGTACGAGTCTTGCAAGGCTAGGCTGGTCTTCAGGACCTTGTATTTTACAAAAAGTGCAACGTGCTATTCACCACAGTCTGATAGGCATCCTTCTGAGGGGTGAACATAGGCTAAACAAGTCTTCATTACATAAAAACATCTTATTTTCAACAAGGCTTACTGCAACAAGTTCTTTCGATTTTCGATCTAATTTTCAACTTTGCACACATCTTTCTAACTTTCTATATAAATCCTCGCAACCTGGTTACTACAAAAAAAACTCGGGGGGTGGTTTGCGATAATTATTAAACTTATCCTCGGGGAAGGAGGGATCTTATGGAAAACAATTGGGAACACAGTGAATTAGAGCAGGGGGCGTTTTTCAGGCTCTCGTTCAAGGCAGCTGACACCAAACTGGGGGGCATTTTGGGAAGACGGGGGTGTCTCGATCATTTCTTACTGTTTGGGGTATGGGGACAATTTGGAATGGGGATGGTCGCATTACCACAGACATATTTTATCATAGAAGCCACTGACAAATAGTTCCCTGGCTGTGGGTCAAATTTAGGGAACCTCAGTCGTCTTACCTGTCCCTTTCCTATTGGCCAATTTAAATTTCATCCATATTTAGCAGAAAAGGAGAGGTAGTAACGTGGTACCGATACAATTTTATTTAGGACAAATTTGTGCAAATACTTGTGGTACTTGGGGCCAATCGGGAGGTGCACCAGGTTCGTCAATTAGGTGCCAGTCGCTAGGAAGAGGGAAAGTGTGGAGGGGTGAAAGAGTGAGAGAGAGAGAGAGAGAGAGAGAGAGAGAGAGAGAGAGAGAGAGAGAGACAATAGGCCAAACAGTACACGTGGGACATGGAGAATGACCGTGTATTGTTTGGGCTATTCAGTGCGTTACTCAACGTTAGACGTTTCGGGTCTGTGTTAGGATGTAGAAAGCATGCAGTTTTGGGACAGAAGAGCATTAGATCAGGTACAAAAAGGTCGTGCATTGGGTAGGGCGTCCTTTTTTGTGTCGTCTTGCAGCGGTAGTCTGTTTTCATGCATCGGGCGTGACGTGGTTCCAGATCCCTTACGATACTCTAATCGGGATTCTAATGTAACCTGCAGAGGGAAAAAAGGAGGGAAAGGGGGAGGTGGGGGGACAACATTCGGACACATCAAATGTACGGGCACGAAAGTCCTTTACTTACCGCATACTCGTACTTATCTCTTTGGGATATAATCCCTTAGGGTTTTGGTTTCCGAAAGTCAAGGGGGCGGGCAATGTGATAGGTGGTTCATGGGGAGGTTCGAGGATGGCATTAAGGATCGTGTGTAGAGAAACGCTTAAAAAAGGAATCAGAGGTGTCTAGCGTGAGGTACCCGGTTTTGTAGATGTATCCGGCCTTCGGGATCCTTAAATCATTCCCAAAGATGTGAGGTTCTAAGGCATATCAGTTCTTCGTTTAACCCGGTACCTTAGTACCTTCGACCACCATATCTTAATAACATTTTATCAATCACCCCGCTTCACTTTACCCATTCTCAGAAGTCGAGGTCCTTCTTCATATGTTAGTCCCTGAGTTTAGTCGCATATTTTGGAGGCAACGTATCATACCTGGGATCCGATCATCAATCCGGGGCCGAACAACCATTTCTCGGATGACCTTAAAAAAAAGAGCAGAACAGTTGCGCACAGAAAAACCCTCCCACCGATACCCACATTTACAAAAGTATGCGATGCCTATTCATAGTTTTTAAGACCTTTATTTGTATAATCATCCAGTACGTAAAATGTGAGAGCACAATCATAATTTGGCCTGACATGTCGTCGATGGAAGCACATACAGTAGGGGGTTATTTTGTAGCACAAGAACATGTAAAAAGGCCTAATTTATTATTTGCAAGTAACTAAAAACATTTCATTGCGTGACGAGGGAATCAGGGGCATTTTAGTTCATAAATGGAAACACAGTCAAGCTCATCGGAATCACATTTCCTAGATGTAAACCGTGGGTGTGCATCATAAGCGACGTTATGTACCAGTTACAATAAATATCAAAAATAAATCGTTCATTGAAATCAACATTTTTACGGAACCCCTTCTCAAACGTTCGCCAAGTGAACCCTCCTCCCTTTCCCCTCGAGTGTACAATGGTTCGTATATATATCTTAGTACATCAAGTTTCATTAGTTAAGGAACACCACGAGGCGTCCGTTAGTTCCCATTGATACCGGCGCCATTTTGGGCGAGGCCGGTTTAGTCCGGAAGTAGCACCAGAGGAAAAAATATCCCCGACGATTGGCGGTTGGACCAGGGTCCCTTTCGGCAGTTCAAAAGAAACTGTGCTAACAGAGGGGCTGGTGGTGTGGACCGTCAATCAAGAGAGGGAGGGGGTAGAGTCTTTCTTACCGGGTCATGTTGATGTTCAGCCGGAACTTACTCGAGTTCGTTAGCCCATAATGTTCCTGGGTGGTTCAGACGGAAGCTGATGCAGACACGAGAGCACCGCCATCTTGTTGCTGTGCCGTGGTTATTTCATTTGAGATCAATGCAGCTGTTCCTCACCGGAAGCCTGAAGGGACTGAGGGCTCTTGGGACTTTGGTAGAATCTTCAAAGTCGAGGGGACGTTTGTCGATGGTGGGGGCTTGCGCCCAGGTGGGCAGGTGCCCGAGTTGCAATTTCGGACAAAGTTACTCCAGCGGCCTAGACCCGCCTTTCGAGGGCCCAGACGCCATTTTGAGACCCTGTGGCAGCCACCTTTGTCGTATCCATCAGGAGTGGAAGAAACTTCTTGTGATGGCGAAGGACAGAGCATCATGCTGCTGGAGCAGGACATTTTGGTTCGGGGCGCCAGGGTGCAGCGGTGGAGCCTTCATCTGGGGAGGTGAGGGAGGCTCGTCCGTGCCGCCTTCCTCTCCCGGCGCATCCTACACCGTCCCTTTGAATCAGGGGCGCACATGATGACCACCCTACACCCCTGATTCCGACTCTTGGGGGACCATTGTACATCCAGTGCTCCGTAAATATGCCCTTCGGACATTGTATGTCCTGTACTATGCAAGTATACCAGTCGGGCATTGTATGTCCTGTGTTGCGGAAATATACCAGCCGGGCATTATATTTCCTGTGCAGCGTAGGTATATGGCCGTCGCCCGGCTGGAGGACGTTAGCGCCGGACCAGGGCAGGGAAGCCTCCTACCTGTGGAGGTGGAAGAGGCTCGTCCGCGTTGCCTCTTCCTCCCTGCCCACCCTGCATCCGTTCGATGGAGGAATTCGTGATGGCCGGACCAGGAGATACAAGGGAGGGGGTCATTTTCATCCGCCCCCTCCCTACTCGCGGCCCGGGGGACGCCATCCCTGGAAGGGTAGTATGGAAAGACCATTTCATTGCCTGCTTGGTGGAGCCTCCAGGACCTTCTCGCCAGCGATCTCTTTTTTTGGCCCATGGTTGCTGGCAGGCCCCGCCCCACACGTGCTATGTGTTTCGGATGGGCGGGACCATCGAACTGTTACATTGGAGGACTTCCGGAGTGAGCATAATATGTTTTGTATTTTTCCTATTAGTAAAGTTTGTTTTAGAGAGAGTTCTACTAGTTATTCTATTTACCGTTAGTTGTGTGTTTTCTTTACCGTAATTAAATCCTAAGTTATATAATAGATGCTTGGCTTCCTTGAGTCTTTCTTCTGACGGGGGGTTGTTTACACTGGTCTGTAATTGTGTTTGCTTTTCAGAGTGGGGGAGCAACAGAGAGCAATCAGTCCCAGAACTCTAACATGTCGTTAAAATTGGTCTGACAAAATCTGTGCCATCGAGCATAATCAAACGGGGTGGTTCTATCTGTCCTGTCCGCACTAGTCTGATTGGTTTTTATTTCGCGTCTTTTCCCTTTCTGTCGGCCTGTCCTTTCTGTCGACCCTCCGTTCTTACCTATGCTCTGCAAAGTCGGGCATTGGGCTTTCCAGTGCCCGAGGCATTTACAGAAAGCACATTGGTTCTGTTTTAAATCTATTCGTCCTGTGCGCAGTGTCGGGGGATTACCTTCGTGTCGTTGTGTCCCGGGGTTGACTTGTCGGCACATCCCTCTACACCGTTCTCTTTCCATGTCTACTCCTCGGGACTGTGCCATCGCTGGCCCTTCCCTTTGCCTACTAGACGTTTGGAGGGTGTTCTAACCAGACACTGGCTTGATGTTTCTATCTCTAGCTTCTGTTTGGTATCCTCTCTTTCTTTTATCTCTTTCTCTAGTTTCTGGGCCGCTAGGTGGGCTGCTTTCCGCAGCTCTTTTCCCAACCTACTCTCAGTTCTCTTTTTGCGTTGTTCGGCTTCTTTTCGCCACATGCCGAAGCTGTCAAGCATAGTGGACGTCGTCTTGTTTTTACCAAGGGCTGTTTCTAGTGCGATTATTCTATCATTTTCGAAGGATCCTATCAGTGGCCACTGACTTTCTCGATCCTTTTTCGTATATTTATGCCACAGCTGGGTATAGGCTATAGCGACTAATCCATGCTTCGTGAACATGTCCTTATTAGGGGTGCCTTCCAGCGGAGCCGGATGGTTCATCTCTAATAAGCGGTCCGGGTTAAACAGGCTACTAACCAGTGGGGAGAAGACAGGCATGACGGATCACAATGGGATAATAGTCAGCACTACCTATCTTATCACTGCGCGCAAAGACTAGACAGAATATTTCTATTCTACGTTGTTTGCACGCAGTGAATACCTCATGAACCAATCTTGAGCAATCAATGTTAGGTCAAAAATAAAAAATCAATATGGTCAATGGGGAGAATGAGTAGGCTCGCAAAGGTTCGCGTCACCTACCCTTTCACTATCTGTAAAGAGGGGACCTATTTTTCCCTGTTTGCAGACAGAGAATCTCCAGAAAACAATCTATAACAGTTAATCAATGGGGGGAAGGGGCAATTGTTCAGTGGGGGAGAAAGATAGGTCCGACGGGTGCATACCTATCCTTCGCTGTTTATAAAGGGAGAGCCTGTTGTTTCTCCGTTTGCAGACAGCGAATCTCCAATAAATTAACAAAAAGTAATACTAGTATTTTCTCAACAATTATCAATCAATTTCAATTATCTATCACTTTCGCAATTCGTCGTGTTTACACGACCTTACCCGGACCGCATGGACAGTTTCTTGTCTTCCGAATCCAGCGCCCGATCGTCCTCTTCTCTTCGTACTTCTCGTGGCACTCCTGAAGGTTCCCAGTCAGGACCGCAGATCACTCGAGAGAGGTCTGTTCGGAACCAGTGAAGTTCGGATGATCGGCTGTCAGACGAGGGTCTATCGGACAGGGTACCTTCCGATCGTTGCAGTCGTTCACTCTGTCGTCAGGACCTCTCCCACTGGATCGCTGATGGGCCCCACGTTTGGGACGCCAATTGTAAAAAAGGGGTTTCAAAGACAACCAGTAACCAAAGACCCTTTTTATGTTGCCCGGCGGTATCGCCTCTATGACCCACCAATGTTAACCAATGAAGAAGCAGGCGCTGGAGACTGGAAGGCAGGAAACGAGGATTTTATTCTCTCCGGAGGAGAACACATCAATTCAGACAGCAAGTATCGTCACGAGGTGCTCTACCCACATCTCTGAGGCCTGGCCTCTTATACTAGGGTTTATGACCTTTATTGCACATAACACATTCTCGCAACACTTTAGTATTTGAAAGAACATCCTCGGGATCTCCTCTTCAGGCCCGTTCCCACATACATTTACAGTTGGATTCCCCACCCTGGTCACAACAGGTGATGGTTGTCGCACAGCAGGGCATTCCGCCGATTCACGGAATGCATGGGGTTGATCGGATCTCATAGGGTGGGGGCTTTGATCGGTTCGAGGGTCTTTTGATGGGGAGGGGAAGCTTCCTACTGTACGGGGTAATAAACAGTATCCGCAGGGCCAGGTGGCGGCCTGGGAACAAGGAAGACAAACGGGGACACAGGAAAAAGGGGGTTTGCATCAAAAGGATCTGAGGCCATGAAAGGAATGAGGGGAGGTGTCGCGCTGGGAACAGGATGGGATTCCGTGATGAAGCTGCGCTGAAGAGGGGTTTATGACCCAAGGCATGAGAGAGCGGGGGTTGTCAGTGTGCGAGGGGATGCTTGCGAGGTTAAGGGAGAGAGAGACGCGCTGGCTATCAGCGAGGGGCAGGGAGGCCATGGTGCTCAAAATGGCTGCCGCTTACGCGCACGAATGGGCTCGAAAAGGGGGCAAGATGGCGCCGATAATGTTCACCATGTTTGTATCAATTTTCCACACTGGGTTGAATGTGTGACATTGATCCACATTCGGTTCATCACCTGTTTTGTTTGCAATTGCCGCCATAAGTGCGCTGGGGATGCTCAGACGTGGGTCCCAGGCACTCCACACCACTTGGAGTCAAGCTAGCCGGGCTGATGAGAGGTGTTACCTCGAAACCGGTCCGGTCCTCGGATGCTTGATTCCGTTCTGGGAAGGACATGGCTTTTGTAGTTCGGACTGGACTGTTCCCATGGGGCACAGGGTCAGAGCTGATTTGCATAGGTGCGAAGTAGTGTCGGGTTTCGTCACGCAGGTCAATGGTGCTTGGAGCTGAAGATGCTGCATGCGGCTCGATGTGAAGAGTTCAGGTAGATCCAAGGGTGGATCTGAAGTGGTGAAGACCTTAAAGCAGAGGGGACAATGTTCAAAGTCACTAGCCAGTGACTACCGTGGAACCAGATTGGAACCAGGCGATGTTGGGTGCAAACAGGCGATAAGGTGTAGCTTCTCTCTGCAGCCACGTAGACACGAAGAGGTCGAGGACGTCCAGGAGTTGAGCACAAGCTGAACCACAAAGGCTCTAGCTGATGGCGGTGTCAGCAACTTGATTGGAGCAAACAGGCCTTGGCTAATGCAAGCCACGTAGGCAGTGAAAAAGGCTTATCACTCGGACCAGCAAGGTCAGAGCGGGTGCTCCTTTTTACAGGAGCGAGGGCCAGTCTAGAGCAATCAGACCCGCAGTGTAGATTGTAGGTTTCGTCGCCAAGATGGCCGCTGACCACGTGGCAAGTGGCCGGAATGGCATGTCGAGTAGCATAATGCAAAAGGGCCCCACGCATATTGTGGAGATGCTGGGGGGCTGATCTTCAGAGAAAATGCTGCTCGGTTGTGGGGATTCTCAAACCCTAAAGCACAGCATCGAGGGTGCCTCAGGTGCTGCGCAGTCAGCGTCTTGGGGTCTTTCAAGATGTCCAGTCCCACGTCTCTCGGTGCCTCCATGGGTCCCTTCTTTTCAGGGACTGTGGATCAGGCTGTGTGAAGTCTGGGAGTCTGGGTCTTGTCAGGCTCTGGGCTCAGGCTCCGGCGGGAGGCGGCGTCAAAGCAGACATCAAGGTGCTGGATGGTGCCTGTGTTCACAGTGTGGCCACTCTGTGGTTCTGAAAATTCCGGACCCCGCCATAATGGTGTACCAAGGCCTAAACACTCGTGCAGAAAATATCATCATACCACGACGAATTTGGTATCAATAGACCGGTAATGATCAGGACATTATGCCTGTGTATTTGCGTCGCGATCGAGTGATGCTATCACCCTTAAACCACTGTTCTTGTCCTGAGCCCACGGCATCCATCTTGTGTCTTGCCCTCATATAGTCAATTGATTAAAGGCTGAATATTGATCCAAAGGACACGTCCACCTTTCTCTGACTTCTCCATGACCTGAACAGGCTGAATCTGCCTACGTGATGTTGGCCTCACCAAACCAGTCCATGCCCTCTAGTCAATCTATATTAAAGATCTGAGCAACTTGTTGTGTACATTGGCCTGAGCAAGATTAGAAGGCCGAATACAGTAGCCATGCCTGTTTATGACCCACAAGCATCCCTTATCCTACATTTCTATCTTCCACACCTGGCTCTGTTTCTCTGCTTCTGGGCTTTTACAATGGGGAGGTGACTGTTTATATGATGGGGAGGAAACCAGTTCTATTGTGAGCTTCTCCGGCCTGCACAGGAAAATATGTGAAGTTTGACATATGTTCATGATGGAAGATGGGTTGGTCAGTTTGGGCAAGTAGAATGGAATTCATAATTATAGCCTGCTTTGTTATGGTACCATGGGAGCGACCTACAATGATGTGTTTCACAGCAAGAATGTGAGCCTAGGGGCAAACTTTTTGTATAAAAAGCCTGCCTGAGAAAGCTCAGGCAGGCTCCCTCTTTCAATTGTAAAACTACGGTTGGACGACGAAGCCTCATAATTAATTCTAATAAAGATGTCTTTTAATTTTACAGATTGGCTGTCAATTCCTTTGCTGCTTTATTATGCAAACTGCTGGATAGATCCCTGGTGGGGAGACTGAGTTATTTTTTTACTTTTCTTCAGTTGGCTGCCCAACTCGGGGCCTTATCATGGAGTGGTTATCTGCAGGAGTGTTTTGTCAAAGGATGGAAGAGCTGCTGGGGAAGACAAGACAGAATTCTACCAAAAAGACGTACTCTGGGCACAGGGTTTTCTGGGGGATTATCTGTCTCTGTGGCCCAGTATGTTTTTTGATTTTTCTGACTTAAAACTCTCCTAAAGATGCCACTCCTGACTAAGGAACCCATTCTTTTTTTTTGCTGTAAGTATTTTTTAACAGACTGTTAGTGCAGTGGGGAATTGACAGTTATAATTTGGACAAATATTTGTGTATATGCAAATTGCAATTTGTATAGGCAGTTAATGAAGAGATATTTTCTCCATCTGCTTTAGTTGAAGAATAAAAGTGAGTCGCTCCCAGTTCGTTGTGGTTCTGAGTCCTTAGTTATTTATTGGTCGCAGAAATGTGACGCGGTCCTTAGTATTTATTGATACTCTTGGTTGCTTTTGTAGATTATCACTGGTTGCTTTTGTTAAGATAATCTTTGGTTTGGGTACCGGTACATTTGGTTCATTTGGTAGGCCTTTGGTTGCTGTGGTTCAGATTATCGTTGGATAATCTTCCTCAGTATTGGTTCCTTAGTTTTATTTGAACACTGCAGTATTCAAAAACCGTGGGTCACGTACATTTGCGTGTATATCGTTGGAGATAGCCCCATGAAGTTTGAAACCCGACTGGTGAGCGCAGATGCCTGGTCGCGGTATTTTGTTTTGTATTAGTATTGACTAGGTTGCAACAAAGGATTCCCGGTTGGAGGATTCGCGTCTGATACCTCCGGTTGGAACTCCAATTTATGAGCTCTCTCTAAAAGGTCTGTGAGGCTGTCCCTTTTGCAGCCTTCTGGAAATCTGTTGAAGAATTTAAAAAAAAAGAGAAAAATAGGAACTAAAACGTTTTTGTTGTAAATATGGTTTACAACTAGTATTGGCAGGTTATTTTTTAACACAGTCTGTAGGCTGTTCCTTGTTCCTGTCCTAAGTGTTGACCTACGGGTTAAAATGTGTGTTTAAATGTCTATGTTGTTTGTGGGTTTTGTTGTAAATTGCGACGGCGCTATGTACAAGAACGGCGCTATGTACAAGAAATGGTTAGAGCGCGCTGTTTTGTGTGTCCTGAGTGTTTGACCCCCCCTTCTGTTTTGTGTCTGGAATGAGCTCAATGTATGTATGTGTATGGGTCACGTTCAATAGATGTAAACAAGGCTCAAAAGAAAAAAAATGAAAATACGAAATTGCCTGTTCAGTAATCTCACGCATTCCCAGTTAGGCAGCTGCACCTAGGCTTGTGTGTTAAAATATATCTAAATAATAGGCTAGGGATGTAGTGAGCGTTTTATATGTAGAACAGTCACAAATAGCAATAATTAGGCTTCATTAGGAGAAAATAATGATTAATTATGAAAAATAATTATTAAAAACAAGTGCTACAAAAATCGTTTTTTAATATTTGTGAAGCTTAACACTCATACTATGACCCCCTAGCATTAAAATGTTTGATTTAAGTTATGTTCTACCACGAAAATGACCAAACACTTCTGTGCGCAATTTCCCTTACCCTAGGCGCAAACAAGCTCATTTCTATAAGGTATAACTTAGTATTTTCAAAAGTATGACTCATAAATTAGGTATTAGATATTCTAGTGATACCCAGTATGCACTAAAATTATAGAATATTTTTTCTTAGTATCCAGAATACAAAAGTCGATTTTCACATAAATAGACTGTTTTAAATGGTTTCAGGGCCCCTGTTTAAAGTGTCTCTTTAGTAAATACATATATTTAGATCTTAATATATATGTTTGCAGGTTGTGCCTTCTTATGATTCTGCGAGTCAATGTGTCATAGAAATTGTTTTAAATATAGTGAAATATTGCAGGTTATGTGGAAGTGGTTAAACCTACTGGCCTTGTCAGCTTCAGTTACCACGAGCAGGGGACTGGCAGAACCTGTATAACGTGTTCCAGCAGTAGCGGCTGAGATGTTATCTTGTAAGGCTGTCTTGTTGACATTTGTGACCTTTTAATTAGGGCCTCGCCTGTGGAATGCAGCATGACATGGTTAAACATGCATCTGATGCTAACTTCAGCTGCCTCTTTGTATTTAAATCCCTGCCCCTGCCACGGTCCTGACCTGAGGTCACTTGAATAGCCTGACTTGCTCCGATAAATTTAATTCCTGCTCATGTTCATAATTTAAAAGTTTCTTCTTAGAGCGTTACAAATCTGACATTAGCTGGGATGGGGTTTTTGTTTTTGAACTAAAATGAGCAGAGGATGCAGGGCACATGTACAGCAATGATGATTGCATTTTAGCCAAAGAATAAATAATAGCTCCAGCATGTTCCCACAAAACGCTTATGTCATCAACACATTTATCTCAAATTAGAAATACGGCAGGGCTGACACAGCATTGCATCCCGCTAATAATATTAAAAGGAACACTATTTAATTTGTAAAACTGCAGCCTCATTTGTCAGTGCCCTGAAGGATTGTAGAGCCCACACGTGGTTTGCATAGCTCCCAGTTGCTTTCAAAATGCTGCACACAAGCGCTTTATATGAGATGTAGTTGATTGTATATGATTTAAATCTGTAACCTTCATTCATTGCAGGCTGGCTTGTTCTCATTTGCCGCATTCACATTACATCTGTGTTAAAAGCGCACATCTGAGATAATAAACAAATAGGAAAGGTATTCCTCATGCAAAATTGTAGCACCTGCACTTCATGTCTTACAAATTAAGCACTGTGTAAAATGAGGGAACATGATTTCAAAAGGGCAAATGCAAAAGTGATTTCTTTGAAAAAAATCAAACATTCTGCTAAATGATCTGTAGAACTGGTATATGTGTGTCTCCATGCTAGGAACTAATTTTTTTTAGTTAAGTTTATTTGACAAAAAGAAAAACGAAGTGTTACATTACGTTTTAGATAGGCAATAAGTAGAAGCCCTTCCCCAAAATTCTGCAACTTAAAGGCCTTAGGCCTGAGTGAGAATGGGCGTTTTTGCAAGGTACATGGACAAAAAGTTACAGGTAAATAATGAAAAGTTTTTTTGTATGTCACATTGTGTCATGTTTTGTAGTCTGATAAAAAGGGTTATAATTGATGTTGTATTATGAGAAATGTGTGTGTTGTGTATCTTTTCTGCTTCTTCCTACAGATAATTCCTGGATTAATTCACAAGACACGTGAGTTGGCTAGTTGAAGAGAAATGTTTTTTTTTGCGTAATTTCTTCAAAAAAAAATGTGTGTGTTTATGTTTCATTTATACATTTGGTCCACTGAAACGCGTTATTTGACACAGCGACATTATATTTTACAGCAGAGTATCAATTACCTGATCCCTGCTGTCAAAAGAAGGGATTACTTGACAATTGAGATTGGGCTGCAGGTTTATAGTATACAGTACATGTGCCATGGTATTATGTATGACCGTTTTTTCATATATGCTGTTTGTTTGTCTGGGCTGTTTTTTTCCTTGTGCTTGATATACAGCAAGTATATCTTATGGCTTGAGATGGCTTGATATGTGTATTTATTTTTTTTAAATTTTTTGTGTGTATGTTCTGTTCTATGGTGCTACTTTGAATTACAAGTTCCCCTGTGTTGTGAAGGAACGCATATGACGATATGCATTGTTTCACAATAAATTGGATGAATATTGTATTAAGATAAATTTCACAGATATGGACCTCATACTGTGAGCGAGTAAGGCAGCAGTTTTTCCAGTGCATGCCTAAATTTGGCTGTAATGATTTTTTTAAGAAAACGAAAATGATATACTGGATTAAAGTGTGCTATCCGTTCTTAGTCACTTACTGCCTTTTTCCTTAAGGACAGGCAGCTCTGCATTTATGTATCCTTGATTGGGCCTAAGGATGGAATTATAGATCCGTGACTAAAGGTGGCCTAATTTCGATATCGCATTTTTTTTTGATCGCACTTTTTGATTCCTGAATAAGCCTATGGATTCATTTTTTTCCCTGAAGAGACAACTGAACATTAGTTAGAATTACCATGTAGGATATAGATTGTCAGCGGTAGAGTTAAATTGGTGTAACATTGGTCTTTCATGTATCCCTGTGCTCTTGGTGCTGTGTCACATGCCTTAGGCCACCCAAGCAAACTCTTGTCCTTCCTATAGATTTTTCTTTTTGCTTTTTTCCTGACCAATGTTGCATCATGTTTAGTTATTGAAGATTTTTGTTGTGTTCTACTTCCATTTTCCCTTCTCCATCTTCCTTTCACCAGTCAACCCATTTATTATTATGGGTGTATTGTTCATGTTCACACTTCTAGACTGCAGTGATATAGTAGGAACCCCCCTTATGCCACATACATTCCCTTTTGATTGATCAGATTGGTTTTCAAGAATTTTCTTTAGGCCCACTTCAAATATCTTTTCAGACTGACTGTCAGGATAGTGATAGCCTGGTTAATTGACCCAATACAAGTTTTCCATCTTAATAGGAGATTTTCCATCTCAATAGGAGATATCTCAAGTTTACATTCTTTTTAGTACGGCATATTTTTATGTCTATTTTTAATTTTTCAGTTCCCTTCTGTTTCTGCTGTTTCAATTTTTTAATAAGAAGTGTTCTAATCATGCAGATACCAGGACTCTCTAGTTCTTGTCCTCTTGTCTGCACAGTTGATCATTAGCCTTTGTATTACATAGCGTACTTGATGCACATTGTTTTAAAAAGGGACTTTTCTTCATGTCCTTGATAATGTGTATTATGCCATTGCTCTATTTGAGATGTTCTAGATAAGGAGTTTAGGAACACCTAGGCTTCATCATTAAGGAGAATACGTATTTACCCCATTAAATAATGTATCCTATTAGATAATGCCACTGTATGAGGGCATCCATTTAGGTTCCCATGACGAATTGCCACTCCTTTGCAGATTGCAGGCCACTTGCTTGCAGCCCTCTTGTCAAAAAGCCAACCCATGAACTGTTTTTATATCTGACTTGAAGGAAACTAACAATTGTGTTACACTTCCTATATCACTAGGTTCTGCGGGAATCTTCCAGAGTCAAAAAGGAAGAATGTTACCCTGCAGACCGGTGATCAAAAAAGCCTGGTCCCCATCAGTAAACATGGCAGACGACTACAGACTTCTTGGCCTTGCAATTCCTGACAGCAATCAGCAGCATGAACAGCAATCAGCAGCGTGACAGCAATCAGCAGCGTGAACAGCGATCAGCAGCGTGAACAGCAATCAGCAGCGTGGGCAGCGGTCATCAGCATGGACAGCGATCATCAGCGTGCCTCCAGTGGTACCTCCTAAGCAAGCCATTTGTTTCATCAGAAGGCGTTGTAAAAAGAAAAGAAAAAAGGAGCTGATTTTCTGTTTTGCCTCAGAAGTTCAGTGCAAAGATGCGAAGGATCCCTGCTTTTGATGGCAGGACTGTCATCCACTTTGTTCACTTGTTCAAACTGTCATGTGCTTGAACCTCTGGCAGCGCGCGGTCCCCTGACCCCCTTGGCCTGAGTTTTTGGCCTTTCCCCACACACACCTCTTTTCCCTTTGCTCCAGCAGAAAGGCAGTGCACCTGAGAATCCAAGTTTGGAAAAGGCACTACATTCCGGTGCCCATGAGAAGAGCAGCTTGATCGTCCTCTGACACTAAATGATGAGTGTTGGAGTCTGAAAGGAGCTACTGATCTTGAGAGGTTGATTCTCAGTGGTGCTTGTTTCTGCACAAGATGTTTTGTGCCCTTGATCAATGAAGAGCACATTTCCTGAGGTGTCACAGAGAAGAGACACTGGTGCATTTGTTTTAAGACATTGAGACTTTGAATGAACTGTGGGTGTTCCAGGAGGGCACTCCTACTGAGCATGAAAAGGCCTGGATCAAGAGGCCCAACGCGAAGAAGACACTGGAAGCGGATTTGATGGATAATAGAAGCCTGCCAGGAGAGGCTTTGACGGACTCTGGGTATTTTCTGTGAGCTTGCATAGAATTGGAGTTTGGAAACTAATTTTTACTGCTTTGCTGGCATTTGTTTTAAAGTACTATTCTGTTTAGTAAAAGCAGAATGAAGTCTCTCTGTGGAAGTGTATCCCTTTTTCATCTGAGAGCATTGATCAGGAACGCCACTGTTTCACTTGAACATATAATAGATTACTGAAATGCATAGGAAGCTATATAGGATGTTATTAGATAATTCTAGGATTTGCCTTCTGTTTAGGATTGTGGAAAATTATGATTTCATTCGTAATAAGGGTCACTACGTCCTCCCGTGGTCTATATGTTCACAAACGTGTTTTCTAGTGTTATTCTAAAATGACATTGTCTTTTATGGGTGGGATTGTTTTTGTTGCTACCCAATTGACATCTGTACCCACCTCCCAACCTATGTCTCTTCCTACTATTACTTCTTTGCATTTGGCTTTTGCTTTTCCTTTTCTCTCTTGCTTTTTCTGAAATTGTATTATGGTTTTCTGTTAAATTTCTTGATTGGTTACCATTTGCCAGTTGCAGGGTCACGTAGGAGTACCAACGGTTCAGTTTGTGACCTGAGTAGTGGCAGTAGGCCTGCAGGACTTGCAGTGTCCCTATGACCTGCTAATAATCACAGCTGAAGTACTCTATCAAGATTGCGTGAGCGACATTAGAAAATGGAGATTGTATTGAGGAATGACGATAAAAAGCAAGAGATGAAAAACAGACATTATAGAATATTGTTCTCTAAGTGCGGTATAGCTCTATCTATTTTAATACTTTTATGTATTTTATTGGCTACTATATTTTGGTTTATTTCTCCTACACAATTGACGTCTGCACCAACTTCTCAACCTACTCTTTCTTTACTGTTTCTTCACATGACTTTCATATTTTACCTGAACATACATTGGTTAGGCCAGAGTTTACTGATAGACCCTTCTGTACAGCTTCTACATCAACACTAGAACACCACTAATTGTTGGGTGGGTGATCTTATACCACATACTACAGATAGAGGTGTTCACTATTTGGTCCTGCCATATATGGCCTTTGTACCACTACGTGTGTAAGAAGACTTGTCCCGAGAGAGTTGCTAAGTAGTAAGATAATACTACAGCAACCCCTTGATGATATGATAAGTATAGACCTAGATTCAGACTGACATGGGTTTAGGTTATTGCCTATATAAGGGCAAAAGGAGCGTCTGTGGTTCTGAAAATTCCGGACCCCGCCATAATGGTGTACCAAGGCCTAAACACTCGTGCAGAAAATATCATCATACCACGACGAATTTGGTATCAATAGACCGGTAATGATCAGGACATTATGCCTGTGTATTTGCGTCGCAATCGAGTGATGCTATCACCCTTAAACCACTGTTCTTGTCCTGAGCCCACGGCATCCATCTTGTGTCTTGCCCTCATATAGTCAATTGATTAAAGGCTGAATATTGATCCAAAGGACACGTCCACCTTTCTCTGACTTCTCCATGACCTGAACAGGCTGAATCTGCCTACGTGATGTTGGCCTCACCAAACCAGTCCATGCCCTCTAGTCAATCTATATTAAAGATCTGAGCAACTTGTTGTGTACATTGGCCTGAGCAAGATTAGAAGGCCGAATACAGTAGCCATGCCTGTTTATGACCCACAAGCATCCCTTATCCTACATTTCTATCTTCCACACCTGGCTCTGTTTCTCTGCTTCTGGGCTTTTACAATGGGGAGGTGACTGTTTATATGATGGGGAGGAAACCAGTTCTATTGTGAGCTTCTCCGGCCTGCACAGGAAAATATGTGAAGTTTGACATATGTTCATGATGGAAGATGGGTTGGTCAGTTTGGGCAAGTAGAATGGAATTCATAATTATAGCCTGCTTTGTTATGGTACCATGGGAGCGACCTACAATGATGTGTTTCACAGCAAGAATGTGAGCCTAGGGGCAAACTTTTTGTATAAAAAGCCTGCCTGAGAAAGCTCAGGCAGGCTCCCTCTTTCAATTGTAAAACTACGGTTGGACGACGAAGCCTCATAATTAATTCTAATAAAGATGTCTTTTAATTTTACAGATTGGCTGTCAATTCCTTTGCTGCTTTATTATGCAAACTGCTGGATAGATCCCTGGTGGGGAGACTGAGTTATTTTTTTACTTTTCTTCAGTCCTTGGCCACAAGGGAGATGCTCTTCAGTCTTCTGTGCAGCAGAATGTCTAAGTCTGGTGTCTTCTTAGTTTAAAGTTGATTTCAGGATGATCTGAGGTGCTATGGCACTGCTCCCACTCTTATTCCAATCTGAGGGGTGGATCACCTGCTAGGTCCCTCCTCTGGGTGGGACCAGGAAGTGGGGCGGTTACACCCCCTTTCCTTTGTCCAGCTCCTCAGCAGGACTGGGGCTGGAAAGCCCCAGAGCCGGTTTGGACTGGCTTATGCACGAGGACACCTTGTGTGCCCCGGGCATGTCTGATTCTATTCAGCCCTGTCCTACCCAATACACAAAATCCTGTCTGGGGTGGTGCTCGCACCTCCCAAGGCAGGAAACCCTTTGTCCAAGCCTTCCTCGCTGGAAGGACTCCCAGCAGCAGGAGGTCAGACTTGTGTCTGTGGTGGCAGCATCCATTTTGTGATGCTGAGGCTATGGTTAACTTTAACCGGGGTTAAGGCTATGTACATGTCGTGTCCCTCTAGAAGGGTGGAATGCTATCCCCGTCGACAGAACTGTCGAGGGGATAGTATTCCAAATCGTATGACACCTTACTCGACATGTTTTGATAAAGCCAAACCAAAGTTAGCACATAACCGCAATGGATTATAATGCACTTAAGAGTATATGGTATCGCAATATCCCGGAACAGCTTAGGGAACAGCTGCAGACAGTCTCAGCTCGTGCTAGAGCACCATCTCACATAAAACCAAGAACTCTGCCTCCAGGATTGTTAAGGCCTGCCGTAGGAGTGACTTATAGGTATATATGTGTCCAGTTTAGGTTTAGATATAGGTATACTATATCTAAGCAAGAGGTGATTACACCAACTTGCCCCAGCTGAGTGATCAGCCAGTTGTGTCAATTTAAGAACCAGCCAGGGGTGGTGTGAGAAGTTGGCCTGATATATGATGTTTCCAATTCTGGAACCAGCTTGTATCAGTCCAAACAATCCCTTATGGTGTCTGGTTGTAAGCCAACCTTATTAGACAAGCTATCCTAGGGGTAGCATGGACTAAGCAGCCTTAAAGGCTTAACTCAAGAGGTCGTGTTAAGCGAGCTGTTTTACCAATCACAATCCTGTAATATCAAATGAAAGGACACCACACAAGTATATATTATAAAAATATTTGTATTTATTACTAGAATAATCCCCAGTACTCTTTATGAGCAAAGGGGCATAAGCGTTTAAACAAAAGCACAGTATAACATATGAAAGTTGCACAATTATGGATGAGGGCTAGTGGCCACTCAAACCATATATTAAGAAAGTGGTATAAGAGATACCAATCGAAAAGGAAGTAGGCCTAGGGCCTTGGGAATCGCTGGAGCTGATCGGGACTAGCAATGCTGTAGTCGGGAAAAGCCCACGGGATTCGGGTGCAGCGCTTAAAGCGCAGCTTGCACCAATGCAATGTCAATGGTGCGTAAAAGTTATAAAGTTGCTGTTTAAAGATACTTCCGCTCAACCTAGAAGGACCAAACTTAAGACACATACACTAGAGGTGTGTACCAGTATGGGAACACCGGCGTTGCTGAGTTACCTCACCCACAGGAAGCGGGTGCACAGGTGCGAAATAGTGTCGGGTTTCGTCACGCAGGTTGTAGGTGCTTGAAGCTGAAGATGCTGCAGGCGATGTGAAGGAGAAGTGTCCGGTGTGATCCAAGGGTGTATCAGTGTAGAAAAGTACCTGAAAGCAGAGGGGACAGAGTCTGGGTCACTCAGTAGTGACCAAGGTGGAACCAGGACGGAACCAGGCAATGTCGGGCGCAATCAGGTGGTTGTTGAGGAGCTTCTCTCTGCTGTCACGTGGGCTCTGGGGCATCTGCGACGTCCAGGAGCAGGTCACGAGCTGTCCCACGCAGGCTCTCATCGTCGGCGCTGTCGGCTTTAAGATCGGAGCAAACAACACTTGGCAAGAGCAATCCACGCAGGACTGGAAGATTGCTTCTCACTCGAACCAGGAGGGTCAGAGTGGGGGCTCCTTTTCAGAGGAGCTGGTGCAAGTCTAAAGCATCAAACAAATAAGAGTAAATTTGGGTCTCAGGGATTATTTTTAATGACCACTCAGCACTACACTCCCCGGAGGTAACTGGAAAAAATACAAATAATAGTGGAGGGTCGGAAGATATGGAATTCACAAGAGACGACTATGTGATGGAACTAGTAGCAATAGTCCACTAGACAGGGTACATCAGTCATGGTTTTTGAAAAATACCCATCAGTAGCTCTTCCTGGACGCCCTTGTCATCATGTGGGTTCCTTCTAACCATGAAGGGTAGGAAAAGAGTTCGGTCAAAGAAATGACAACATAGGAACCTGTGATGATATATCTGGGTCGCACGGGGCTACTGAAAAGCAGTGCGAGGGAATGTGAAAAAGTGCAAAAAGTGCAAGGTAGTGATATATAAAATTAGATAGCTCTGAGGAAAATAATTATTTATTGGAGACCTCAGAGTCTCTAAGGCTTAAAAAGAGCGATATTGGTAGTTTCAACTAATAGCTACCAACAGGTTTGGTCGACATGTTTCAGCAGGAATTACGGATCACACTGGTATCCACTGCATTCTTCAGGACCTGTGTCGCTACTGCAAGTGTTGTGTAAGAAATATAAAAAGAAAAGGTATCACCTGGGTATTAGTGAAGGATCATTCTCCCAGCATATTACACAGGAGAGTCCTGCCTCACCTCACCTGGCAAGCAGCTCAGGTAATTGAAGCACCGCTCTGTCCGTCGGTACTTCCAGCGTCCCTCTGGCTGTCCCTTACAGCCAGAGGGACGCTGGAAGTACCGACGGACAGAGCGGTGCTTCAATTACCTGAGCTGCTTGCCAGGTGAGGTGAGGCAGGACTCTCCTGTGTAATATGCTGGGAGAATGATCCTTCACTAATACCCAGGTGATACCTTTTCTTTTTATATTTCTTACACAACACTAGCAGTAGCGACACAGGTCCTGAAGAATGCAGTGGATACCAGTGTGATCCGTAATTCCTGCTGAAACATGTCGACCAAACCTGTTGGTAGCTATTAGTTGAAACTACCAATATCGCTCTTTTTAAGCCTTAGAGACTCTGAGGTCTCCAATAAATAATTATTTTCCTCAGAGCTATCTAATTTTATATATCACTACCTTGCACTTTTTGCACTTTTTCACATTCCCTCGCACTGCTTTTCAGTAGCCCCGTGCGACCCAGATATATCATCACAGGTTCCTATGTTGTCATTTCTTTGACCGAACTCTTTTCCTACCCTTCATGGTTAGAAGGAACCCACATGATGACAAGGGCGTCCAGGAAGAGCTACTGATGGGTATTTTTCAAAAACCATGACTGATGTACCCTGTCTAGTGGACTATTGCTACTAGTTCCATCACATAGTCGTCTCTTGTGAATTCCATATCTTCCGACCCTCCACTATTATTTGTATTTTTTGCAAGTCTAAAGCAACCAGAATCACAAGTTGGTTTTTGGGTTTTGCCGGCACAAGGGCCACAAGCCAGCTGGCAAGTGACCGGGCCAACGCGTCAAGCCAAAGAAAGCAGAAGGGCTCCACGCAGCACTCGTCAAGTGTAGAGGGGTGAGCTTTGGTGCAAAAGTGGCTCAGGGTTGGGGCTTCTCAGACCCTGGTGAACAGCTTTGAGGGTCACTCGTGGGCTGCACGGTCAGCATCTTGTGGCTTTTTCAAGATGGCATGCCTCATGCTTCCGGTCGCCTCCACGGGTCTCAGCTCTGCAGGGACTGTGGATCGGGCTGTAAGAAGGCAGGCAAGCTGGATCTCGTTGATCTCTGTCCCTCGAGTTCTGGCAGGAACTGCAACAAAGCAAGGGTCGAGGTGCTGGATGGTGCCTGTTTGCACAGGGTGGTCACTCCTTGACCACAAGGGAGATTCTTCAGGCTTCTACGTTGAGTAGGATGTCGAAGGGTCCTGAGTTTTGTTTCTTATGTTTCATCAGGATAATCTGAGTGCTTTGGCACTGCTCCCATTCTTATACCAATCTAGGGGGCTGGATTACCTGCTAGTTCCCCTCCTATGGGTGGGACCCAGGAAGGGAGTGGATACACCCCTTTCCTTTGATCCAGGCCACGCTGGTACTTGGGCTGGTCTGCTCCAGAACCGGTTTGGCCGGATTATGCAAGGGGCAGCCTTGTGCTCCCCAGGCAGTGTCTGGTTTCTTTCAAACCTCCCTGCTACAATCCACTATCTCCTCTCTGGGGTGGTGTGACACCTCCCTGTGACAGGAAACCCTTTGTCCAGGCCTCCTCGGCTGAGTTTCTGTCAGCAGCAGGAGGTCAGACTCGTGTCAGTGGCAGAAGCATCCATTTTGTGGATCTGAGGCTCTTTTAAAATCAACCGCGTTTCAGCAAAGTAGCATGTCGTCTCCCTCTAGAGGGGTGGAATGCTATCCCCGTCGACAGAACTGTCGAGGGGATAGTATTCCAATTCGTATGACACCTTACACTGTGGAAAGTGAGCCCATATTAGTATCGATGCCCGGGCTGTTGGCGCAAGTCGCCTCTTAGTTCCCATTCTGAGTAGTTACCAAATAAAGAGACGGGCGCTGGAGGCAGGAATCACAAGAACAGAGTTTTATTTCTCATGAGGAGAGCCTGTCATTTCGGACACGAAACACAGTGTCTTTCGGGAGGTGCTCTGACAAGTTCTCTGAGGCATCGCCTTTTATACCTTTCAAAACATTCCTTATTGCAACAACGGCATTGTGAAACAAGAAAACGACATCCCCCTAATCCTCGTGTCAATCCCACCCCGCATGTAACCACAATAGAAGCCCTTGACCTGCTGATAAGAGGAGGGGGTAATCAAACAGCTGAGTGTTCCGCCGATTCTTGGGATATGTGCGCCTGATCGTAGCCCAGGGGGTGGGGAGGCCAGAATCAATAGTGGGTCCTTTGAGGAGGAGCGATTTCATACAATAAGGGGCAGTAAACAGTGTCTCCCGGCTTAGGTGATGGCCTCGGACATGTGTGGACAGTCCATCGCGGAGGGAGGGTTCACTAACAGAGGGGTTATTCATGAAAGGAAAGGAGGTGTTGGTCAGGCGCGGCCGTGACTCCAAGGACAGGGTCTTGCAGAAGAAGGAGGTTTACGACTTGTCCATGTGAGGGAGGAGGGGGGAGCCAGGGTGCGCACAGGGACAGAGTCGCACAGAGAGAGAGGTCTTATGACCCGCACATGAGAGAACGGGGGCAGTCAGATACAGCTGGGGGGTTATGTCAGCTGAGGCGAGGGATGCTTCTTTCAAGAGGAAATGGGGGACTTTGCGTGGGTCAAGCAGGAGGGTTGTTTTTCATAGCAGGGTCGCGCAGAGGGAGAGGGGTTTCAGGGTCTATACATGTGGGAGGGGGGGTTCAAATACGCGCAGGAGGGAAGCCGGGGATTCCGATGAGCGGGCAAAAGGCCATGGTGCCTAAAAAAATGGCTATCAGGTACATGTGGGCACGGGCTTTTACTGGCGGAGTGGTGTGGTTAACGTACAGGGAAGGGAATGGGAAAGGGCAAATGAACGCTGCTTATGTACATCAATTTCGTTATTTTCCACAACAGGACATGTTTTGATAAAGCCAAACCAAAGTTACAATATAACTGCGAGGATTATAATGCACTTAATAGTATATGGTATGGCATTATCCCGGAACAGCTTAGGGAGTTGGTCCCGACAGCTGTAGACAGGCTCAGCTCATGCTAGAGCACCATCTCACATTAAACTATGCACTCTGCCTCCAGGATTGTTAGGAATGACTCACAGGTTTATATGTGTCCAGATATAGGTTTAGATATAGGCATACTATATCTAAGCAAGAGGTGATTACACCAACTTGCCCCAGCTGAGTGATCAGCCAGTTGTGTCAATTTAAGAACCAGCCAGGGGTGGCAAAAGCTATGCTGCAGCCCCTGGTAGGCCTTGGATGCACCTATGCCCATGGCACCTATAGTGCACTATATAGGGGCTGACAAGGTGTCCTGTACCAATTGGGTTATGCACCTAGGGTGCATGGAGTCCATTTTAAGGAGTGAGCAGAGAGCCTGGGGCCCTGATTAGCAGGGAACCAGGCCAACTAAGTCGAAAACCAGCTAAACACAAGGCAAAAAATCTGAGGTAACCATAGTCAGGTATCCACCTTCCTACAGCAGGTCACTCTCTTCCTCCTGATCCCCATCTGTGGCCTTGAGCAAGCTCATTACCTCCCTGTCCACAAATGCTTTCAAACGATTTACTTGGAGCACCCTGTGGGGGCTCCTAGGGGTTCCAAAGTCAACCACATAGGTGACTTCTCCCTTTTTCTCAACAATTGGGTACGGTCCAGTCCATTTGTCCTGGAGTGCTGCTGGAGCCACTGGCTCCAACATCCACACCATCTGCCCTGGTTTGTACTCCACCAGAACAGCCTTTTGGTCATGCCAAGCTTTCTGTAATTCTTGACTGGCCTCCAGGTTTTTGGATGCTCTCTCCATGTATTCAGCCATCCTGGAGCGGAGACCAAGTACATAGTCCACAACATCTAGCTTAGGCTTTTTGAGAGGTAACTCCCATCCTTCCTTCACCAAACATAGTGGACCCCTCACAGGGTGGCCAAACAAAAGTTCAAAAGGGCTGTAGCCAACCCTCTTCTGTGGGACCTCTCTGTAAGCAAAGAGCAAGCAGGGTAAAAGGGTGTCCCATTTCCGCCTAAGCTTCTCTGGTAATCCTTTTATCATTCCCTTGAGGGTCTTGTTGAACCTTTCAACAAGCCCATTGCACTGTGGGTGATAGGGTATGGTAAACTTGTAGTTTACTCCACACTCCTTCCACATTGCCTTTAAGTATCCAGACATGAAGTTGGTACCTTTGTCTGAAAGAACATCCTTTGGAAAACCCACTCTTGAGAAAACTGCAAGAAGGGCCTTTGCCACAACAGGTGCTGTTGTGGTCCTCAGGGGAATTGCCTCTGGATACCTGGTGGCATGATCCACTACCACCAGTATAAATCTGTGCCCAGATGCTGTTTGAGGATCCATGGGACCCACAATGTCTATTCCAACTCTTTCAAAGGGTACCCCAACCACAGGTAGTGGTATCAGGGGGGCCTTTGTTGTGCCACCTGACTTACCACTGGCTTGGCAAGTGACTAAGCATGGGCGAATTTTGCGGATCTGGCGTTCGCAAATTTGTGTATTTGCGAACTCGCAATCCGCAAAATCCGCGAATTCTCGTGAATTTGCAGATTTTTTTTTTGTGTTCGCAAAGATTTCTGCCAGTTCGCGAGGATTTTGTACCAGTTTGCAATTGCGAACTTACTTGTCGGCTCGCAACGGTCGCGACTATGTTGTTTCTACGTCTGGTTCATCATCACAGGTTCCCAGCACCCTCTGTTTCACCACTGCCACCCTCTGTTTGACCCATGCCACCCTCTGGTACATCAATGCCACTCTGTGGTTCATCATCACTGTAGATTATGGGGGAAAAAGCAAGCACACCTGCCCTGCTTCAACAATCAATGAATTAATTTGGGGTTGGTTAATTAATGTGTCACTGTTTTAAAATTCCAGTCTGGCACCTGCTTCCTTATCTGTCATTTGCTTTTTGTTGTAGTGCAATTTTTTTTTGCAAGACCTTTGTGGCCTACTTGTAGCTATTCTATGAGCCTGCTGTGAGGGTCAGAGCAGGGTCATACAATTGTTGCAACTAGCAACTGAACTCTGGAGGGGCCCCAGTCAGGAAGCACTACAGGGGATGGTTACTAATGATGAGTTTGAACTTTTGCACCTGCTGAGTGCTTTCAGTTTTGCAAAACTCGTTTTTCTGCAATTTCGGGGGATTCGCGGGGCGCAAACTTGCGCGAGATCGAATTAGGTAGCCGCGAATTCGTGCGAATATGCGATTTGTTTTTTGCTGCGTGTTAGTTCGCAAGGTTTTGTGCGTTTTAGCGAGCCGCTTGTAGCGCAACAGCGCGAAGTTACCCTCAAGGTCGTTCACGGGCGCGGCCATCTTGTTTGCATGACGTATTTCCGTTTCCGTGCGCAATGTGTAATCTCGCAAAGTGTGCGGCTCGCTAGTACAATTTTGCGTGTGTTCGCGAGGAAAATCTCAAGCGAACTTACCCACGCGGTCGTGAACGGGTGCGGCCATCTTGTTTCTCATTCATTGCTATGGTTCTGGGCATGCTTTTTCTATCCTCTCTGAATCTCTGCCATTCTTTGCTTGTTTGAAGTTTTTTTTAATCTATTTTACTTATTATCTATCCCTCTATTTTTCTAGCTCTATATTTTTGTGTTTTCTCCTACTTTTGGTTAATTTTAAACTACTTTTTAAAACTCTTTTCTTTTCTTCTCTTCCCTATTCTATTTTCTTTATTATTTAGCTTCCTTTCTGCCCAGACCATGGTGAAGGGAGCCGGGAAGCATCCCGAGAAGGGGAAGGGTCCCGCACCCCGTGCCCGGCTCCCGTGCGGGCGTTTGAGGGGGGAGCAGGTCGCACCCCAGGAGATCTTCAGCCCGGAGGAGGTGGCCGCACTAATTTTTTATGTTCAGCGCTGCCTCCCCAGGACCATCATGGCAGGCGGCAAGATCGCTAGCGGGTACGGGATCCAGGAGCGCCGGAAGAGGTGGGAGAAGGTGTGCCGGGCCATATACCACCACTCTCGGGTCTGGCGCACCTACAACCAGGCCACCCACCGCTGGACGGATGTCCTGGACCGGGAACACGATCTGCTCGACCTGCTCGGCCTTGAGATCCCCAGGCTTGGTGAGTAGTAGTAGCTATTTCTTTACTACTCTGTTTTCTCCTGCTCTGTGTGTTATTATATTGCTAATTTTTGTTTTTTACCAAGAGCAATAATGCTGCTGATTACATTGTAGGTAAATTATATTTCAAAATCTTCTGTGCATTTCAGGTGCACTGCTCTCCTTCTCAGTAGTGTTGCTTCTATGCTTATTTGTTTTCGATTTTGTGTTCATTTCATTGGCCTGTGAAATTATGTATGAGTGTAGTTTAAAGAACTGCGTAATGCTAGACACTAAGGGTCAGATTTTTAATTACCGGCGCATCCCTGCAAAGTAGCAGGGATGCACCAGTAATTGTGCGCCACGCCACCACCACCACCACCCATGGTGCGCCGTATTTACAATGCGCCGCACCATGGGCCCCAAACGTCACTAAAGCGTTACGCATCTGTGCCGTAAAGGCGGCGCATTGCTGGAGTTGCGTCGCAACGATGGCGCAGCTCCATCAATGCTCTGGGGTGCCCTGTCTCCCCAATGCTGCGTCAAGCCATATGTCTGCTTCAAGCAGGCGCAGGGTTTGAGGTTCCGTGACAATTGTAAGTGGTGTTTTCGACTCGCACGAATATGGTCGAGTCTGGTATCTATGAACCGCAAATGACGAGTTTAGTAAGTGTGCGCAGTTTCGCTGTGCTAACTTAAACCGTTCGTTTGCTATATGGGTTTGTCATCTGTACCCACGGGTTCCATCTTAGATACGGCATCCATTTTGTCTCTTGCCCTCAAGTAGCCAGCGAACGGACGTTGTCCGTTTCGCGACCTTGGGACTCCCAAGATATTTGCGGAAGACACATGTTCTTTGTGAGTGTCTTTATGACGAGGGGGATGCTACTGTAAAACAGATGGTGCCGCTCGAGGCTCATCTTGCCGCACGGACTTATTGTCTCAGCCGTGCATCTCATTAGGCACGTCCCTTTGATGCCTGTATCTCGTGTTTCCCGATACCTCCCCTTTTACACCCTTTCCGATCTCCCCACTGTCTCCGTCTTCCTCTGCACCTGTCTTTGTTCCTATTTCGATCTGTTTTACTGCTGATTGGAATTTGCTAATGTTGGGAAGATGGGTTTTTACAGTTGGGAACCGCCAAATGTTTCCGCACTTATGTTCCGGACCTCATGTATTTCAAAGTGACCAAAGCGACCCCTCTGGGGGATAATGGTGGGAACCGGGTTATAAACTTTTGTGTTCAATGTAACTCTATGGGTAAAAACTGTATAAAAGGAGCGATCCACAGAACCAATTTGAAGCAGTCTCCCCAAGTTGCACGTGGTGTACTTGTCGTGACTTCTGTGTTCCCTGCAGCAAATAAACCTTGAGTCTTTGACGCCGAAGGAAGTGTCCCGTGTCTCTGTGATTCGTACGCCGGAGCAGGTTACCCACGAAGGTTTCAGGTATTGTGCCCTGGCACCGCTGGGTTTTAAAGAACCCAGTCCTTCAGGTTTGAGTCACGCATCATTGTCCTCAAAGTCAGTTGTTCCCGACAGCTGCAGACAGGCTCAGCTCGTGCTGAGTTACCTCACCCACAGGAAGCGGGTGCACAGGTGCAAAGTAGTGTCGGGTTTCGTCACGCAGGTCGATGTTGTCTGAAGATGAAGATGCTGCAGGTGAGTCGTCGAGGAGGGTTCCGGTGGATCCAAGGGTGGATCTGAAGAGGTGAAGACATAAAAGCAGAGGGGACAATGTTCAAAGTCACTAGCCAGTGACTACCGTGGAACCAGGATGGAACCAGGCGATGTCGGGTGCAACAGGCGAAGAGGTGAAGATTGTCTCTGCAGCCACGTGGACACGAAGAGGTCAAGGACGTCCAGGCGTTGGTCATGAGCTGTCCCACAAAGGGCGGTATCGGCTTCTTGATCGGAGCAAACAGGCCTTGGCTAATGCAAGCCACGCAGGAATCAATGCAAGCTTTTCACTCGGACCAGCAAGGTCAAAGCGGGTGCTCCTTTTCAAGGGAGCGAGGGCCAGTCTGGAGCAACCAGACCAGCAGTGTTGATTGTAGATTTAGTCGCCAAGATGGCCGCTAGCCATGTGGCAAGTGGCAGGGATGGCGCGTCGAGTGGCAAAGTGCAAAAGGGCGCCACGCAGATCGTGGAGATGCTGGGGAGCTGATCTTTGGTGCAGATGCTGGTCGGTTGTGGGGCTTCTCAAACCCCAAAGCACAGCATCAAGGGTGCCTCGGGTGCTGCGCAGTCAGCTTCTCGGGGGTCTTTCAAGATGTCCGGTCCCACGTCTCTCGGTGCCTCCACGGGTCTCTTCTTTGCAAGGACTGTGGATCGGGCTCGGAGATGTCTGGGAATCTGGGTCTCGTTGGGCTCTGGGCTCAGGCTCCGGCAGGAGGTGGTGGCAAAGCAGACGTCGAGTTGCTGGATGGTGCCTGTATTCACAGGGTGGTCATTCCTTGGCCACAAGGGAGATGCTCTTCAGTCTTCTGTGCAGAAGAATGTCGAAGTTCAGGCGTCTTCTTAGTTTCAAGTTGATTTCAGGATGATCTGAGGTGCTATGGCACTGCTCCCATTCTTATTCCCAATCTGAGGGGTGGATCACCTGCTAGGTTCCTCCTCTGGGTGGGACCAGGAAGGGGGGTGGTTACACCTCCTTTCCTTTGTACAGCTCCGCGCCAGGACTGGGGCTGGAAAGCCCCAGCACCGATTTGGACTGGCTTATGCACGGGGACACCTTGTGTGCCCCAGGCATGTCTCATTCTATTCAGCCCTGTCCTACCCAATACACAAAACCCTGTCTGGGGTGGTGCTCGCACCTCCCAAGGCAGGAAACCCTTTGTCCAAGCCTCCCTCGCTGGAAGGACTCCCAGCAGCAGGAGGTCAGACGTGTGTCTGTGGTGGCAGCATCCATTTTGTGATGCTGAGGCTCGAGTTTAACTTTAACCGTGTTCAGGTTATGTACATGTCGTATCCCTCTAGAAGGGTGGAATGCTACCCCTGTCGCCAGAACTGGTGAGGGGGTAGTATCCCAATTTGTATGACACCTTACTCAACATGTTTTGATAAAGCCAAACCAAAGTTAGCATATAACCGCGAGGATTATAATGCACTTAAGAGTATATGGTATGGCAATATCCTGGAACAGCTAAGGGAGTTGTTCCTGACAGCTGCAGACAGGCTCAGCTCGTGCCAGAGCACCATCTCACATAAAACCAAGCACTCTGCCTCCAGGATTGCTGAGGCCTTCCATAGGAGTGGCTTATAGGTTACTATGTGTCCAGATAGGTTAGATATAGGTATACTATATCTAAATAGGAGGTGATTACACCAACTTACCCCAGCTGAGTGATCAGCCAGTTGTATCAAATATGGAGGCCAGGCCAGGGGTGGCACAATACATGCTGCAGCCCCTGGTAGGCCTTGGCTACACCTATGCCCTGGGTACGTATGGTACACTGTTACAGGGGCCTATAAGGTGAACCAGATCCAATTTGTAATGCACCTAGAGTGCATAGATAATAATTTAGAGAGAGAACAGCAGGCTGTGGGTCTGATTAGCAGGCCCACAGCCACATTAAGTCATAAACCAGTGAAGCAAAATCAAAAATTTGGGGTGACCATACGATAGCAGACCCTTCTCTCCTACACTGTGTCCCAAGACTTCAGATCATCCTGAACTCGACTTGTAACTAAGAAGAAAACTGGACTTCAACATTCTGCTGCACAGAAGACTGAAGAGCATCTCCCTTGTGGCCAAGGAGTGACCACCCTGTGAATACAGGCACCATCCAGCAACTCAACGTCTGCTTTGCCGCCGCCTCCTGCTGGAGCCCGAGCCCAAAGCCCAACAAGACCCTGATTCCCAGACATCTCAGAGCCCTATCCACAGTCCCTGAAAAGAAGAGACCCCTGGAGGCACCGAGAGACGTGGGACCGGACCTCTTGAAAGACTCCAGAGAAGCTGACTGCGCAGCACCTGAGGCACCCTCGACACTGTGCTTTGGGTTTTGAGAAGCCCCACTACCGAGCAGCATTTGCACAGAAGATCAGCCCCCCAGCATCTCCACGATCTGCGTGGGGCCCTTTTGCACTTTGCCACACGACACGCCATCTTGGCCACTTGCCACGTGGCTAGCGGCCATCTTGCTGTTGTTTTACCATTACAATCTTTGAGAGTATCATTTGAAAGATCATACAGGTACCTGCTAGGTACATATAAAACAAGACTAGTATACTTAAGTTCTACTGAACTTAGTTGTTGTAGAGGATAGGGAGTAGCACACCCTGACTACAACTACTAGATAGGTTTAGTAGTTAAACACCAGTGTAGGTAGATTGCAACACATCCACCCTCACTAGAGCAATGTCTGGAGAAGAAGGGTCCACTGGACTTACTCCTGTTAAGAGTGACCCTCCAAGGGCACCATCCAAATTTGCAATGCTTAACTTCATGGAATTAAGGCAGCTTTGTGCCTTAAGAGGTCTTAGGACAGGGCCAACCCCTACTACAGACCACCAAAGAGAGCTCTTAGACCAGTCTGAGGCTCTAAAGACCTCTAAGGCAGACCCCACAGGGAATGCTAATGGAGGCTCTCCCACTGAAGATGACGATACTGACACCCCTGTCCCTGTAGTCCAGTTAGATTAGGATACCCCAGACACTGGAGTTACTCAGCCTGATGAGGAGGAGGAAGAAGAAGAGGAGACAGAAGGGGAGAGCAGTGACTCTGATGATAGTAGACATAGTCAGGTGCCAGCCAACAGGCTTAGCCTGGCTAACTTAAGTGTATTTGGGACTGAGTCAGGAGTAAACCCACTCAGACCCCCAAGTGGACTTAACCAGGAGCCCGGGAGAAGGAGGAATCACTCTGGTGAATCCAATACCTCCCAAGCTTCTAGAGGCTCTCATGGTCACTCCAAAAGGGGGTTGACTAGCCCTCAGAGAAGGGAACATGAGTCCAAAATGAGAGAAGCTGAGCTTAGGATCCAGAATCAAGAATTAGAAGTTGCCCTGGCCCAAGAGAAACTTGCTAGAGCAAGGCAGTCTAAAGAGAGTGGGTCAGTACCCACTGGTGGCAGCATTATCCCGAAGGATAAAGACAGGTCTTTTGATAACAGAAACCTGAGTAAGATTGTGCCCCCCTACAAAGCTGGGGATGATATCCACAAATGGATGACTGCACTTGAGAGAGCCTGAAAGGTACAGCAGATCCCTCAGGAGCAGTGGGCAGCAATCTTGTGGCTCTCCTTTGAAGGTAGAGGCCGAGACAGACTCCTCACAGTTAGTGATGGGGATTCTAGAAACTACCTGGTGCTGAAGAGTGCTCTGATTGATGGGTTAGTGTAGGAAGGTGGATACCTGATTATGGTTACCCCAGATTTTTTGCCTTGTGTTTAGCTGGTTTTCGACTTAGTTGGTCTGGTTCCCTGCAAATCAGGGCCCCAGGCTCTCTGCTCACTCCTTAAAATGGACTCCATGCACCCTAGGTGCATAACCCAATGGTACAGGACACCTTGTCAGCCCCTATATAGTGCACTATAGATGCCATGGGCATAGGTGCATCCAAGTCCTACCAGGGGCTGCAGCATAGCTTTTGCCACCCCTGGCTGGTTCTTAAATTGACACAACTGGCTGATCACTCAGCTGGGGCAAGTTGGTGTAATCACCTCTTGCTTAGATATAGTATGCCTATATCTAAACCTATATATGGACACATATAAACCTATGAGTCACTCCTATGGCAGGCCTTAACAATCCTGGAGGCAGAGTGCGTAGTTTAATGTGAGATGGTGCTCTAGCATGAGCTGAGCCTGTCTGCAGCAGTCGGGACCAACTCCCTTAGCTGTTCCGGGATAATGCCAAACCATATACTATTAAGTGCATTATAATCCTCGCGGTTATATTGTAACTTTGGTTTGGCTTTATCAAAACATGTCGTGTAAGGTGTCATACGATTTGGAATACTATCCCCTCGACAGTCCTGTCGATGGGGATAGCATTCCACCCCTCTAGAGGGAGACGACATGCTACTTAACTAAAACGCGGATGATTTTAAAAGAACCTCAGTTCCACAAAATGGATGCTTCTGCCACAGACACGAGTCTGACCTCCTGCTGTTGACCGAAACTGATTCAGAAAAGGGGGTGGTGATGAACAGAGTGTCTGAATTAAGCAGACCACTCTTACCCTGTCCAAAGATCAGGGCTTGATCCATCACCGTTTTTTAGCTCACTGCACCATCCCAGCTCAGAACCTGGCTACATGCAAATTAGTCTGTTCCTGTCCCAGTGCATGATGGGAACAGGGCAAACCAAAATACCAAGCCAATTCTTATACTGGGAAAGAAACAAGCTTCCGGGGACCGGTTTCTGGCATTTCAGCCGTCGTCGACCCGGCTTGCTTGAATCCTGATGGTGCAATGAGCAAGGGACTCACATCTGAGTATACCCTTCCACGCTTATGGTGGACAAAATGACTCAGAAAAGGGGGTGGTGATGAGCAGAGTGTCTGAATTAAGTAGACCACTCTTACCCAGTCCAAAGATCAGGGCTTGATCCATCACTGTTTTTTAGCTCACTGCACCATCCCAGCTCAGAACCTGGCAACATGCAAATTAGTCTGTTCCTGTCCCAGTGCATGATGGGAACAGGGCAAACCAAACTACCAAGCCAATTCTTATACTGGGAAGGAAACAAGCTTCCGAGGACCGGTTTCTAGCATTTCAGCCGTTGTCGGCCCGGCTTGCTTGAATCCTGATGGTGCAATGAGCAAGGGACTCACATCTGAGTATACCCTTCCACTCTTATGGTGGACAAAATGATTCAGAAAATGGGGTGGTGATGAACAGAGTGTCTGAATTAAGCAGACCACTCTTACCCAGTCCAAAGATCAGGGCTTGATCCATCACCGTTTTTTAGCTCACTGCACCATCCCAGCTCAGAACCTGGCTACATGCAAATTAGTCTGTTCCTGTCCCAGTGCATGATGGGAACAGGGCAAACCAAACTACCAAGCCAATTCTTATACTGGGAAGGAAACAAGCTTCCGGGGACCGTTTTCTGGCATTTCAGCCGTCGTCGGCCCGGCTTGCTTGAATCCTGATGGTGCAATGAGCAAGGGACTCACATCTGAGTATACCCTTCCATGCTTATGGTGGACAAAATGATTCAGAAAAGGGGGTGGTGATGAACAGAGTGTCTGAATTAAGCAGACCACTCTTACCCAGTCCAAAGATCAGGGATTGATCCATCACCGTTTTTTAACTCACTGCACCATCCCAGCTCAGAACCTGGCTACATGCAAATTAGTTTGTTCCTGTCCCAGTGCATGATGGGAACAGGGCAAACCAAACTACCAAGCCAATTCTTATACTGGGAAGGAAACAAGCTTCCGGGGACTAGTTTCTGGCATTTCAGCTGTCGGCGGCCCGGCTTGCTTGAATCCTGATGGTGCAATGAGCAAGGGACTCACATCTGAGTATACCCTTCCACGCTTATGGTGGACAAAATGATTCAGAAAAGGGGGTGGTGATGAACAGAGTGTCTGAATTAAGCAGACCACTCTTACCCAGTCCAAAGATCAGGGCTTGATCCATCACCGTTTTTTAGTTCACTGCACCATCTCAGCTCAGAACCTGGCTACATGCAAATTAGTCTGTTCCTGTCCCAGTGCATGATGGGAACAGGGCAAACCAAACTACCGGTCCCCGGAAGCTTGTCTCCTTTCTGGTGAAGAATTGGCTTGGTAGTTTAGTCTGCCCTGTTCCCATGATGCACTGGGCCAGGGACAGACTGATTTGCATATAGCCAGGTTCTGAGCTGGGATGGTGCAGTGAGCTAAAAAACGGTGATGGATCAAGCCCTGATCTTTGGACTGGGTAAGAGTGGTCTGCTTAATTCAGACACTTAGACCTGACATCATTGGCTTGAGTCTCTCCTCCATTTTTTTCTGTTTGCCTCCTCTGTTTACGATGTTTTTGCTGGTATATGCTTTGGGCACTGTGCCACTGCGGATCCGTGCCACAGTGCAAGTGCTCCCTATGTTAAATTACTGTATTGATTGAATTCCATGTTAGGCTTATTTGGTTTACTGTCAGTCCCTAGTCTGGTGCACCAGGAGTGCCAGGGCTTGTAAATACAAATGCTGCTCGTGGGCTTGCAGCACATGTTGTGAAAGAAACCGCCAGGAATGTAATGAGTCGAATGTATGTTGCAGGTCCTGCGAGATGGGTTAGTGATGTTGGAATGTGTGAGGACACGATAGAGAGTGTGAAATCGATTCGTTCTGAGGCAACAGAGGAAGAGATGAGCATGTGAAGAGAAAGTACGGGCAGAATGGATGCAAATGGCTGTTGGGTCGAATTGTCAGAGCATCAGAGATGGTTGCTGCCCGATGCTAGCAGTGGTGACAATGGCTCATGGAATGGCTCATATCAGCGTGAAAGGGATTTGCAAGTTGTTGGCTCCAGTGTGGCAAAATGCTGGAATCCCTAAGTGTGCAGAGAACGTGGTTAAAAATTGCATGGTATGTCTGAAACACAATCCTGGTAAGGGAACCCCAACTCCAGCTGGTCATTTTGCACCTCCTACGTATCCGTTTGAGGTTTTGCAGCTAGACTTCATACACATGGAGAGGTGCAACAATTTAAAATACGTACTCGTTGTTGTCTACGCTTTCTCCAGGTGGGTAGAAGCATATCCCCTAAAGGACAATACTGCCTTGCCCACCGCGAAAGCCCTTGTGAAAGAGTTTTTCCCTAGATTTGGAATGCCGAGAATGGTCTGGAGTGATAATGGGAGTGAATTTGTGGGTCAAGTGATGAAGAAAGTATGTGAAGGGCTAGGCATCCGACAAAAGTTTCACGCTGCAAATCACCCCCAATCAGCTGGATTAGTAGAATGCTATAATGGCACCCTAAAGTTAAAACTAGCCAAGATCCAAGCAAGCACTGGTCTTAAATGGCCTGACGCTCTGCCTTTAGCACTCCTATCCACCAGAATGACAGTGCATTCCAGAGTAAAACTTAGTCCCTATGAAATTGTTTTAGGCCGCCCGGCCAACATATGGGGGGTGCCCAGACCCACAAAGTTTAGTGAAATAGAGCATCCTGTTTTGCTGGACTATTTGTATGATTTGACGGCTAAATTGGCGTGTTTTACACCAACAGGTCCACGACTCACTACCTCAAGCCTCTGAAGCTCCAGGACACCCTATTGATCCTGGAACATATGTCCTCGTGAAAAACTTCCAGCGGACAAAGAACGACCAGCCCCGGTGGCCCGGTCCTCATTTGGTCCTTCTCTCGACGAGATCCGCCGTCCGAGTGGAGGGTAAAAAACACTGGGTTCACGGCACCCACTGCAAACGGATCCCTCTGCCTCTGCCTTATGACCGGTGGGTCCAGGAGGGTGTCGCCTACTCAGAGACTGAATCTGTGCCAAGGTTCATCCCTTTCAGTGATGCTCGTGTGAAAGGAACAATTACAGAACAAGAGAGTGACAATATTCTGCAACCAGCCGTACTATCATCAGCCCAATTGGACACTACAGAACCTGAAGCCTTGTTTCAAGACCATACAATACCGGGAAAACAACGGTATAATCTGAGGCCGAGGAATACGAACTAATAAAATTGGACTAATAAAAATTTTTTTCCTCTAAGGACTATTTTTGAAAGCGCAGCTCTCCCACCTGAGAAACTTGCTCATTTTTGTTTTTTTTTAACCGCCATCCGGGTTCCGCTGCTAGGGTCGCGGTTGCCACAGTCTTTGGAGTGCAGCTGGAGACGGTTAGGTCGACAGTTCTGGTTGGTCTAAGGGAGTTACCCTGGACTGAACAGAAGCACTCCTTAGCAGAATCAATCTCCCACCGCGGGCAGCAACATAGAGAGGATGGAGTTTTTCAAAATGGAGAGACCTGCCAAAGCTGTAAATTTTAAAACAAGAATATGTGGATTAATGACAAGAAAACGTTTTTTATTATTATGCATTTTCCTGTTATTAAGTGCAATGATGTTTTAATAGGATATGTACTGTTTTCTTTACAAGTGACCTTTGCACCGACTACATCACCCATACCTCCTCCTACTATTTCTGCACATTCTTTTCAACCTCTTCCTGAACATGAGTCAGCTAGGAGATTAGAGTTTATTAATAACTCCTTCATCCAGCTCTTGCACCAACACCAACTAGTAATGAACACGACTAACTGCTGGGTGTGTGGTCTATGCCTCACACAACGGATAAAGGCATCCCTTATCTTTTCCTGCCATTCAGTTACAATGGCTCTGTGTGGGCATACAGGACAATGTTCATTTATGCACACAAAGTCTACCCCCTACGTTCTGTAACAGACAATCCTAAGAATAGTGCTCTAGTTAAGGGTATAGTGGATATGATTAAGGAAGATATTTCCTATGAGACTATCCCGAGAGATGAGACACTAGTATACATAGGATGGAACGTGACCGGATATGGAGCTACTCTGAGTGAGAAACAGCAAGCTAAGAGATCTTCCCCGATTTGGATTGTACCCCATCAGGGTCATCTATGTCTGCAAGGTACTGGCAAGAATCCCAGAGCTCAGCTAGGGAAGAGTGTCTGTACTGAAACGTATGTTTTCGCATCTCAGACTTCCCCCTCGTTTCTAGCAGCTAAGGGTACCTATTTCTTCTGCCATGATAGAGCCTATACATGTTTGCCCCCTGACTTTTCGGGCACATGTTTTGTTTCGTTCCTGTTGCCTTCCACCTACACGGCCGCGGCAGATTACCAACGGACAAGGACAGTTAGGGGTGTTGTGAGTAAAGACGACACCGCGGAACAGGAGTTTGGGGATTTCGCAAAAGGTTTTCTGCTGTTTTGGGGGCCCATGGTTAACAGCAGAAACATAAGGCAATTAGCAAGGGTGGTTGAATCCACCGCAATTGAAACTGCTGGTGCCCTTTGTAACTTGACTGCTGAGCTCCAATCGGACCGTCTTATGACCCTTCAGAACAGGGTCGCATTAGATGTCATACTTGCAGACCGAGGTGGGGTATGTAAACTGATCCAATCGAATTGCTGTGTATTCATTCCAGATAACGCTCCAACAGTGTACCAGGCCATCTCCAAACTGCATAAAATTTCCGAATCTATTCATGTGGATAAAGGAGATTGGTCTTTCATGGGATGGTTCTGGGAACTGATATCCGGCTGGGGATGGAAAATTCTGATGGTCATTGGGGTGGTCTTAGCCATTCTTTTCCTGTTCTGTCTGTGCGTGCAGTGTGCTCCTGCAATATATAGCCTCTGTGCTACATCATGTGTAAGGAAGCCTGTGTCACAAGATGAACTAAGTCCCAGAATGATGTTACAGCAACATCTCAATGACTTTAGGAATATAGACCTGGACTCAGACTAGCATGAGATTAGGTTAAATTGCCTATGTAAGGGCAAAAGGAGGGTTTGTAGTTCTGAAAATTCTGGACTCTTGCAACAAACTTTGTCGTAACATGACGATTTTGGTGTCAAAAGACCGATAATGGCTAGTACACTATGCACAAGCATTTTCGCCATAATCGAGTAACGATTTCACCTCGAAATCGCCATTTTCGTTTTTGAACCCTTGGCTTCCATTTTACGCTTGGCAGCCATTTTGTGAGTTGCCCTTCACATAGGCTTGTAACTACAGCTAAATTCGATATCAAAGGACACATACACCTTAATTGACTTTTCTGTGACCTGGGCAAGCTGGAACCATTGCCCCAAGCCAAACCTGTTTGGTCAGTTCCTCTCCCAGTGGCCGAACAAGATAGCATCAAAGCACAACAGGCCATACACTGTTCCCATCGCACACACCCCGCCTAAATCTTGCTCACACCTGTCCCTGCTCTTTTCTCTTCTTTTACTTTATGATGAGGAGGAGCCCGGTTTTATTGAGGGCACACTTATATCTGATGAAAATGTTGGGCCTTGCCGGGTAATTGATCACGAACTGGACACACTAAATGTGTACTTGTCATCATGACTCTGCTTTTTCTTTTGTAATGAAAATATGTGAATAGCTCACTGTAAATCCATGAATGTTTGCACTGTAAATCTAAGAATGCTTGCCTGAAGCTTAAAAATCTGTATAAAAGAAGAAGCCAGTTTTTGTAAATTTGAGCAGTCTCCTGAGAACATACATGCTGTTGTACTTCTAGGACGCTTGTTACTTGGTTGCAGCCAATAAATTTGATCCTTGACTTCACCTAGAAGACTCGTGCTTCTGTGGTCTGAATCAGGAAAGTACTCGAGGTCTTGGGTGTTGCCCCTGACACCGCTGGGTTACCGGATCAGTACCGGTTCTGAAAAACCCAGTATCTCAATTCCAGTGACCCCACCCCACTGTGCAATTCTGGCTGGCGAATAATATAGGGAATATATTGTTTTGTAATGTTGCGATTGTAATGTCGCAGAGCATAGAACTGTATGCCCTAAATCCAAGGATGTCTGTAGATCCTCCAAGGACGCACCCACCTTTTCAACCCATTTAGTAGCGAATTTAACTCTATCATCGATTTTTAATGTATACAATTCTGCATAAAGCTGTCTAATTGTACAATGATTCGTCCTCTCCAAATACTCCATAATCCTACTATGTTCAAACCCTATTAGTCCACCTCTTTTATTTGCGAGATAACTTCTTATCTGTAGGTATTTAAAAAAATTGTTTCTCATTATCCCATATTTCGTTTGTAAGTCCTGAAATTGTCTAATTACCCCCTCCGTGTCAAGTAAATCCCCTATCTTTTTAACCCCCTTATTATCCCAATCCTTCATAATTGTGTCCCTGAATATATCTCCTGGCAGTGAGTGGTTATTATATAATCGTGTATAGTAGTTGTATTGGCCAATGCCAAGCTTTTTCGCCACCACCCTCCAAACATTATATGCTGCTCGTAGAGTCTTAAACTTAGTGTGTTTAAAATAATTTTAGTCGACTGTTTTCAGCAGGCCATTCTCGGCTTCCTCCCCAACTAGTGCTCTATATACATTCGTGTCTTGATTCTCGTTTCCCCCACCACCTAATAACCCCTGTGTATACTGCAAAACTGCTGCCCAATAATAAAGTCTAAAATCCGGGGCCCCCCATCCCCCCTTCGCCCTCGGAAGTACCATGTGTCGATACGCTCTTCTAGTCTTCCCTTGGGCCCAGATTAGTCTGTTAAGTATTAATTCCATTTTCCTGAACCATGACTGTTCGAAGAACAATGGGATCGCTCTAAATAGATATAGGAATTTTGGAAAAGTGATCATCTTAATGACGTTTATCCTCCCCATTAAGGTCAAATGTAAGTTGTGAATCCTTTCGGTGTTTCTTTTTACTTTGTCTAGTAGGGGATTCATATTAAGTTCTACTAACTTATCTAACTCGGTGGTCACCTTTATCCCTAGGTATGTGGCTTCGGGAACAATTCTAGTATCTTGATGTATTGTATATTTATTCTGCACAATCTGGGTTTTGCCTTTATTAATCGAATAGCCTGCAATCATTCCAAAATTCAAAGCCTCCTGCTCTATTTCAGCTATCGCTCTCCCTGGTTTTGGTGTTATAATAGCCACATCATCTGCATATGCGAATAGCTTATACTCTCTCCCATGCAGGCTAACCGGGTGGATGTTACTTTTGCTATCTAGTTTTCTTAAAAATGGATCCAGATATAAAGCAAACAGCAGGGGCGAAGCTGGGCAGCCCTGCCTGGTCCCTCGTCTGATATGGACTGCCTTTGTGTAGCTTCTGTTTATTCTTATCCTTGCTGTTGGCTCTTCGTAAAGAGCCTGGATTGCCTTGATATAGCCCTCGCCTATCCCAAACCACTTCATAACCCTCCATAGGTAGTCCCATGAGACCCTGTCGAAGGCCTTTTCAGCATCAAGAAATATAGCTGCGACAGGGTCTTGTGACACCTCCGCAGCATCCAGGATAGTAATCATTTGTCTAGTGTGCTGGGTCGTACCTTTCCCGGGGATGAAACCATGCTGTGAAGTGCTAACTAGCCCCTCAATAATCTTGCTTAATCTTTGAGCTAATGATTTTGAATACATTTTTGTGTCTGTGTTTAAAAGAGTAATTGGTCTGTAGGACCCGGGCTCTAATGCTGGCTTGTCTTTTTTTAAAATCACTATAATGTCCGCACCTGCCCATGAGTGTGGTATCGATCTGCCTACCTGTGCCTGTCTAAAAATCTCTACCATGTCTCCCCTAGTAGGTCCCAAAAAGTTTTATAAAATTCAGCCGGGATTTGATCTGGTCCTGTGGCTTTCCCCGCCGGCAAGTTTTTCACAGCCTCCCTTACCTCTTGTAGTGTTAATGGAAGGTCTAGTTCCTCTTTATCTTCCTTACCTAATATGTCAAGCTGTATCCCTACCAGATAGTCTGTAATTTTCTCATCCACATTTCTATGTTTGATTCATATAGATTGCCGTAAAAGCTTCTAAAAACCTCCTGTATTTCTTCTGGTGTACTAACCACATTTCCTAGACTATCTTTAATTTCTTTTATATCCCCTGCTGATAGGTTTTGTCGGGTACGTATTGCTAGTAGGTGTCCAACTCTTTCGTTAAACTCGTAACACTTTTCCTTCTTTGCTAGATAATTTCCTGCCGCTTTCTGTGCCAAGCTTGTCCCTGCCTCTGCTTTATTTACTTCTATTTCTAATAGTATTTCCTCTAATGGTTATCGCCTATGAATCGCTATAATTAATCTTTCTTCTAAAGCCCCCAGTTCCCTCATCCTGTTCTCCATCTTGATCTTCTCTTTCTTAGTTCTTTGTAGTGTATAGCTTAATGTTTCCCCCCTGACTCCGGCCTTAAATGCGTCCCAGGTCATGTTAGTCGTGGCTGTATTCCTGTTATCTTCCAAAAAAATTGGGGGATCCATTCCTGCATATGTCTTATATATCCCGGTTCCCTCAATAAGCCTCTCTAGAATGTCCATGTACTGTTTTTACTCATACTCCTATTGACCAATGGTAGATTTAACACTAATGGATTATGGTCCGAGACCACTCTAGGCAGTTTTTCTAATTTAGATTTGCTTATAATTGATCTAGATATAAAAAAGTAGTCTAACCTAGCTACCATCTTGAATAGAACTTGCTCCCTGTCCCTATTGGATTCTTTCCTGCCCAAACGTCTACCAGTGCATTGTGCCGCGCCATATTGTATATGGCCTTACATGTTTTTTTCTTTCTTCCGACATATCCTCCTCTGTTCAACAAGATCATCCCATCCAGCCCATTAATGTTAAAATCTCCACAACATATTATAGGTTCATGCCATAATGCGAGTTCTACATCTAGCATTTCAAGAATTTCTGGTTCATCATCATTTGAGGCATAAACTGACACCATTGTATAACATCCACCTTGTGTTTCCACCTCCGCAATTACCCATCTTCCCTCTTGATCTTCTTTTTTCCTTTTGAGTTTTACAGCCCCTTTTTTAGCTAATATTGCCACCCCCCTTGTTCTCGTTTCTTGCCTTGTATAGGCAAGGATGTCAAACCTCATTTGTTCCAACAGGAATTTTTCTTTTCCTAAAATGTGTGTCTCCTGCAGGCACATTATCTCTAATCTGAGCGTTCTCAACATGGCAGCGACTTTCTGTCTTTTATCTCCATTATTCAAACCACATACATTCATAGAGATTATCCTTAAGGCCATTTACATTTTTCTAGATTTTCCCATCTCAAATGACATGCTATTTTCATTCTATCCATGAAAGCTCTTACTGATACATCCTTCTCTCTATTGTGTTCTTTTTTCACTTTTTGTGCTATTTTTCTCCAACTTTCAGCCTCCCCTTTCCCCTCCCTCCCTCCCCGCAACCCTCCCCCAGGTCTCCCACCCCCCTTTTCACAGGCAAATAGGTCACACATGACCTATATGTGACTGCTGTGTGATGTAAAGTCGCGTCCCTCTCTCTCCTTTTATTCATTCCATTTTCACTACCCTCCCTTTCTGGTGCCCTGACACCCTGTGTTACTCCTCTATCCTGGCATTACCAGCTGAGAAATTATCTGTTTCCTCTTCCCTTGTTTTTCTCGGTAAGCTCTGTTAGGTATTCTCCAGCCATTTCTTCCGAGAAAAACATCCTAATATGACCGCCTATAATGGTCTTCAGTTTTGCAGGAAACATTAAATAAGCCTCTGCCCCTTGTTGCTGAAAAGGTGTTATCATTTGCTTAAGTCGCCACCGTCTCTCTACCGTGACATGGCAGAAATCGGGGCGAGCAAAGAAGGTTACTCCCTGTGCCGTTTTTTTAGCATCTGGTCTGGCCTTTTCAATTATTTCCTGTCTTGTCAAATAGTTACCACAAAAAACTAGCATATCTCTAGGCAAATTGTCCTGTCTATCATCTTTCCTCTTTTTGTTTACCAGTGGGAACCTATGCGCTTGTTGTACTTCTAACTCCTATTGCCATTGTACTTCAGGAAAGGCTTCTTTCAGCAACTTGATAACAAAATCTCTTGGGTCCTGCCCCTCCACCCCTTCATCAAGTCCAAGGAGTCTCACGTTATTCCGTCTCTGCCAGTTCTCAAAATCTTCAATTTTCCACTGCAAGTCTTCTGCTACTTTAGTCTGTTCCATTTTGAATGATTGCCATTCTGTGATCTCATCCTCGATTCTGCTCGTCCGTTCCTTTACATGCACAACTCTCTCTTCCACCTCCTCTTATTTTTTGTTCATTTTCCTTATTGAGGCTTGAATTTTCTTAGTATCATGTCTGGCTCTCCTGCTCTCTGTTCTTGCTTCAGCCTGCATTTGTTTCAGAGTGTTAAACAACATATCCATTGTAGCATGTTGTGAGGTTCCAGGTTCCCCACCTCCTATTGCTCCACCTTCCCCTGGTATAGTCTCCTGATAGACACTTGAAGTCGCTGAGTAATCCCATAGAAGTTTTTTATTCGTCTTGTCTGGGGAGCCCCCTCGCCTTACAGTCGGTTTCCTCTTTTTCTTTGTATTTCTATCCCCACTCTCTTCTGTATCTGAACTCATTTCTGTTGTAGATTTGCCTTCCTCATCGCTAGAAGTGGTGTCTGACCCTTCATTTACAGAGAAGAATTTGTCACCCTCTCGTTCTCTCAGCGATTCAATGCTTGCCAGGCTTCCCCACTTTGCACAATTAATCTGGCCCAAATTGTTAGTCATTTCCTCTTCAACCTGCAGCAGTGCATCCATCATCATGTGGAGAAGTGTGGCTCACTGGTTAGAGCAGGCAGACCCTGAAGCAGAGGTCAGACCCGGGACCAGGGTTCGATTCCCGACGCAGCAGGGTGTTGAGCTCAAATGTCCTCGGACTCGATAATTCTCGCTTCGGTGCCTGACCTAATCATGGGTTCACACTATGCAACTCTGGGCATTAAGCTTGCTTAATCTCCACAACGGCCCCCCGCGGCGGGATGCCTGGCTTTCACCTTGGGGATGCCCTGTAGGGGCTATCTCACAGGGAAAAACCAGGACGGGTTCCCAAGGCAAGCGCGGAGATACCCCTACGGGGGTCGATTCTGGTGCTATATAAGAAATGCAATAATAATAATGGCATTATTGTCATTTCTTACACCTTCTGCCTCGGATACCGGCCCCTGGCTCTCCTGTTTGTTCGAGCTGCTGCTCCCCTCTTCCAACTCTCCTGGCTCCGCTGCTCCCGCTGAAGCTGCGCCGTTCGCGGCTGGATTCCTTCGTTGCTTGGTTACCGAGATGCTAACGTCCTCGAGGACGGCTCCCAACGCCCTCGCGTCTCCGTTGGCGTGTTTGCTGGCACTCCTCGCCTGGGGTTGTTCCTTTGGTGATTTCGCTGCTGCGATCGGTGCGGTCCTTGCACTGAAGAATTCCGACAAGGTAGGCTGCCTGAAGGTCGCTTCTTTACCCTCTTTTGTGACCGCTATCCTGTTGCTTCGATCGGGTGCGTCTTTACTTTGCCCAGAAGCGGCGCTCTGTAGCTCATCCCGCATAGCAATGGGTTTTGTTTCCGTTTTTCTCTCCTTATCGATTTTCCTTTGTAGGGTTTTCTGAGCCATAGTTGGAGCTGGTGCTGGGGTCCCGCGTTTGCCTGGGAAAGGGATTTTAGGTATTACCAGCGATAGACACTGCTTTCTCTTTGTCTTTCTCTTTTTTGCTCTTTTCGATCTTTTCCTTCTTTCCTCTCTGTGACATCGCGATGTAAAATGCTTCCCAGTGGCTTCGTGTAGTTTTAATCACTATCTTGAACACTGACAAGGCATTTTTTCTGAGACTCTTTTCTGTGCTCTTTAGGTCGCCGATCTCCGCCTTAGTTATCCACCAGAGCAGCCTCATAACCGGTACCAGAATCTCATCAGGGCATCATCCCCGTCTTCCAAGTCGGGAGAGGGAGTAGGTGCGACTGACCACTACACCACACTGGCGGCCATCTTGCCTGAGGCTCTAAAGACCTCTAAAGCAGACCCCACAGGGAATGTGGAAGGAGGCTCTCCCACTGAAGATGATAGTACTGATGCCCCTGTACCTGATGTCCAGATAGATGAGGAAGACCAGCCCACTGGGGATACTCAGCTTGAGGATGAGGAGGAGGAAGAGACAGAAGGGGAGAGCAGTGATTCTGATGTTGGTAGAAATAGTCAGGTGCTAGCCAGAGGGCTTAGCCAGGCGTACTTAAGCTTATTTGGGACTGAGCCAGGGGTAAACCCACTCAGACCCCCATGTGGACTTAACCAGGAGCAAAGGAGGAGGAGGAATCACTCAGGTGAATCCAACACCTCCCAAGCTTCTAGAGGTTCTCATGGTCACTCCAGAAGGAGGATGACAACCCCTCAGAGGAGGGAACATGAGGCCAAAATGAGAGAGGCTGAGCTTAGGATCCAGAAGCAAGAATTAGAATTTGCCCTGGCCCAAGAGAAACTTGCTAGAGGAAGACAGCCTAGAGAGAGTGGATTAGGATCCACTGGTGGCAGCACAATCCCTAAGGATAAAGACAGGTCCTATGACAATAGAAACCTGAGTAAGATTGTGCCCCCCTACAAAGCTGGGGATGACATCCACAAATGGATGACTGCACTTGAGAGAGCCTGCAGAGTACAGAAGATCCCTCAGGAGCAGTGGGCAGCAATCTTGTGGCTCTCCTTTGAAGGCAGAGGCCGAAACAGACTCCTCACAGTTAGTGATGGGGATTCTAGAAACTACCTGGTCCTGAAGAGTGCTCTAAATGATGGCTTAGGCTTAACCACTGAACAATACAGGTTGATGTTCAAAGAGACCCAGAAGACACAGACTCAGGACTGGTCTGAATTTGTTGAATGTGCCACTAAGGCTCTGGAGGGCTGGTTGCTGGGAAGTAAGGTTACAGACTATGAAGGATTGTACAATTTGCTTATGAGAGAACAAATTTTAAATAATTGTCAGAACCAGTAGTTGCATCAACACCTGATTGACTCAGACCTGACCTCTCCCCAAGAATTGGGAAAGAGGGCAGACAAATGGGTTAGAACCAGGGTTAAGCAAACAAACCAGAACCAGAACCAGGGTGGTGACCAAAAGAAAACAGACCAGAAGGGTGGGGAGCAGAAAGCTAAAGACCAGAAGTCTTCAACAGGGCCCCAAACTAATACAGACGGTGGGTCCCAAACTTCCAAGAAGAAGGAGAAAGAAGGTCAAAGAAAACCTTGGTGTAGTACCTGTAAAAACACCTCTCACTGGACCAGTGAGTGCAAAATGGGTGGAGCCCACAACACTGCAGCCCCTAAAGCACCTGCACTCACTAGTACAGTTGGCAGTGTTGGTCCACAACCTAAGAGGGTAGTGGGTATAACCTTGGGAACTGAGGGAGAGTCTGGCCTAGTCAGAACCCCTACACAGGCTGTTCTGATTTGTGATGGGGACATAGATTTGCCCCCTACTACTAGCCCCAGTAATCTGGGCAAGTACAGACAGACACCTTTGTTAATGAAAAAGTGGCTCAAGCATACAGGGACACGTGTGCCAGTGTCACTATGGTGACACCTAGCTTTGTGGACCCTGGACAATGCATACCAGGTGATAATTACCTAAAGACCAATGCCAGCAATGTCACTACTACACATATTGTGGCAATTGTTAATTTCTCCTGGGGAGGGGTAACTGGCCTAAAAAGAGTTGTGATTAGTGCAGATCTCCCAGTTGAATGTTTGTTGGGCAATGACCTGGAGAGCTCTCTATGGTCAGAAGTAGAGTACATGACTCATGCAGAGATATTAGGGATATCATCACATGTCCTTGCTGTGACTAGGTCACAGGCCATAAAGTGCCTCTCTGAACCTCAGGTCTTGGATCCTGGAACAATGGACCAAGCACCTACCAAGAAGAAGAACAGGAGGGCAAAGGCTGTGCCTTCCAACCTGCCTACAAGTGAGGAGCAGCCTTCCCAGGATGATGATCTTGGGACCCCTGAAGGAACTGTCCCTGAAGAACTTGAACCTGATCAGGTTGAGTTTCTGGGGACAGGGGGAACTTCTAGGGCAGACTCAGGGCAGGCTCAGTTAACCTGTCCTTCCCTTGAACCCCTCAGACAGCAGGCTGCTACTGAGGCTGCTGGGAATGCTCAAGGTACCCATAAAGTGTATTGGGATGATGGGCTACTTTATTCAGAGAATAGAGACCCCAAGCCTGGTACAACCAGGAGGTTGGTTATACCTCTTCAATTTAGGGGCTTCCTTCTAACCTTGGCCCTTGATATTCCTTTAGCAGGACACCTAGGCCAGATCAAAACTTGGGAGAGGCTTGTCCCTCACTTTCACTGGCCTCACATGTCTGAAGATACCAAGGAGTTTTGTTGCTCCTGTGTAATCTGCCAAGCCAGTGGCAAAGCAGGTGGCACAACAAAGGCCCCCCTGATTCCACTACCTGTGGTGGGCGTTCCCTTTGAAAGAGTGGGGATTGATATTGTATGTCCAATGGATCCCCCTACAGCATCTGGGCACAGATTCATACTGGTGGTGGTGGACCATGCCACCAGGTACCCAGAGGCAATTCCCCTTAGGACCACAACAGCTACTGTTGTGGCCAGGGCCTTACTTGGAGTTTTCTCCAGAGTGGGGTTTCCTAAGGAGGTAGTATCTGATAGAGGCGCCAACTTCATGTCAGGATACTTAACAGCTATGTGGAAGGAATGTGGTGTCAACTACAAGTTCACCACTCCTTATCGTCCACAATGCAATGGGCTTGTTGAAAGGTTCAACAAGACCCTGAAGGGTTATGATCAAAGGATTACCTGAAAAGCTCAGGCGAAGATGGGACATCCTTCTACCCTGTGTGTTTTTATGTAGGAATCTGAATCAATATTGCTGTTGTATGCCCTTGTACAGCTATAATCAATAATATCCCTATAATGGCATAAGAATCAGATCCATATTTCAGTAAATCGCCCTTGCAGTCCAAGGCAACGCAAAAGCCACTTCCTTAGATTCCTAGAAAGCACAACGAGTTCTTTCAACACACCAAACCCCCAGCAACCTGGGAAATCCCCACTTGCTTTGTTTTGATTTGTAATAGAACTCCTGCGAGCACTGTAAGAATGGCCAGTTCTTAGTGACATCTTTATTGACGTCTTATGTACAAACCTTACTTCAAACTCGGCACCTTTCAGGTATAAATATACCAACGTTGCCTTAAGCAAACACACGGTGGTGGTTTTGGAGCAGAGCAGCTAATCTACTTGCCGAGAGCCCAGCTGATGCGAGAGCCCACGGACACTGCCCCTCCTCTTTGACGCGCTGAGAAAGACGTTGTATTTTCTCCTGCCGAGAAAATCCAGCTCCGGCTTTTCCAGCCTACCCTTGCGGGTGACTGGGATATCGAGTCCTGAGAGAGAGATACCAGACCTTCTACATTCTATTCCCAAGGTACAGTGCTGACTAAACCCTTAGAGAGAATTATTGTATCAGATTCTTGGCAAAACCTACTTAACTCAAACTTACTTACTTACTCCTTCCCACGTATTAGGCTTAGGTCAGGTACACCAGGGTAGGCGTATTTTAGAAACACCAGTTGAGCACGTTAGCCTATGTATATATGTATGTATATATTTTATCCATTTTAAAGTGTCTTATGGCTAAGAAACCATATCAATGCTTTTACAGTATTATTTTATAATACTCTTTTTTACTGTATGTACTTTACTTTATATTAAGTATTGCAATTGTGGCAATGAATTTCTCTTGCATGAGAAGGAAGACTGCTCAATAAATAATACCTTTTATTGAAAACGCCTGTCTCTCTCTTCTCGGCACTCTGGTGAAACTAAGAACGCACATCTGACTGAGTGAAATAGCTGTCTATTGTTTTCACACGACTCTAGAGATTTACTCTTATTCTGAGGGAGCAAAGTTGTCATGTTTATGCGGTTGTAGGAAGCTGAATCCCTTCTTGTCTGAGCCAGGGAAGCTGATCCCTTCCTATTCATTCAAGAAAGATTCCAGTGACCTTTGAGCTAGCTGGCGCAAACCTAAATTAAGTCTAACATAGTCAGTAGAGACCTAGAAGACCTCAGTCCTACGTCTACACTGCTGTTCATGTTATTCCAATGCGCAGAGCCTATAGGGAAAATAGGAACTACAATACATGGCGGCCAACGTTTGGTAAGGCGATAAAACTAACGCAAGACATTAGAGTAACTCAGTCGTGCTTTTTCACACAGACCCTTTTCCCGTAAATACTCCAATAGACGTCTGGAGTGGGTGAAAGGTTAAAATCCGCCTGAACTTAGTAGGAAGAGATTCCTATGTAGAGTTTTTGGTTTAGTCAAAGTTGAAGGATACAGTGTTCCAAAATATTGTACACCTAATCTTTTGTTTCATTGAAACTTGATCTGCAACAGAAAAACCTTTCTGCATGTAAAAATGCCGGAAAGTGAAGACGACAGGGAGGCAGCTAGAATAGCAGCTCAACTAATAGAGGACGACACAAGTCTCCTACAGAATGACCGGAATGCTATCCTCATTCCGGTCAACATAAGAAAAACTATAACTCTCAAACTTATAAAAAACGGACTGACAGCACGAGGTGGTACAGTCATTTTCGTGATAGAGGCACACGAATATCGGCAGACAGAGGTATTCTATTCATGGATAAACTTTCCAGCGGCAAACGCTACAACACAAGAATTCCACTATTACAAAATAGAGGAACCTCCGGAAGAATACACTCCTTTCGAGGATGTGGAAATTCCACTAAATTACCAAGAGCACCTGCTCTGGTTTAAAGGCGGCCTAAAACATAATGATCACATCACCAGGCTCGGTCCACTAGGTAGACCAGAAGCAACGTGGCCGGTTCTAGCCAGCTACACACCACATCCAGACATCGAAAAAATGTCAGACAAAGAACCTTTAGCCCAGCTAAAATTACTAATTAAAATTCACAAACAGTTAGTCCAATATGTAATGTGGACTGCGACAGTCCAACCAGCTATTAACATTCCACAGCTGACCCCTCATCAGGGGAACACAAATAAAATTACAACACAGAACATACAATCATGTCTTGGTAAAACACCCACAAAATGGGAACAAATTCCATTCTGGCTAGTAGAAAAGATAACTCAAATAGAGGCAGTATTCCCGAATACTACCCCTAGTGAGAAACACAGAATTCTGACTATCTGCCTTCCAATGGGGGTCGCACCACACGTGGAGGACTGTGACACTTGGGGCACAGTCTTTGCCTCCATTTACACAAAAACACATGGTGTTCTGTCTCTTGCGGTGATACCAGATGTACTAAGACAGTTTCAAAATGAATACGGTCCAGAACCTGCTTTAACTCTTGGTATGAAATTACTGAAAGACTTCAAGCAGGTCTCGGCTATATTATTAGCCAACATAAAAGGAGAAGCAGCATCTGTGGCGATCCACCAAAAATTGAAAGAAACAGATATAACAGATCAACCAATTGAACTTGCCAGAATCTTAGAAAAATCCTATGAAGAACTAGGTAGAGATAGTTTGGGTGGGAAACCGGTAAAACCTCAACTACTTGAAAATCCTGAAAAGAAATTTATTAAAAATAATCTAAACACTCCAAAAAAGAGCTGGGATGGAAATAAACAATCCACTCACAAAGAAAAAAGATTCCAGTCCAGAGGAAGGTCTCCTCGGAGGAGGAAAAGAACTCCGAACCGAGAACACCAGTCTCCCCAAAGGGAGCCCTCTGAAAAAAGATACAACCTTAGAAATAGGGATAATTTGAAAAAACCTGATAGATATCAAGATATTGATACACGTCCCTCTCAATCTTTTCAGACTTCCTCGCAGAAATCGGATAGAAGAGGACGGTCAGAACACAGGGAAGAGCACGTCAAGACCAAAGACAAACAACCTGCTCAAAGTAAAAAACTACTATTTCCAAGAAAGAAGGTAGCAAGTATTAAAATAATCAAACATGCCGAGGATACTGAGGACACAGCTGAAAAACGGAGAGTGGGCACAGACAATGCTAGACAGCGCAGCAGAAGTGACCATAGCTCGCAAGATCCTGATGAATCATCTGGAGACAGTGGACTCGAATGAATACATTCAGGTGGAAACTGCAGATACCAGAGTTAGCGAACCTCATAAAATATACGAAATAACATTGCGTATAGAGGGAGATAAGACTAGGAAGGTAAGAGGTCTGTTTTGGGATAACCTCTCAAAAGGCTATGACATCCTATTAGCTGAGAAAGACTGGCCACCAGAGTTTGTCAGGGAGTGCCCTCATGGCGAAGAAATGATTATGCCTGCCTTCTCAAATCATATTCCAATACATAGAAAATACATATATGCAAGAAAATGGGCAGTAGCTCAAGCACCTGCATTATATAAGAATCATGTAGGATGGGAGGAGGACTCTCCTCCTCACAAAATATAGTTAAAAAGTCAACCAACTGCACAAAGACAGAACCCAATTAAGCAAGAAGCTAAAAAACAGGTCAGGGAGATCTTAGATCAACTTGAATACCAAGGGGTGATTGAAGCGTGCACCTCTCAAATGAACAATCGTTTGTTTCCTGTCTCCAAACCAGACGATTCATATTGTCTAGTCTTGGACTACAGACACCTTAACTCATGTTGCAAAACATTTGCGGTACAAAATTCGCACAGTGCGGCACTAATGAATAACATAGTTCGCAAAAAATACAAAACAACATTAGACATCGCTAATGGATTCTTTTGTCGAAATATTGCACCAGAAAGCAGGTATTTAACCGCTTTCTCAATAATGGGGTCACAGAAAAATTTCTGTCGACTCCCACAGGGATTCAAGAATAGCCCAGGATTATTCTCAGCCAGAGTAACAGAGTTACTACAAATGTATGATGATGAGGCATTATCTTATGTCGATGACATCTATCTCACAGATGACTTGGATACTCACTTGAAAAGAGTGAACACCATAATACTTGGGTTCGCAGCAGAGGGTTACAAATTCAACTTTAAAAAGTCTCGAATTGCCCATCTAACTGTCCTGTTTTTAGGATATGAAATATCAAGTGAAGGCAAAAGCCTAGCAGACAACTTCTTAGAGAAGTGCGCTGTACTCCAAGCACCAAAAATGCTGAAGAACTTACAATCAATACTAGGCTTCCTGAATTTCGGAAGAACTTACATTCTAAATTATGCAGAGAGGGTTAAACCTCTCTACGAACTAATAAAACCTGATTTTAAACCAACCAACTGGACTCAGAAACACACAGAAATTTTGAGATCATTGCAAACAGACAAGTTAGCTAAAACAAAATTAGAAACTCGTGACAATACACGCAACCTTGTAATCCGAGTCATCCCAGGAAGATGCAGATTCACGTACCTTACCTCTAATGAGGGAGAAACGGTACCAATAGCTTACAAATCACATTTGTATACACAAGCAGAAAAAACATTCAGTCTTACAGAAAATACTGTAAAGGCGGTTCAGACGGCTGTAGCAAAAGAAAGAGCCCAAGCCCAAGGCAAAAGAATAACTGTTTTCACAGCAGAATCAGCCTTTGAGCGTTATTCAGCCCAGTTAATCTAAAAACAGTAGCACTAGATCCAAAATGGATACAGTGGGAACATTCTCTTGCTACAGAAGAAGTGACATACTATTATGTCCCGAACATGAAAAAACTGAATGATTTGAAATATGAAGAAGAATATTGTAGGAAGGTGGATACCTGACTATGGTTACCCCAGATTTTTTTGCCTTGTGTTTAGCTGGTTTTCGACTTAGTTGAGCTGGTTCCCTGCTAATCAGGGCCCCAGGCTATCTGTTCTCTCTTTAAAATGGATTCCATGTACCCTAGGTGCATAACTAAATTGGCTTGGGTCACCTTATCAGCTCCTGTATAGTGCACTATAGGTGCCCAGAGCATAGGTGCATCCAAGGCCTTCCAGGGGCTGCAGCATATCTTTTGCCACCCCTGGCTGGCTATCCAAAATTGACACAACTGGCTGATCACTCAGCTGGGGCCAGGTGGTGTAATCACCCCTTGCTTAGATATAGTATACCTATATCTAAACCTATCTGGACACATATAAACCTATAAGCCACTCTTATGGCAGGCCTTAACAATCCTGGAGGCAGAGAGCGTGGTTTTATGTGAGATGGTGCTCTAGCATGAGCTGAGCCTGTCTGCAGCTGTCGGGACCAATTCCCTTAGCTGTTCCGGGATAATGCCAAACCATATACTATTAAGTGCATTATAATCCATCGCGGTTATATGTTAACTTTGGTTTGGCTTTATCAAAACATGTCGTGTAAGGTGTCATACGATTTGGAATACTATCCCCTCGACAATCCTGTCGATGGGGATAGCATTCCCCCCTCTAGAGGGAGACGACATGTTACTTTGCTAAAACGCTGTTGATTTTAAAAGAGCCTCAGCATCACGAAATGGACGCTTCTGCCACAGACACGAGTCTGACCTACTGCTGCTGACCGAAACTCAGCAGAGGTGGCCTGGACAAAGGGTTTCCTGTAACAGGGAGGTGTCTCACCACCCCAGACAGGGGTAGTGGATTGAGGCAGGGAGGTTTGAAAGAAACCAGACACTGCCTGGGGAGCAAAAGGCTTCCCCTTGCATAATCCGGTCAAACCGGTTCTGGGGCTCACCAGCCCCAGTCCCAGCGCGACCCTGGACAAAGGGAAAGGGGTGTAACCACCCTCTTCCTGGGTCCCACTCATAGGAAGGACCTAGCAGGACATCCAGCCCACCAGATTGGTATGGGAGTTGGAGCAATGCCCAAGCATTCAGATAATCCTGACTGAAACTTATGAAATGAAACTCTGGACCCTTCGACATCCTACTCAACGTAGAAGACTGAAGAATCTCCCTTGTGGTCCAGGAGTGACTACCCCGTGCAAACAGGCACCATCCAGCACCTCAACCCTTGCTTTGTTGCAGTTCCCGCCAGAACTCGAGCAACAGAGTTTGACGAGACCAAGCGTGCCTGCCTTCGAACAGACCGATCCACAGTTCCTGCAGAGCTGAGACCTGTGGAGGTGACGGGAAGCGTGGGGCCCGCCATCTTGAAAAGTCCATGAGACGCTAACCGTGCAGCCCACGAGTAACCCTTGAAGCTGTACATCGGGGTTTGAGAAGCCCGAGCCCTGAGCCTCTCTTGCACCGAAGCTCACCCCTCTTCACTCACCAAGTGCAGCGTGGGGCCCTTCTGCATCTTTTGGCTCAATGCCTTGGCCTGGTCACTTGCCCGTTGGCTTGTGGCCCATGTGCCGACGAATCTTGAAATTCGACTTTTGAATCTGGTTGCTCCAGACTTGCACCCACTCCCCTGAAAAGGAGCACCCACTCTGACCCTCCTGGTCCGAGTGCAATGCCATCTTTGAATCCTGTGTGGGTTGCCCTTGCCAAGGGTTGTTTGCTCTAATCCGGAAGCCGACACCGCCAACAGTGAGAGCCTGTGAAAGACAGCTTGTGATCCACTCCTGGACATCCTCGGTGCCCCAGAGTGCACTTGGCAGCGGAGAGAAGCAACTTGTCAGTGACCTGAAAGCGCCCAACATTGCCTGGTTCCTTCTGGTTCCACCCTGGTCACTGCTAAGTGACCCAGACTCTGTCCCCTCTGCTTTCAGATCATCTTTAACTTCGATCCACCTTTGATCACACCGGACACTTCTCGTCTCGACGCCTGCAGCATCTTTAGCTTCAAGCACAAGCAACCTGCGTGACAAAACCCGACACTACTTCACACCTGTGCACCCGCTTCCTCTGGGTGAGGTAACTCAGCAACGCCGGTGTTCCAACACTTGTACACACCTCTAGTGTATGTGTCTTAAGTTTCGTCCTTCTAGGTTGATTGGAAGTATCTTTAAACTATAACTTTATAACTTTTACGCACCATTGACTTTGCATTGGTGCATGCCTGTGCTTTAAGCGCTGCACCCGAATCCCGCGGGCTTTTCCCGACTTCAGCATTGCTTGTGCCGACTGCTCCCAGCGATTCCCTAGGCCCTAGGCCTAACCACTGTTCAATTGGTATCTCTTATACCACTTTCTTAATATATGGTTTGAGTGGCCACCCTCCCTCTTCCATAATTGTGCAACTTTCATGTTTTATTGTGCTTTTGTTTAAACGCTTGTGCCTCTGCACTCATAAAGAGTACAGAGGAATATTTTAGTAATAAATACATATATTTTTATATATAACTTGTGTGGTGTCCTTTCAGTTGGTATTACAGGATTGTGATTGGTAAAACAGCTTGCTTAACACGACCTCTTAAGTTAAGCCTTTAAGGCTGCTTAGTCCATGCTACCATTAGGATAGCTTGTCTAATAAGGTTGACTTACAACCAGACACCATAAGGGATTGTTTGGACTGATACAAGGTGGTTCCAGAATTGGAAACATCATATATCAGGCCAACTTCTCACATTGGTGTGCAGCGGTGTGGATTTGAGCTTGCTGTTGTTTTACCATTGCAATCTTTGTATCAAATTGAAAGATCATATCAAGTACCTTAGGTACATATAAACAAAAGCTTAGCATATTTAAGTTCTACTGAACTTAGTAGTTGTAGATCAAAGGGCTTAGCACACCTTGCCTACAACTCACTAGCAAGGTACAGTAGGAAAACACTTAGTGTAGGTAAGTGCACCACTTGCACCTCACTAGCAGTCATGTCTGGCATAGGTGAAGCCCCTGGCTCTCAGCCTGTGACAGTTGACCTTACCAAGGCAACTTCCAGCTATGACAAACTTAGCCATAAAGACTTGAGTGCCTTATGCATTGCAAGAGGGCTAAAAAGGGGTCACAACCCCACCATTCCCTCCCTGATAGCCATCCTGGAAAAGGATGACTTAGATAAGGCGAGTGCAGTTCCCTTAGATACAGGAGATGGAGTGAACCCCCCTGAGAATGAGGACACTCCAGAGGTGGACGAGGAGGAAGAAGAGGAGGAAGAAGAGGACTCAGAAGTAGATGAGTCAATTCAGGATCAGAGGGGTAACCAGGTACTAGTTGGCAGGCTTAGCCAAGCCAACTTGGACCAACTTGGAAATGGAGAGGGCCAGCACCTCCCCAGAGTACAAACTAGAACTGTTCCAGGCAATAGAAGGGTAAGAACTCCCTCCAGGGATTCTCACATTTCTAGTGCCTCAAGAGATTCTCAAAGGGGAATGACTTCCCCCCAGAGAAGAGAGCATAATGCCAGGATGAGGGCTGTCCAACTCCAGATAGAGAGGGAAGAGGTAGCCTTGGACCAAGCTAAACTTGCTTTAGCAAGGGAACAGAAATTGTGTGGCTTAGATGCCACTGGTGGTAGCAACATAATTCCTAGAGAAAAAGACAGGTCCTATGATACTAGAAACCTGACAAAGATTTGCACCCCTACAATGAAGGGGATGATATCCACAAGTGGATAACTGCTCTTGAGAGAGCTTGCATGGTACAGCAGGTTCCTGAAGAACAGTGGGCAGCAATCTTATGGTACTCCTTTTCTGAGAAAGGGAGGGATAAGCTCCTCACTGTCAGACACGAGGATGCTAAAAACTACAAAGTCCTGAAGAGTGCTCTAATAGATGGGTTTGGCTTAACCACTGAACAGTACAGGTTGAAGTTCAGAAATACCCAGAAGACACAGACACAGGACTGGACTGGTTTTGTAGATTGTGCTACTAAGGCTCTGGAAGGTTGGCTACATGGCAGTAAAGTACATGACTTTACAGGATTGTATAATTTGATTATGAGGGAGCAGATCCTAAGTAATTGTCAGAACCAGCTTTTACACCAGCACCTGGTGGACTCAGATTTGACCTCTCCCCAAGAATTGGGAAAGAGGGCAAATAAATGGGTCAGAACCAGGATTAGGCCTAAGAATCCAGGCAATGACCAGAAGAAAGGAGTCTATCAAACCTCAAGATAAGGGTGGGGATAAATCTAAAGAAAAGACTTCCCCAGGGCCCCAAAACTCCAAGGATGGGGGTGGGTCCCAAGACACTTCATCTACCCAGAAAAAGCCATACTGTCATGTCTGTAAACAGACTGGCCATTGGAAATCAGACAGCTGTTGTCCAAAGAATGGCAACAAGGAAAATATGCCTCCAAAAACAGCTCCAACACCTCCTGATACTATTAGTAGTAATCCCCCAGGAAGTGGGAGCAACCCCAGAAATCTAGGTGGGTTTATTTGTGGAGGACCGGTGGATTCTGGCCTATCCATGTCCACAACCTCTTCTGTCTGTGAAAATGGCATGAGGTTTGCCAACTTCACTGATTGCCCAAATACTTTGAGCAAGTACAGACATGAGCCCCTCATAAATGGTTTGAACGTTGAGGCCTTTAGAGACACAGGGGCTAGCATCACCATGATGGCTGACTGTATAGTCCCCTCTAAGCAACTTTTACCTGGTGCCACATACCAGGTAACAAACATTGATGGAATACAAACCAATCATCCCATGGCAGTAGTAAGTCTCAGCTGGGGAGGTGTCACTGGCCCAAAGAGAGTGGCAGTGTCACCAAACTTGCCTGTAGTCTGTCTACTAGGAAATGATTTGGAAATCTCAGCCTGGGCTGAGGTTGAACAGAAAATCCATTCTAGAATGGTAAATGCCAATGGAAAGGTTAGTGAGGCTGTAATGGCTACAACCCCAATCCAAGATGTCCTTCCTGAAAAGGTTGGTAGGGTTGAGCAACTCTCAGCCCCATCTTTAGCTAACTCCCTTCCTGAACAGAATAGCAGAACTGTTAAGATAACAGCTCACACCCAAACTGAGTCTCCTCCTGAAAAGGTTGATGGGGCTGTGATGACCACAGCCCAAACTCAAACAGATACATGTGTTGTGAAGCCTAAAATGATGGATCACTCCACACAAACTGAGAGCATGGAGGAGGAAGAGAAATCTCCCCCTCACCAGACATTAGGACAGGATCAGCCTCCTCAGGGAACTGATCCTTCCCCTGATGAAGGAACTGCCCCAGAGGTTGTTAGGCCTGGCCTGACAGAGCCTCTGATGGCAGTGGACCCTTCTCAGGTGGGACCCAGTCTGGAGCAGGTAACCTGCCCCTCTCTACCTTGCCTTAGTCAGCCCAGGGCTGCAGAGGACAAGAAGGACAGTGAGACCCAGAGGGCCCCCTGTGAAATAAAGCACCCCCATCAGCAGATTAGGGGCACCGAAGCTAGCAGCCCTAGCCAGGTGAAAACTTTAAAAACTCCTGAGGGAACCCCCTTAAAAGTAGTTAGGGAGCTCCCACAGATGGATATTGTTGGGCACAGCCAAACCTGGGACCCTAAACCTGACCTGTCCCTCCAGTAAGCCAAACAAAGGGACCCAGCCTCCAGCTTTAGGTAGTCAGAGATTGACCCTGAGAGCACAGTGCAACTCAGTTGAAAAAGAAAGGCACACATGGTGGAAGATAATTGGAGGAAGCTGAGCCCTAAATTAGTGGAGCCTCACTTCAATACTCCATATCAAAACCAGCCTTTAACATTGCATAAACACACCCAAGGTAGTGATTCCCTATGGTGGAGACCCTCTAATACACAAAGGGTGTGGGATTGCTTAGTTGCCCTTGAGACAGGGGGTACCCATGCTAGTGCAGGTACTTCCTTATATGGCCACTCAGGCAATATAGGCTTACCTGGTCAAGGATAGCCTTATCTCCTTTCATTTGGGGGGGGGTTGTGTAGGAAGGTGGATACCTGACTTTGGTTACCCCAGATTTTTTTGCCTTGTGTTTAGCTGGTTTTCGACTTAGTTGGCCTGGTTCCCTGCTAATCAGGGCCCCAGGCTATCTGCTCTCTCTTTAAAATGGATTCCATGTACCCTAGGTGCATAACTAAATTGGCTTGGGTCACCTTATCAGCCCCTGTACAGTGCACTTTAGGTGCCCAGGGCATAGGTGCATCCAAGGCCTACCAGAGGCTGCAGCATATCTTTTGCCACCCCTGGCTGCTATCCAAAATTGACACAACTGGCTGATCACTCAGCTGGGGCAAGGTGGTGTAATAACCCCTTGCTTAGATATAGTATACCTATATCTAAACCTATCTGGACACATATAAACCTATAAGCCACTCCTATGGCAGGCCTTAACAATCCTGGAGGCAGAGTGCGTGGTTTTATGTGAGATGGTGCTCTAGCATGAGATGAGCCTGTCTGCAGCTGTCGGGACCAATTCCCTCAGCTGTTCTGGGATAATGCCAAACCATATACTAATAAGTGCCTTATAATCCATCGCTGTTATATGTTAACTTTGGTTTGGCTTTATCAAAACATGTTGTGGAAGGTGTCATACAATTTGGAATACTATCCCCTCGACAGTCCTGTCAACGGGGATAGCATTCCACCCCTCTAGAGGGAGACGACATGTTACTTTGCTAAAACGCGGTTGATTTTAAAGGAGCCTCAGCATCACGAAATGGACGCTTCTGCCACAGACACGAGTCTGACCTCCTGCTGCTGACCGAAACTCAGCAGAGGAGGCCTGGACAAAGGGTTTCCTGTCACAGGGAGGTGTCACACCACCCCAGACAGGAGATAGTGGATTGTAGCAGGGAGGTTTGAAAGAAACCAGACACTGCCTGGGGAGCACAAGGCTTCCCCTTGCATAATCTGGTCAAACTGGTTCTGGGGCTCACCAGCCCCAGTCCCAGCGCGACCCTGGACAAAGAGAAAGGGGTGTAAACACCCCCTTCCTGGGTCCCACCCATAGGAGGGACCTAGCAGGACATCCAGCCCACCAGATTGGTATAAGAGTGGGAGCAATGCCCAAGCATTCAGATAATCCTGACTGAAACTTATGAAATGAAACTCTGGACCCTTTGACATCCTACTCGACGTAGAAGACTGAAGAATCTCCCTTGTGGTCAAGGAGTGACCACCCTGTGCAAACAGGCACTATCCAGCACCTCGACCCTTGCTTTTTTGCAGTTCCCACTGGAACTCGAGCGACAGAGTTCGACAAGACCAAGGGTGCCTGCCTTCTATCAGCCCGATCCACAGTCCCTGCAAAGCTGAGACCCGTGGAGGCGACCGGAAGCGTGGGGCCCGATGTAGGAGAGTAGGGTCTGCTATCCTATGGTCACCCCAAATTTTTGCTTTTTGCTTCACTGGTTTTTGACTTAATGAGGCTGTGGGCCTGCTAATCAGACCCCCAGCCTGCTGTTCTCTCTCTAAATTCACATACATGTACCATAGGTACATAACCCAATTGGAACTGGACTCCTTGTCAGCCCCTGTACCATGCACTATAGTTGCTCAGGGCATAGGTGCCACCAAGGCCTACCAGGGGCTGCAGCATATCTTTTGCCACCCCTGGCTGGTTCTTAAATTGACACAACTGGCTGATCCGTCAGCTGGGGCAAGTTGGTGTAATCACCCCTTGCTTAGATATAGTATACCTATATCTAAACCCATATCTGGACACATATAAATCTGTGAGTCACTCCTATGGAAGGCCTTATTAATCCTGTAGGCAGAGTGCGTGGTTTAACGTGAGATTGTGCTCGAGCATGAGCTGAGCCTGTCTGCAGCTGTCGGGAACAACTCCCTCAGCTGTTCCGGGATAATGCCATTCCATATACTATTAAGTGCATTATAATCCTCGCGTTTATATTGTAACTTTGGTTTGGCTTTATCAAAACATGTCGTGTAAGGTGTCATACGATTTGTAATACTATCCCCTCGACAGTCCTGTCGACGGGGATAGCCTTCCACCCCTCTAGAGGGTGAAGACATGTTACTTTACTAAAACGCGGTTGATTTTTAAAAGAGCCTCAGCTCCACAAAATGGATGCTTCTGCCACAGACACAAGTCTGACCTCCCGCTGCTGGCCAAAACTCAGCAGAGGAGGCCTGGACAAAGGGTTTCCTGTTGCAGGGAGGTGTCACACCACCCCAGACAGGAGATAGTGGATTGTAGCAGGGAGGTTTGAAAGAAACCAGACACTGCCTGGGGCGCACAAGGCTTCCCCTTGCATAATCCGGCCAAACCGGTTCTGGGGCAGATCAGCCCCAGTACCAGCGCAGCCTGGACAAAGGGAAAGGGGTGTAACCACCCCCTTCCTGGGTCCCACCCATAGGAGGGGACCTAGCAGGTAATCCAGCCCCCTAGATTGGTATAAGAATGGGAGCAGTGCGAAAGCACTCAGAATATCCTGATGAAACATAAGAAACGAAACTCGGGACCCTTCAACATCCTACTTGCCATAGAAGACTGAAGAATCTCCCTTGTGGTCAAGGAGTGACCACCCTGTGCAAATTCGATTCATTCAAATACAACGTATTGGGTTTAGAATGCGACAATTAAGTGGTCCCATTCTGAAAATAACAATATGCTCATATAGTCCTAGGCATCATTTTGTTTTATAATAGTCTTTATTTACCCAGATGCACTTGGGTTACCGGGTTTCCCCTGTTTTTTTGAAGGAGCACCCTCCTGTGCAAACAGGCACCATCCAGCACCTCGACCCTTGCTTTGTTGCAGTTCCCGCCGGAACTCCGGTGACAGAGATCAACGAGATCAAGCGTGCCTGCCTTCTAACAGCCTGATCCACAGTCCCTGCAGAGCTGAGACCCGTGGAGGAGACCGGAAGCGTGGGGCCCGCCATCTTGAAAAGGCCACGAGACGCTGACCATGCAGCCCACGAGGGACCTTCGAAGCTGTACACTGGGGTTTGAGAAGCCCTAGCCCTGAGCCTCTCTTGCACCGAAGCTCACCCCTCCACACTCGACGAGTGCTTCGTGGGGCCCTTCTGCACCTTTTGGCTCAACGCGTTGGCCCGGTCACTTGCCCGTTGGCTTGTGGCCCCTGTGCTGATGAACTACGAAATCTAACTTGTGATTCTGGTTGCTCCAGTGTTGCACCAGCTCCTCTGAAAAGGAGCCCCCGCTCTGACCTTTTTGGTCCGAGTGCAACGCCATCTACGAATCCTGCGTGGGTTGCCCTTGCCAAGGTTTGTTTGCTCCGATTTTGAAGCCGATACCGCCGACAGCGAGAGCCTGCATGGGACAGCTTGTGATCCACTCTTGGACACCCTCGGTGCCCCAGAGTTCACGTGGCAGCGGAGAGAAGCGACCTGTCAGCTACCTGAAAGCGCCCAACATTGCCTGGTTCCTTCTGGTTCCACGCTGGTCACTGCAAAGTGACCCAGACTCTGTCCTCTCTGCTTTCAGATCATCTTTAACTTCGATCCACCCTTGGATCACACCGGACACTTCTCGTCACGACGCCTGCAGCATCTTCAGCTCCAAGCACCAGCAACCTGCGTGACAAAACCTGACACTACTTCGCACCTGTGCACCCGCTTCCTGTGGGTGAGGTAACTCAGCAACGCCTGTGTTCCCACACTGGTATACACCTCTAGTGTGTGTGTCTTAAGTTTGGTCCTTCTAGGTTGAGCGGAAGTATCTTTTAACAGTAACTTTATAACTTTTACGCACCATTGACATTGCATTGGTGCAAGCCGCGCTTTAAGCGCTGCACCCAAATCCCGCGGGCTTTTCCCGACTTCAGCATTGCTAGTCCCGACTGCTCCCAGCAATTCCCTAGGCCTAACCACTGTTCAATTGGTATCTCTTATACCACTTTATTAATATATGGTTTGAGTGGCCACCCGCCCTCAAGGTACAGTAGGAAAACACTTAGTGTAGGTAAGTGCACTACTTGTACCTCATTAGCAGTCATGTCTGACGCAGGTGGAGCTTCCAGCTCTGTGCCTGTGAAGGTTGACCTTACCAAGGCAACTTCCAGCTATGACAAACTTAGCCATAAAGACTTGGGTGCCTTATGCATTGCAAGAGGGCTAAAAAGGGGTCACAACCCCACCATTCCTTCCCTGATAGCCATCCTGACAAAGGATGACTTAGATAAGGCAAGTGCAGTTCCCTTAGAAACAGGAGATGGAGTGAACCCCCCTGAGAATGAGGACGCCCAAGTGGTGGACTTAGAAGAAGATGAAGAAGAGGAAGAGGACTCAGAAGTAGATGAGTCGGATCAGAGGGGTAACCAGGTACAGGTTGGCAGGCTTTATCAGACCAACTTGGACCTACATGGTAATTGAGAGGGCCAGCACCTCCCCAGACCATACACCATAATTCCCTTGGGTAATAGAAGAGTGAGATCCCCTTCCAGGGAGTCTAACATTTCTAGTGCCTCCAGGGAATCTCAAAGGGGAATGACTTCCCCCCAGAGGAAAGAGCATAGGGCCTGGATGAGGGCTGTCCAACTCCAGATAGAGAGGGAAGAGATAGCCTTGGCTCAAGCTAAACTTACTTTAGCAAGAGAACAAAAGTTGTGTGGATTAGACTCCACTGGTGGCAGCAATATTCCTAAAGAGAAAGACAGGGGCTATGACAATAGAAACCTGACAAAAATTGTGCCCCCCTACAAGGAAGGGGATGACATCCACAAATGGATGACTGCTCTGGAGAGAGCCTGCATGGTACAGCAGGTTCCTCAAGATCAGTGGGCTGCAATTTTATGGTACTCCTTTTCTGAGAAAGGGAGGGATAGGCTCCTCACAGTTAGACCTCAGGATGCCAAAAACTACTCTGTCCTGAAGAGTGCTCTTATTGAAGGGTTTGGCCTAACCACTGAGCAATACAGGTTGTTGTTTAGAGACACCCAAAAAGCACAGACTCAGGACTGGACTGATTTTGTTGATTGTGCCACTAAGGCTCTGGAGGGTTTGCTGCAGGGAAGTAAAGTCTCAGACTATACAGAATTGTACAATCTTATAATGAGAGAGCAGATCCTTAATAACTGTCAGAACCAGCTGTTGCAAAAATACCTTATTGACTCTGATCTGACCTCTCCTCATGAATTGGGAAAGAAGGCGGACACATGGGTCAGAACAAGGATTAAGCAGAAACCCCAGAACCATGGTGGTGACCAGAAGAAAACAGACTAGAAGGGTGGGGATAAGAAAGATAAAAAAAAAGACCAGAAGTCTTCTTCAGGCCCACAAAATTCTAATAAGGAGGGTGGTTCCCAGAATGGTAACAAAAAGAAGAAGAATGATGGCCCAAAGAAACCTTGGTGCAATACTTGTAAGTCCATTTCCCATTGGGGAAGTGAATGCACCAAGAAAAATCCAGTCCCTACCACTGCAGCTCCTAAAGAACCTGCACCCCCTAGTACAGTCAGCAGTGGTAGTACACAGCCAAAGGGTATAGTAGGGGTAACCCTGGGTACTGAGATGGGATCTGGCCTAGTCAGAGTCCCTACTCAGGCAGTTCTGCTTTATGATGTGGACTTATCTTTGACCACTACTGTGAGTCCCAGTAACCTGGGCAAGTATAGGCAGACGCCTTTGATTAATGAGAAACTGGCTCAGGCCTACAGGGACACTTGTGCCAGTGTCACTATGGTGACACCTGACTTTGTGGACCCTGGACATATTATACTGGGTGAGAATTACCTGGTGGCCAATGCAAGCAATGCCACTACTACACATAGTGTGGCTGTTGTGAACTTCTCCTGGGGAGGGGTAACTGGCCTAAAGAAAGTTGTTGTGAGTGCAGACCTCCCAGTAGACTGTCTGTTAGGCAATGATCTGGAAAGCTCAGTTTGGTCAGAAGTAGAGTACAGGACTCATGCAGAAATGCTAGGGATTTCAGCACATGTCCTTGCAGTGACAAGGACTCAGGCTAAGAAGTGCCTTCTTGAACCAGTGGTGGATCTGGAAACAATAGACCAACCACAACCCAAGAAGAAGAGCAAAAGGGTTAAGGCTGTGCCTTACCCCTTGCCCCAGGTTGAGGATCAGACTTCACAGGAGGCTGGTTCTGCAATCCAGAGGAGACTGTCTCTGAGGAACTTGAACCTGATCAGGTTGAGTTTCTGGGGATAGGGGAACCCTCAAGGGCCGACCTGGGGCACGCCCAATTAGTTTGCCCTTCACTTGAACCCCTCAGACAGCAAGCTGCTGCTGAGGCTGCAGGGAATGCTCAAGGTACTCATAGAGTGTATTGGGATGATGGGCTCCTTTATTCAGAGGCTAGAGACCCCAAGCCTGGTGCGACCAGGAGGTTGGTCATACCTTTGCAATTCAGGGGCTTCCTTCTTACCTTGGCCCATGATATTCCCCTTGCAGGACACCTAGGCCAGAATAAGACTTGGGACAGGCTTGTTCCTCACTTTCACTGGCCTCATATGTCAGAAAATGTCAAGGAGTTTTGTCGCTCCTGTGTCACTTGCCAAGCCAGTGGTAAGTCAGGTGGCACAACAAAGGCCCCCTTGATACCACTACCTGTGGTGGGGGTACCCTTTGAAAGAGTTGGAATAGGCATTGTGGGTCCCATGGATCCTCAAACAGCATCTGGGCACAGATTTATACTGGTGGTAGTGGATCATGCCACCAGGTATCCAGAGGCAATTCCCCTGAGGACCACAACAACTCCTGTTGTGGCAAAGGCCCTTCTTGCAGTTTTCTTAAGAGTGGGTTTTCCAAAGGAGGTTCTTTCAGACAGAGGTACCAAATTCATGTCTGGATATTTAAAGGCAATGTGGAAGGAGTGTGGAGTAAACTACACGTTTACCACACCCTATCATCCTCAGTGCAATGGGCTTGTTGAAAGGTTCAACAAGACCCTCAAGGGAATGATAAAAGGATTACCAGAGAAGCTTAGGCGGAAATGGACACCCTTTTACCCTGCTTGCTCTTTGCTTACAGAGAGGTCCCACAGAAGGGGGTTGGCTACAGCCCTTTTGAACTTTTGTTTGGCCACCCTGTGAGGGGTCCACTATGTTTGGTAAAGGAAGGATGGGAGTTACCTCTCAAAAAGCCTAAGCTAGATTTTGTGGGCTATGTACTTGGTCTCCGCTCCAGGATGACTGAGTACATGGAGAGAGCATCCAAAAACCTGGAGGCAAGTCAAGAATTACAGAAAGCTTGGCATGACCAAAAGGCTGTTCTGGTGGAGTACAAACCAGGGCAGATGGTGTGGGTGTTGGAGCCAGTGGCCCCAGCAGCACTCCAGGACAAATGGACTGGACCCTACCCCATTGTTGAGAAAAAGGGAGAAGTCACCTATGTGGTTGACTTTGGAACCCCTAGGAGCCCCCACAGGGTGCTCCATGTAAATCGTTTGAAAGCATTTGTGGACAGGGAGGAAATGAGCTTGCTCATGGCCACAGATGGGGATCAGGAGGAAGAGAGTGACCCTCTCCCAGACCTGATTTCCCAGAACCCTGATGATGATTCAGTTGATGGAGTAGCCTTGGCTGGCAGCCTCACTGAGCAGCAACAGGTGGACTGCAGACAGGTGTTGCAGGCCCACAGACATATGTTTTCACTCACACCCAGTCAAACTAACTGGTGCACCCATGAGGTGGACACTGGTGACAGTCTGCCTGTGAAGAATAAAATCTACAGGCAACCTGGCAATGTCAGGGATTGTATAAAGGCTGAGGTGCAAAAGATGCTTGAGCTTGGAGTGATTGAGCCATCTGAGAGCCCATGGGCCAGCCCAGTAGTCCTTGTGCCAAAACTCCATACCAAAGATGGAAAGAGAGAAATGAGTTTTTGTGTGGACTACAGAGGTTTCAATGCTGTCACTAGGACAGATGCACATCCCATTCCAAGAGCAGATGAGCTCATTGATAAATTGGCTTCTGCCAAGTTTCTGAGCACATTTGATTTGACAGCTGGCTACTGGCAGATCAGGTTAGCTGAAGAGTCAAAAGCCAAAACAGCATTCTCTACCCCTAGTGGACATTATCAGTTTGTGGTGACTCCCTTTGGTTTGAAGAATGCACCTGCCACCTTCCATAGGTTGGTGAATCAAGTCCTTGCTGGGTTGGATGACTTTTGTGCAGCATATCTAGATGATATTGCTGTCTTTAGCTCCACCTGGGAGGATCACCTGATCCACCTGAAGAAGGTTCTGGAGGCCCTGCAAAAGGCAGGCCAGACTATCAAGGCTACTAAGTGCTTGATAGGGCAGAGCAAGGTTGTGTACCTGTGCCACCTAGTAGGTGGGGGTCAGGTTCAACCATTGGAGAGCAAGATCCAGACCATACAGGACTGGGCTCCTCCAACTACCCAGACACAAGTCAGAGCCTTCTTGGGCCTGACTGGATATTACAGAAAATGTGTAAAGGACTATGGGTCCATTGTGACACCATTAAATGACTTGACATCCAAGAAGATGCCAAAAAAGGTTCAGTGGACAGTTAGCTGTCAAAAGGCATTTGATGACCTGAAGAAGGCCATGTGCTCTGCACCTATCCTGAAGAGTCCTGACTACTCCAAACAGTTCATTGTACAGACAGATGCTTCTGAGTTGGGGGTGGGAGCTGTGCTTTCACAACTTAATCAAGATGGTCAAGACTAGCCCATTGCTTTTATTAGCAGAAGGCTGACCCCCATGGAGAAACGTTGGTCAGCTATTGAGAGGGAGGCCTTTGCTGTGGTTTGGGCCCTGAAGAAGTTGAGGCCATACTTGTTTGGAACTCACTTCCTAATTCAGACAGACCATAAGCCCCTCTTGTGGCTAAATCAGATGAAGGGTGAAAACCCCAAACTACTCAGGTGGTCCATTTCCCTACAGGGGATGGACTTTATAGTGGAGCACTGCACAGGAACTGACCATGGTAATGCAGATGGTCTCTCCAGGTACTTCCACTTAGAACATGAAGACTTATCTGGTCAAGGTTAAGTTTAATGTCCCTGCGTTTGGGGGGTGGTTGTGTAGGAGAGTAGGGTCTGCTATCCTATGGTCACCCCAAATTTTTGCTTTTTGCTTCACTGGTTTTCGACTTAATGAGGCTGTGGGCCTGCTAATCAGACCCCCAGCCTGCTGTTCTCTCTCTAAATTCACATACATGTACTATAGGTACATAACCCTATTGGAACTGGACTCCTTGTCAGCCCCTGTACCATGCACTATAGGTGCTCAGGGCATAGGTGCCACCAAGACCTACCAGGGGCTGCAGCATATCTTTTGCCACCCCTGGCTGGTTCTTAAATTGACACAACTGGCTGATCCGTCAGCTGGGGCAAGTTGGTGTAATCACCCCTTGCTTATATATAGTATACCTATATCTAAACCTATATCTGGACACATATAAACCTGTGAGTCAGTTTCAGTTTTTAACGTCTTTATTTCGAAGTTTTCCTTCATAAAAGACAAGCATATAAAATACATACACAAAACACACGACTAATATATACAAATTTACAACCAGTTAGAATTTTCAAGAATCTTGTTTAAAAAACAATTAAATGACATAGAAAGACGTTTGTGTCCATGTTAATACAGATAAAAAGAGTCAATTCAGGAATGCTACCCAGAAAATAGGTTAACATGTTTGACACTCAGCTATAGGCTCTTCATAAATACCTATAATGCAAGTTAAAAGAAACATATGCCCAACCTATAGGAGCCTTTTCCTCATTTATGAACATACTACATAAAGCCCACATTGCTGACTGGATTAAAATGTAAACTTCACCCTTATAAAACTACTCAAACATTGCAGTATTTATAAGATAAGTCAAATCTATGGAGGGCTGGTAAGCTAATACCACCCCTTTCTAGCAAATAGTTGTATGCTGCTGTAGATCTTGGTAGGGGGATGTGTGGGGTACACGGATAAAAATCAAACAAATCCCAAATGGAGATGGGGCCGTCACCTTCGTGGGGCTGGGAGGATCGTAAATAGGGGACAATGTTCCTATTCCTAAATTTAACAAGGATTAGGTCCCCGGGAATGTCCTTAGGTAGTGACCCTTACCAGCCCACCCTACTGACACTCAGGATACCTCCATCCTTATTGGGTGGCAGGGGTCTATTTTTAGCTAACCAGAAGGTGACCTTGTGTAACAGGTCCTGATAACTCTCGGGTTTCCTACAAGAGGGAACTGGTACTCCTGAGAGAACAAGCACAAAGGGGGCGGCTTCCGGAGGTAGGTCTATACGTGCTGCTCTGTTTGGCTCTGCTCTAGCAGCAGAGTAGTTTGTTAACAAGGGATTAGGGGCAATTTTATGACCAGTGGGGGTTGACTCTTAGGAGGCTGTTTTGTAATCGGGACATTTTTTCTTATGTTATACAAAGGTTTGTGGGCAGTTCTAGTATCGGTTGGAGGTAGCATGCTGGGAAATTGTCTTTCAGCTGAAACAGTTTTTGTAGTGTCCGTTAACATGGGACCTTCGAGTACAGTTGGTGGAATGGAACAATTGGGTGTTGCCATCTTTGTGACGGGTGAGGAGTTAGCTTTAATAGCAATCTCTATACTTGTCAGCCTATCCCCTAAAGAGGTAATTCGTTCTAGCAGGGGTGCTATTACAGAATTTAACAACAGTTCGAGCTGAGGCAGTAATTGCATTTGCGGCAAAGATACTTTATCATCCAAGCGTTCAGCGACCCCCCTGGATGTGATGGAGTTTATGGCAGGCGATGGGGGATCGATACAGAGTTTTTGTATTTTGGGTTGGAGTTCGTAATCATTTTCCCCGTCATGTTTCCTTTTCACACTTTGGCCCAGCAACAGCGCAGTGGCCTGGATGTTATCCTCATTGGGTGGTAGGGAAGGTTCACAAGTTCTGTCAGGGGGAGTGTTAGTACTAAGGCCTTTTACGGGGGAGGGGGATATTATTGGAATGAACTTAGTCCCGCACAGAGCATTTAGTTCCTCCCAGTAGCACAAGTTTGGCAAACTAACGGGGGTATGAGACGGGGATAACATTTGGCGACGGTCATCAATATCTATTTCGCAGATAGAGGTAGGTGATGCATAGCTCTGAAGAAGATTTTCCATTCTCTGGCTGTAGTATGGAAATTTAGTATGGCCCCTTGTGTGTCACTAATAATAAAGTATATTCAAAATAATGTCTGTGTTGGGGAAGCCAAAATGTCCGTGAATAGTCTTGTAAATGGTATATAGAACTATACCTTCTTTTGTTGTGGAGCCAAGAAACGTGGCCCTTCCCGTTCACCTCGTGCCTCTGAGGGCCACAGAGGGCCCGCCCTTTGCCCGGGCTTAGCCCGGCGCCGTCCCGCGGGGCGGGAGGTGTTCCGCGGTCTTGAGGCGCCTCCAGGCGCAGCGGGAGCGTCACGAGCGCGCCAGGACCCGGGGCTGCTGGGAAATGTAGGCTTTAGAGTCCCAGGAGAGTCCCCGTGTCTCCGCTGCTCCGCCGCGCTTGCCGTTCCCCTCACGGCTGAAATAGCGAGTGGATTGCCCAGCCGTTCCCCTCATGGCTCCCCACCACTGCAGGTGAGTTTACAAATGCCCCCAGGCCCGCTCGGCGCTCCGCGGTCTTGAGGCGCCTCCAGGCGCAGCGGGAGCGTCACGAGTGCGCCAGGACCCGGGGCTGCTGGGAAATGTTGGCTTTAGAGTCCCAGGAGAGTCCCCGTGTCTCCGCTGCTCCGCCGCGCTTGCCGTTCCCCTCACGGCTGAAATAGCGAGTGGATTGCCCAGCCGTTCCCCTCACGGCTCCCCACCACTGCAGGTGAGTTTACAAATGCCCCCAGGCCCGCTCGGCGCTCCGCGGACTTGAGGCGCCTCCAGGCGCAGCGGGAGCGTCACGAGCGCACCAGGACCCGGGGCTGCTGGGAAATGTAGGCTTTAGAGTCCCAGGAGAGTCCCCGTGTCTCCGCTGCTCCGCCGCGCTTGCCGTTCCCCTCACGGCTGAAATAGCGAGTGGATTACCCACCCGTTCCCCTCACGGCTCCCCACCACTGCAGGTGAGTTTACAAATGCCCCCAGGCCCGCTCGGCGCTCCGCTGTCTTGAGGCGCCTCCAGGCGCAGCGGGAGCGCCACGAGCGCGCCAGGACCCGGGGCTGCTGGGAAATGTAGGCTTTAGAGTCCCAGGAGAGTCCCCGTGTCTCCGCTGCTCTGCCGCGCTTGCCATTCCCCTCACGGCTGAAATAGCGAGTGGATTGCCCAGCCGTTCCCCTCACGGCTCCCCACCACTGCAGGTGAGTTTACAAAAAAAAACCTGTGAGTCACTCCTATGGAAGGCCTTATCAATCCTGGAGATAGAGTGCGTGGTTTAATGTGAGATGGTGCTCGAGCATGAGCTGAGCCTGTCTGCAGCTGTCGGGAACAACTTCCTCAGCTGTTCCGGGATTATGCCATACCATATACTATTAAGTGCATTATAATCCTCGCTGTTATATTGTAACTTTGGTTTGGCTTTATCAAAACATGTCGTGTAAGGTGTCATACGATTTGGAATACTATCCCCTCGACAGTCCTGTCGACGGGGATAGCATTCCACCCCTCTAGAGGGTGAAGACATGTTACTTTACTAAAACGCGGTTGATTTTTAAAAGAGCCTCTGATCCACAAAATGGATGCTTCTGCCACAGACACAAGTCTGACCTCCTGCTGCTGACCGAAACTCAGCATATGAGGCCTGGACAAAGGGTTTCCTGTCGCAGGGAGGTGTCACACCACCCCAGACTGGAGATAGTGGATTGTAGCAGGGAGGTTTGAAACAAACCAGACACTGCCTGGGGAGCACAAGGCTTCCCCTTGCATAATCCGGCCAAACCGGTTCTGGGGCAGACCAGCCCCAGTCCCAGCGCGGCCTGGACAAAGGGAAAGGGGTGTAACCACCCCCTTCCTGGGTCCCACCCATAGGAGGGGACCTAGCAGGTAATCCAGCCCCCTAGATTGGTATAAGAATGGGAGCAGTGCCAAAGCACTCAGATTATCCTGATGAAACATAAGAAACGAAACTCTGGACCCTTCGACATCCTACTTGCCGTAGAAGACTGAAGAATCTCCCTTGTGGTCAAGGAGTGACCACCCTGTGCAAACAGGCACCATCCAGCACCTCAACCCTTGTTTTGTTGCAGTTCCCGCCAGAACTCGGGCGACAGAGATCAACAAGATCAAGCATGCCTGCATTCTAACAGCCCTATCCACAGTCCCTGCAGAGCTGAGACCCGTGGAGGCGACCGGAAGCGTGGGGCCCGCCATCTTGAAAAGGCCACAAGACGCTGACTGTGCAGCCCACGAGTGACCCTTGAAGCTGGACACTGGGGTTTGAGAAGCCCCCGCCCTGAGCCTCTCTTGCTCCAAAGCTCACCCCTCCACACTCCACGAGTGCTGCATGGGGCCCTTCTGCACCTTTTGGCTCAACGCATTGGCCCGGTCACTTGCCCGTTGGATTGTGGCCCCTGTGCCAACGAACTACAAAATCTAACTTGTGTTTCTGGTTGCTACAGACTTGCTCCAGCTCCTCTGAAAAGGAGCCCCCGCTCTATCCTTCATGGTCTGAGTGCAACGCCATCTTTGAATCCCGCGTGGGTTGCCCTTGCCAAGGTTTGTTTGCTCAGATCTTGAAGTCGACACGGCCGACAGCGAGAGACTACATAGGACAGCTCCTGATCTACTCCTGGACACCCTCGTTGCCCCAGAGTACACGTGGCAGCAGAGAGAAGCAACCCATCAGCGACCTGAAAGCGCCCGACATTGCCTGGTTCCTTCTGGTTCCATGCTGGTCACTGCAAAGTGACCCAGACTCTGTCCCCTCTGCTTTCAGATCATCTTTAACTTCGATCCACCCTTGGATCACACCGGACACTTCTCGTCTCTACGCCTGCAGCATCTTCAGCTCCAAGCACCAGCAACCTGCGTGACAAAACCCGACACTACTTCGCACCTGTGCACCCGCTTCCTGTGGGTGAGGTAACTCAGCAATGCCGGTGTTCCCACACTGGTATACACCTCTAGTGTGTGTGTCTTAAGTTTGGTCCTTCTAGGTTGAGCGGAAGTATCTTTTAACAGTAACTTTATAACTTTTATGCACCATTGACATTGCATTGGTGCAAGCCGCGCTTTAAGCGCTGCACCCGAATCCCGCTGGCTTTTCCTGACTTCAGCATTGCTAGTCCCCACTGCTCCCAGCGATTCCCTAGGCCCTAGGCTTAACCACTGTTCGATTGGTATCTCTTATACCACTTTCATAATATATGGTTTGAGTGGCCACCCGCCCTCATCCATAATTGTGCAACTTTCATATGTTATACTGTGCTTTTGTTTAAACACTTGTGCCCCTTTGCTCATAAAGAGTACTGGGGATTATTCGAGTAATAAATGCATATATTTTTATAATATATACTTGTGTGGTGTCCTTTCATTTGATATTACAGGATTGTGATTGGTAAAACAGCTTGCTTAACACGACCTCTTGAGTTAAGGCTTTAAGGCTGCTTAGTCCACGCTACCATTAGGATAGCTTGTCTATAAGGTTGACTTACAACCAGACACCATAAGGGTTGTTTGGACTGATACAAGGGGGTTCCAGAACTGGAAACATCATATATCAGGCCAACTTCTCACACCCGCCATCTTGGAAAGTCCACGAGACGCTGATCGTGCAGCCCACGAGTGACCCTCGAAACTGTACATCGGGGTTTGAGAAGCCCCTGCCCTGAGCCTCTGTTGCACCAAAGCTCACCCCTCTCCACTCACCGAGTGCGGCGTGGGGCCCATCTGCATCTTTTGGCTCAATGCATTGGCCCGGTCACTTGCCCGTTGGCTTGTGGCCCCTGTGCCAACGAATCTTGAAATTCGACTTGTGAATCTGGTTGCCCCAGAATTGCACCCGCTCCTCTGAAAAGGAGCACCCACTCTGACCCTCCTGGTCTGAGTGCAACGCCATCTTTGAATCCTGCATGGGTTGCCCTTGCCAAGGGTTGTTTGCTCCAATCCGGAAGCCGACACCGCCGATAGCGAGAACCTGCGTGAGACAGCCTATGATCCACTCCTAGATATCCTCGGTGCCCCAGAGTCCACGTGGCAGTGGAGAGAAGCAACCCATCAGCGACCTGAAAGTGCCCGACATTGCCTGGTTCCTTCTGGTTCCACCCTGGTCACTGCTAAGTGACCCAGACTCTGTCCCCTCTGCTTTCAGATCATCTTTAACTTCGATCCACCTTTGATCACACCGGACACTTCTCGTCTAGACGTCTGCAGCATCTTCAGCACCAAGCACCAGCAACCTGCGTGACAAAACCCGACACTACTTCGCACCTCTGCACCCGCTTCCTGTGGGTGAGGTAACTCAGCAATGCCGGTGTTCCCACACTGGTACACACCTCTAGTGTATGTGTCTTAAGTTTCTTTCTTCTAGGTTGAGCGGAAGTATCTTTAAACTATAACTTTATAACTTTTACGCACCATTGACTTTGCATTGGTGCATGCCTGTGCTTTAAGCGCTGCACCCGAATCCCGCGGGCTTTTCCCAGTGCTTAATTTGTAAAATATGAAGTGCAGGTGCTCAATTTTTCTTTAGGAGGCCACACCCACTTCCCTCGGCTCCACCCTCTTCTACCAGTGGCTCCACCCACTTACTCTAGTTACCCCACCCACATCCTCAACCGGCACTGCTGACTCTCACGTACCAGAAAACTAGCACATGGTGGCAAAGGTTTATTTAATGGACCCTGGACAGATGCATTGTGGAAGCTTCCATGCAAAACGGTGGCTGAAGTGAAGCAGCATGACAGTAGCAACTATTGGGTGTTCCTCAGTCCTTATCCCAAAGGAATGTAAGAGAGCCAATGTTGAACATTAGATGCCTTTTTACTTTTTTAGGTCCGGATTACGTGCTATCCCCACTTGAAAGGTTGATCTCTTTGTTTCACAGAATGTCCGCACTTCATGTGGATCTCCGTTGAGCTGCTCAATAAACACTATGGTTCCCCATGGGTTTGCACCTCAATTTAAGACCATTCTATTCAGCTGGTCTTTTGTCCTATATGATGTGGAAAGTCCACTATGTTGCAGTTAACTAAATAATGATGTCAAGTGGGGTATTGGTGTTTTCAGCTTTGTGGGCGGCATGCAGTCTATAATTGCAAGAAAGTGCATGGTTTATCAAATCAACAGGCACATCTCAATTGCTTCTTAAGTGAGCAAGAAAAATGAAAGAGATGGAAGAACCCACAAATTAATTAAACATAGATTTTAAAAGTGTTCTAGTAACAAAAAGTGTGCATCCACACACTAGAGACAGAGGAGGAAGGAAGTGGAAAGTGATTGAACAAGAACATTAGAAAAGGGAATGAGAGCAGTGCAAATCCAAATTCAAATGAGAGTAATTAATACAAACATGGCATTTAGTTTGACTAATGGAGGTTTTATCAGTATATATATAGCTTTAAAAAAAGAGTCATTGCACTTAGTAACATCGTGCTTGGAGGCCCTGAGCTCCCTCACCTCACCTCTTCTGTGAGGTACTCCCTTTTCACAGTGTCTTTTGGTCATAATTTTGAAAGACATCCAGGGAAGTTTTGTGGCTAGGCCTCCGGATTAAAAACAGTGCAAACCACCTTCCAAAGCATGTGTGTGGAAAGCTGCTGTTCACTGGTCTGAGAGTGATGCATGTATCAGAGAGCATTTTGCACGTGGGTGAGAGCTGATAATGTGTATTAGCAACTGTACCTCAGAGCTTTGACCAGGAACACACACAGTGCAGGCCTGTGGTGGTTTCACGCTCCTGCTTCATAGTGCAGACATGCTCTGCTTCCTGCAGCTACCGGTGTGACACCCACCTCCAGCAGAGCAACAGAATAAACTCATCCAGACCACACGCCTGACGGCGCTGATGCTGTCGGTCTGGTCAGCTCCCCAGGGCAGAACACCTCTTACAGACACAGCAACTCCTAGTCACAGCCTCCCCCACCGACGCCCCACTTCCGGGCAACCAAAACTGATACGTGATACAGTTTGCCGCAGCGCTTAATTTGTAAAACAGTAAGTGCTGGTGCCCAAAGTTTTGCTCAAATCCAGTAGGTGGCTGCATGAATATTGGGAAAGCTGCATAGCAATACTATATATTCTTGATTCCACATCATGCCTATTTCGTCCAGCTCCAGTCACCCCTTTCCCTTAACTCGTGCACATTCTTTTTCGTTACTGCCTTCTTCCTGTGTCACTGTTTTTCCATATTTCTCTTCCTCTTTCTTTCCACTTTTTATGTTTTTGTCTCTCTGCTTTCGGCAAAAGTCTGATTATGAAAAATAGGTAATGGTCAGTGCTCGTGGGCCCCACCTGCAACAGCCAGTTCAAATTAAGCACTGGTAGAGCATATGTAATCTACCTTTCCGTCGCAGTCACGGGCACCCACTTCCCATCTAGGTTTAGGCTCCCCCCTCACCAGTACTTGTATTCATATATACCCAGAATGTGCCAGCGCTCATAGGGTTAACACATATAAACTCAGTGATAGTCGGTTGTGGTGAAATGGAGAAGAATGTGAAAAAGCCCAACATTGCCATACAGTAGATATAGCAGTAATTGTAGGAACTAGAAAGAGTAGCTGCACAGATTAAAATTAAAGAGGAAGCAATTTCAGGAACTCACTATGGCTGCACTTCCAGGTAAATTAGAAGTGGTGCACAAATGCACCAGAGCTAACTGCAGCCTCAGTTAACAAACTGGCTGCACTTGTAGGCGCTGGAGCACTTCTCAATCACAAGTGAACGTGGATTAATCTGCACATTATAGGCAGAGCAGAGGAATGCACTCTCAAGCATTATGACTTAATCACAAGCCTTGCTAATGTTTTTGTTCCTTTTACAGACTAACATAGATCATTTCTCCACATAACATCACAGACACACAGAATATGCATTCACGAAGGGAGTGATCTGATTTGTAATTATTGTTATACTTTACACACAGACTGCAAACATTGATATGGCACACAACACAGAAGTGAAGTGAAAACTCGGAGGCCCTGACTCGGCTCTTTTATCAGATTAAAGTTAATAACGAGTTAAAGAATATACCCTGTAGGAGTTGGGAAAAAGGAAACACGTCTAGAATATGATAATGAGTTTCAAAATAATGTATACATTTAGCTTACCTAAACGAGGCAAGCAGACCGGCTAAAAATGAGCGTGAACGCCTGGGTGAGTCGGCGGCCTAGGGAGCTCATGGTGATGAAGCCCAGCCCCTGCAATCGGATCGTCACTGCTCCAAAGATCACCAGCACCAGGCCGGATAAATATCAACTCCTAAATTCTGGAACCCCATAGCGAGGACGAAGAAGGCAAAGCTGCTGGAGAACACGTCGGAGGGAATCGAAAGAGTCCTTCAGCATGCTCTTGCTCTGGTTCAAAACACACATTTTTTTAAGACCAGTCGCATATAACGGCAACAGGCGTATTCTGAGCAGGCCTGCACACTTGGTGGGCCCAGGCCACAAGCATAGAGGTCGATTAAATCATGTATGGCCGGCTTCAGCTGAATTGAGTACAGTGCGTGCAAGCTGTTTAAAAAAGTGTGGCACGCACTTTTAATTTACGCTGACTTCATAGAGTTTGTGCTGAGACATAAACAAAAACTTTCCCAGCCTGCCTCACAGCCAGCTCACCCATTAGCCCGCCCCTTAACTGCAATTATCCAACGGGAATGACATGCTCCTGCGTGGAAGGCAGGCATGCACTGCTGACATCACTAGCGTGATGCAGTCATGCCTGGAGATGGGTGGGCCATCCTCCGGAGACATGCCTGGCAGCCATCGGAACCGACGGAGATGAGGAGATCAAGACAGGTGCAATTATGAATTCCTCGTCCCCCACCCAAGGGGAAAATTCAAAAGACTGCATGGAGATGGGTGGGCCATCCTCCGGAGACATGCCTGGCAGCCATCTGAACCGACGGAATTGAGGAGATCAAGACAGGTGCAATTATTTTTATTAATTCCTGGGGTCCCCACCCGAGGGGAAAATTCAAAAGACCCGGCCCTGTTAAATAAGTGCCGGTGCTAAGCACCGGCAAGCACCGGCACAAATTAAGCACTGGCTTTTCCCGACTTCAGCATTGCTTGTCCCTGTAGTGTAGTTCCTCTTTTCCCAATAGGCCCTGCGCATTGGAATAACATAAACAGTAGTATCGACGTAGAAGTGCGGATCTTCCAGGCCTCCACTGACTATGCTAAACTTAATTGGGTTTCTTACCAACTAGCTCAGAGGTCACTGGAAACTTTCTTGTCTGAAATAGGAAGTGATCAGCTTCCCTGGCACAGCCAAGAAGGGATTGAGTTTTCCAAAAACCGTGCAACATGACAACTTTGCTCCTCAGATCAAGAGTCAATCTCTAGGGTCGTGTGAAACAATATACAGTTATTTTACTCAGTCAGTGGTTGTGCAGTTTACTTTTACAATATGAAGAGAATAGAGAGACGGACGTTTTCAATAAAGGGTAACATTTATTGAACAGTCTTTCTTATCGTACAAGAGAAATGAATTGCCACAATTGCAAGACTTGTTATTATAAAAAGTACGTACAGTAAGATGAGTATTGCGAAATAATACTGTAAAAGCATTGATATGGTTTCTTAGCCATACAATGGTTTAAAATGAATAAAACATATATACATTCATATATACATTAGGCTAAAATACTCAACTGGTGGTTCTAACTACGCCTACCCCAGTGTACCTGACCTAAGCCTAATACTTGGGAGGGGAGTAAGTAAGTAGCTTTAAGTTAAGTTGGTTTTGCCAAGGTTTGCTTCAAGAATTCTCTCTAAGGGTTTAGTCAACACCATACCTCTGGAATAGAATGATGGAGGTCTGGTATCTCCTTCAGGAGGTCGATATCCCAGTCACCCGCAAGGGTAGACTAGAAACGCCGGAGCTGGATTTCTCTGCAGGAGAAAGACAGCGTCTCTTCTCAGCGCGTCGAGGAGGAGGGGCAGCGTCCGCGGGCAGCTTGCATCTGCTGGGCTCTTGCGGGGGGACGGCTGTTCAGCTCCCAAGTTCACCACACCATCGTTCGCTAGTTAGCAGCGATAGCAGTAGCGATAGCAGCTATGGTATCATCAGCATGGCAGCTACTTCAGCAGCGATGGCATTAGCGTAAACAGCAGCAACATCAGCAACACAGCGTTTGCTTAAGGCAACGTTGGTAATATTTATACCTGAAAGGTGCCTTGTTTGGCGTAAGTTTTTGGACATAAGACGTCAATAAAGATGTCACTAGGAAGTGATCGTTTATCAGTGCTCATTAGAGTTCTATTACTAATCAAAACACAGCAAGCGGGTATTTCCAGGTTGCTGAGTTTTTATCTTGTTGAAGAACTCAGAGTGTTAATATAGGAATCTCAGATAGTAACTTCTGCTATGTCATTGCACTAATTGGTTGCAAAGGAAGTGGCAGAGAAAGCGATTCTGAAATGTGGCTCTGTTCGTGTGAGGCCAGAGACGAGTTTTTGAATATTGCACTTGAACGGTTATGCCAATATAGGGAATAAATGGATTTATAGCCGAATAGGGGCATAAGGTCACAGTATCGATCAGGGTCCTAGATTAGAACGCAACACCCACTCCACGAAATCTTGTCCATCAAATTACTAAAACTAGAGCAATAAGATGCATGTGTAACATTGCCCACCCCAAAATACATATATGCATTTGAAATAGGCGTATTCGTAATACGTGAAAATTTTGTTACTGTACGTTTTTGAAGCATAGAAATCATTTAAAAATTATAGCATATGAAATCAATGAACGATTATGCAAAAAGAATTACACATGAAATATCTCTGAAACAGAAGAAGGGCGAGATAATTTCATCACATATAAATGCATTGCAGTAAAATGTGCTAGAGGCTGGTGTAAAGTTATTATGTCTCTAGATGTATATAGAAATAGAAGTTCAAGCTTCTGTTCTCTATGAATAGTTCTACTTTAAGCAAAGAATTTTTCGTGCCAAAAAGGGTGAATATTAAAAAGTGTTCAATTCAAAAGAATTATTGCTTGAACGGGGAAATTAGAGTTCCAACGATTTTAGCAGTTTTTGTTGTTCAAAACTGAAGGCCGAATTCAGAGTTCATGGGAACGCTGTGTGTCGGAATGCTTCTCTAAAGTTATTGTTTCTGTTCGGGTGAGAACATCATATCAGACAGGCTCTCAAAGAATTGGTCTACAAAATCAGGTGACAGTTCGACCAAATTCGATAGTGCTGTAACTTGGCAGGTGTGAGAATGATTGCTGTCATCAAAGTCGGGATCAGCAATGCTCACAGAAGGTCGTACCTGGGTGATGTTGCTTTTGTCACTCGCTCCACTGTTACCACCTAGTCGTAGCACAGGAGTCTCAACGAATGCCGTCATCAGGATTGGTAGCCGCTGGGGACAACACAATGCGTGAGCCGTTATCGGACTTAGCAGAGTATCGATATCCATTGGTAGTGCTGATGGAAGTGAAAGACAGATGTCCAACACGCACTCATCTCCGCATAGCATACATCGTAGTACAGGTAAGATGAAATTTTTCCATATTGGTCTGAATGAAAGGAACCAGGTCATGTTTAGATCGCTCAGCCTGGCCAATCCAAGGACTCTAGTAATTCTGTCCCGGTAGCAAACTTCTAGGATTGTTTCTTCCATTCCCATAGGAGTCATGTCTGAGCTGTGGCTTGCCATAACGAAGCAGGAGGGTCAAAAATAAAATCCCTGCTACAAGTCCCAAAAATAGGGGTATGCCGCCAAAAACAGAGTGGACAAAATTTGGAACGATTCCCAGAATTGCTTGAAATGGTGTTAGCAGTCCCGTAAAAATCGTCTTAAATATGTCTGGGATGCCTGTGGCACTAGACATGTTAAGGAGTTGGCTCAACATTTCTACGAAATGCACGGGGCAATTTGTTGATAAAAGGTCATGAACCTCCGTAGCTGTCCTTGCAACTAGGAGATCATACGTCTCTTTTGATGATGTTATGGGCACTGTCTGCAAAAGCACAGACTTCATTTTGCTTAAAGTATCAATTCGTATAGAAGAGAAATTCAGACGAGGCCAGATGGGGGTCTCTATGTCTCCAGGCCCGCTCGGGAACAATGCTTGCATACAGCATTTGACCATGGAAGTTACGCTTACGAGATAACTTTTCCCTGGCACAAGGCCACAACATCTGTGATCCGTTCTTAGAATGTAACTCCCATCCGCGAGTTGCATAAAGAAGGGCTCTATCTGCGTTGCAGGTGTGACAAGCTGGTTTCATGAAAGGTTGTTAGAATTACCTTCACAGGCTCCGTGTAAATTAATAGCCTGGCACAAAAGTATACCGCTTAGTGAACGTTTACAGTTTTCACCACTAAGAAATACATTTTTGTCGCTGTCACTATAGCATGAATGTGTGTATGGTAATTTCCACGCTGATTTTACATATCCTTTACCCAATCGTTCATACTGGCCAGTAGGTATGTATTCAAGGCACTTTTTAAATCGGAAAGTTGTTATCGGAATAGTGATAATTCCGTGTATTAACCATTCAATGACAGGACTTTCTGACATTGTCAATGGTAATCTCTCATTTTTTCGATGCTCAGGATTGTATAGTCTGTTCCTTTCTGTGCCAAGCTGATTTGTTTATCAGTAAGGTTAAAATTGGAAAACAATGACGTTGTGTTGATTAAACGCCAAGGCACATAGCCTGAACGAAGATTTTGCAGCGTCCAGCCAAATTGTACAATAGAACGTAATTGTGACTGGCCATGCTGTAACATTAGCAAGTCTCTGTCTATTATATCAAAGGCAGAGGATACAATATTGTCCAACGAATATATTCTGGAGGACAGAGTCATTAACCCATTGTCCACTACAGAAAGTGATTTTTCCAAATTAATACGATCAATTTCTCGTATTTTTTCAGCTGTTTCAATTTGTGTGACTTTCCAAGCCTCGTTGTACGCAGCATAGATACTGGTCGCTATGAAACGTTTTTGACACTGTTTGCGTGGTCCCATGATAAAATCGCCCAAATCAGCACCATCTTTAAGTAAAGATAAGTGTTGCTTAATTTCAGCCAGTGTGGATGATCCTAGCCATTCGAGGCAGAGTTTCCCTACACTGTATGTTGTTACTATCCCTGGATGTTGTCTCTGGGAGTATCTAGGGTCTTGTCTGGTCATTTTTAACCCCTGAGTTTTATTCAGGAATCTATCTTGACAGTTGTTTGTGTCAGTAGGCCAGATTAACCACTTTTTCCAATCAGGATGTGTTCTGTTAAAATGTAAAATTTTAGTTACGTCTATCTCAATATCTGTTGTTGTATTATCAGGTATTGGCTTCGGAATAGACGGTTTGTTAAGGTCTTTGATCTTAGCTAGGCCAAGACAGGATGTTTGGTGAATTGTGTCATTTAAAAACATCATTTGTTCTGGTATCATGCAGGTTCTGAATAGTGCTTCTAGACCTTGTTGCTGCCAATCTTTCGTACCCCAAATGGTTTTTGTTTCAATGTTATTTTTCCAATAATCAAAACCAAATGTCATCATTTTTTCATAAAATGCTTCTGAATATATTAATTTAGTGTTTGTCAGCATTGTTTTCATTCCTGTGTTATCTAACAGTTTGTAATAAAACGTTTCTGCATCACTGGTGTTAAACCCTGAGAAGTACTTGAATTTCTCAAAGAATGTTTTAGAACTGCTTTTAGGTGGTGTAGCACAATGTTCCCATTGATTATACTTAAAAACATTTCTAGGCTGTGCAGATTTTTGCAAATAATGATCGCCATAATGTGTAAAACAGAACAACTGTTCATAACTAGACGAACCTTGTAAATAATCATGTTCTGTGAATCTAGCTGACATTACTAAATCAGACATCATGTCATTAATACTGTTAAAGTCCCAATCATCAGAGAATGTACTAGGTTTTACAAAGTCACTTAAGGAAACCTTCAGTTGATGAGGATACTTCAGGATCTCGACCAGACCATAGATCTCATAGTCAGTTTTCTCCCATACTACCCCACCGGGTATTGGAATGGCTGTGACATTTACTGTTGACAGTTCTCTTTTCTTCATGTGGGATGATCTGTGTGGTTTGAGGACTAGGTTGATGTTCTGACTTGCTGTGTCCATTGTACTATATTTTCCCTCAATGAATTTTCCCAAACAAAGTACCATGATGAGCCAAAGCAGGAGGAAAAATACACCTAGACCGAACCAGAACTCTAACCAAGGGGAAATAAGGTAGATTTCCTTCAGTTGATGAAAGAGTTCCGTTGCTTTTTCTTTTGAAGACTTTTTTATTTCTGGCATCACTTCGGGGTTACTTTGATCCTCGGAAAAGTTGTCGAAGTCGATGAAATAACCAGAGGCAGTTCAGTCAATTGTTGGGATTGTTCTTTCAATCTGTCTTTCGGTAGAACTTTTTGATGCCACATTATTGTAGACTGGTGTTTCTTGACGAACTGTTTCAATCTGTGTCTCAAGAGGCACAAGTTCCATGGCAATATTGCATAGTCCTTCTCTGTGCACTGCAGGCTGATCGAATGTGATTAGTCTTTCAGTTTGAACCTCTTGGATTTTTGCAAGTTTGGGTATTCTGTTGTTTCTTGGGAGTCCACTGGGCCTACTGTTGATTATAGGCCACATGCTTGTGGTTTTACCAGGTCGATTGATACAACTTTGTTCTCCTTTTTACCAGCAAGGGGCGGTAGTACAACTGATCTTGTTCCGGTGACTGCCAAGACAGGTACTGCTTTTCTGTAAGAAGGCCCAAATTCCTTCTTCACCGCTATTTTTTCTCTGACTAGATCCCCCATCTTTGGAATCCAGACAGGCCTTGCTGGGGCTGTTGCTTGTGGTGCCTCATCAGTGGTATCTGGCTGTTGCTTTAACTTTATGTTGCTTAAGGATTTTCTTCTTTCATTCAAGTCCTGTAAAACAGCCAAACGATCTTTGATGTCAAAGTTTGTTTTCTTATCTTGTACCACTGATACTTGACTATCTAAGTCCTGAATTCTCATTCTAATTCCGAACAATAGTTCATATGGGCTGAAACCTTTTAGAGAATTTCTTGGCAAATTGTTAAGACTGGTCTGGACACTTATTAGATGTTTGACCCACCCAGCGCCTGAACCTAATACCTTCGCTGTTATAGATCGCTTTATGTCCCGTTTTTTTCTTACTACCACACTATTCCCTTCGGGGTGCAACGGACAAGAATACCGCAACCCAATTCCCATGCTGGCCATGGCCTCCTTATAAGCTCGAGAGCTAAAAGCAGGACCCTGGTCAGAATGGAACGTGGCAATTGCGTATGTGCCGATAAAGACTCGCAGATCTTTTATAACCGTTCTAGCGTCAGCCGAGCGCTGGAGGCCAAATTTTTGTAAGTGTGTTTAGCCTTAACGATGTACAATGGGACGCGCTTTTCTTTTTTAATAGCGCGGATAGATTGCCTAATGCTTTCCATTAGGGCTTCTGACACTACACTGGCCGGTTCTCTACTGCAATCTCTATTGCAGTCTTCACAGTTTTTTGCAAACTCATGAATGCCTTCACTCATTTCCCGCCACCAGTACTCTGATTCCAATTCTCTCAGAGAGTCCCTGATTGTTTGGTGTCTCAGACCCAATCCCATATGTGCTTCCTGTAATAGGAAACCCCTCCGATCCCTGTTTGGAAATACCCTTTCCCCCACTCCAGGGATTCGAGCAAAAGGAACAGAGTTTGCATCGATTATGTATGCATATTTGAGTGGATAGTTCACGGGTAGTGCTGCACAGTCGCCTTTTACGGTCGTTTTTACTGCCAGCATGGTTTCCCCGTCTATGTATTTTTCTGTACGCTTCTTTGTGGCTACGGAAGCCGGTTTAGTTGCTTCCGCTGTGGCTGTATTAGCCAATGAATTCCCTGCAACGTGAACGCCATCACGTTGAAGACTCTGTACGTGTATCACGTGAGTCTTTTGTAGTTCTTTCTGTAAAAGAGCTACCTGTTTCCAGAGCAATTTATGCTTTATTGTGGCACCTGTGTCATCTTTGTAATCGTTTTCAATCCAGCTCTGCAGTTTATTATTGTAAGAGTTGACGCAAAAATGAGAATCGAACACGATAAGTGTGGGGAATTTTCGTTCTGCATTTTCAAGCACCATCTTTAAACATCTGATTTCAGCTCTCTGAGCCGAACAGTTTCTTACTGATTCAGTTTTTGTTACTTTCGGTTTGAATTTACCGCACAGCCAACGACCTTTAACAATCGCACAGGCTGCATCGTAGGATTTACTCTCTACGTTGAAATGCTGTACAAATCTATCTGTATAGATTATACAGGCGTACTGTGGGAGAGGCAGAAGTTCGATTGGTAGAGGATATTCTTCTTCATATTCTAAATCATTCAGTTCTTCGAATTGCGGGGCGAAATAGTATTTCACATCTTCCGCTCCTAGAGAATCTACACACTGTATCCATTTCGGATCCAGTGACACTGTAGGCAGGTTTACTGGGATGAATAGCGCCTCGAAGGCGGATTCTGCGGTGAGGATATTAATCCGTTTACCATGTGCTAATTCTCGTTCATTTGCCAATGCAATTTGTACTGCTTTCACAGTTCTTTCCGTGTGACTGAATGTTTTTTCTACTTGTGTGTACAAGTGAGATTTAATTGAAATTGGTACCTTTTCTCCCTCATTAGAGGTCAGGTACGTGAATCCGCATCTTCCTGGGATGACTCGGATTACAAGATCGCGTGTGTTATCACGTGTATCTAATTTTGTTTTAGCTAACATGTCTGTTTGCAGTGATCTCAAAATTTCTGTGTGTTTTTGAGTCCAATTGATTTGTTTAAAATCAGGTTTAATTACTTTGTAGAGAGGTTTAACCCTCTCTGCGTAATTTAGAATGTATGTTCTTCCGAAATTCAGAAAACCTATTATGGATTGTAAATTCTTCAGCGTTTTTGGAGCTTGGAGTACAGCGCACTTCTCTAAGAAGTTGTCCGCTAGGCTTTTTCCTTCACTTGATAATTCGTATCCTAGGAATAGTACTGTCAGATGGGCAATTCGAGACTTTTTAAAGTTGAATTTGTAACCCTCTGCTGCGAACCCAAGTATAATGGTGTTCACTCTTTTCAAGTGAGTATCCAAGTCGTCGTCTGAGAGATAGATATCATCTACGTAAGATAATGCCTCATCATCATATATTTGTAGTAACTCTGTTACCCTAGCTGAGAATAGTCCTGGGCTGTTCTTGAACCCCTGTGGGAGTCGACAGAAATTTTCTGAGACCCCATTACGGAGAAAGCGGTCAAATACCTGCTTTCTGGTGCAATGTTTTGACAAAAGAAACCATTAGATATGTCTAATGTCGTTTTATATTTTTTCCTAACTATGTTGTTCATTAGGGCTGCACTATGCGAGTTTTGTACTGCAAAAGTTTTGCAACATGCATTAAGGTGTCTGTAGTCCAAAACTAGACGATATGAATTGTCTGGCTTGGAGACAGGAAACAAAGGATTGTTCATTTGAGAGGTGCATGTTTCAATCACCCCCTGGTATTCAAGTTGATCTAAGATCTCCCTGACTTGTTTTTTAGCTTCTTGCTTAATGGGATACTGCCGTTGGGCAGTTGGTTCACTTTTTAACTGGATTTTGTGAGGAGGTGAGTCCTCATCCCATCCTACATGATTTTTATATAATCCTGGTGCCTGGGCTACTGCCCATTTCCTAGCATAAGTATATTTTTTTGTGAATCGGAATGTGATTCGAGAAGGCAGGCATAATCATTTCTTCGCCACGAGGGCACTCCCTGACAAACTCTGGGGGCCAATCTTTTTCAGCTAACAGAATATCATAGCCTTTTGAGAGTTTATCCCAAAATAGACCCTTTATTTTCCTAGTCTTATCACCCTCTATACGCAATGTTATTTCGTATATCTTATGGGGCTCGCTAAGTCTGGTGTCGGCAGTTTCAACCTGAATGTATTCATTCGTGTCCACTGTCTCCAGATGACTCATCAAGATCTTGCAGGCTATACTGATTTCTGCTGCACTGTCTAACATTGTCTGTGCCCACTCCCCGTTTTTCAACTGTGTCCTCAGTATTCTCTGCATGGTTGATTACTCTAATACTGGCTACCTTCTTTTTTGGAAATCGAGATTTTTTACTCTGAGCAGGTTCCTTGTCTTTGGACTTGGTGTGCTCTCCTGGGTCTGACCGTCCTCTTCTTACCGATTTCTGCGAAAAAGATCGAGAGGGACGTGTATCAATACTTTGATATCTATCAGGCTTTTTTCAAATTATCCCTATTTCTAAGGTTGTATTTTTTCTCAGAGGGCTCCCTCTGGAGAGACCGGTGTTCTCGAGTCGGAGTTCTGTCCCTCCGTCGAGGAGACCTTCCTCTGGACTGGAAAACTTTTTCCTTGGGAGTGGATTGTTTATTTCCATCCCAGCTCTTTTTAGGAGTGTTTGAATTATTTTTAATAAATAATTTTTCAGGATTTTCGAGCAGTTGGGGCTTTACTGGTTTCCCACCCAAGCTGTCTCTACCTAATTCTTCATAGCATTTTTCTATGATTCTGGCAAGCTCAACTGGCTGATCTGTTATATCTGTTTCCTTCAACTTCTGGCGGATCGCCACAGATGCTGCTTCTCCCTTTATATTGGCTAATAATATAGCCGAGACCTGCTTGAAGTCTTTCAGTAATTTCATACCAAGAGTTAAAGCAGGTTCTGGACCGTATTCATTCTGAATCTGTCTTAGTACATCTGGTATTACCGCCATAGAAGGAACACCAAGTGTTTTTGTGTAAATGGAAGCAAAGACTGTACCCCAAGTGTCTCAGTCCTCCACGTGTGGTGCGATTCCCATAGTAAGGCAGATGGTCAAGATTCTGTGTTTCTCGATAGGGGTAGTATCCGGAAATACTGCCTCTATTTGAGTGATTTTCTGTGCTAACCAGAAAGGAATTTGTTCCCGTTTTACGGGTGTTTTACCAAGACATGATTGTATGTTCTGTGGTGTAATTTTATTAGTGTTCCCCTGATGGGGGGGTCAGCTGTGGTACATTAACAGCTGGTTGGACTGTTGCAGGCCACATTACATATTGGACTAATTGCCTATGTATTTTAATAAGTGTTTTTAGCTGTACTAACAGCTCTTCTTTTGACATTTTTGCAATGTCCGGGTGTGGTGTGTAGCTGGCTAGAACCGGCAACGTTGCTCCGGGTCGACCTAGTGGACCGAGCCTGGTAATATGATCATTATGTTTTAGGGCGCCATTAAACCAGAGCTGGTGCTCTTGGAATTTTAGTGGGATTTCAGTCTCCTCGAAAGGAGCGTACTCATCCGGAGGTTTCTCTATTTTGTAATAGTGAAACTCTTTTGTTCTAGCGTTTGCCTCTGGAAAGTTTATCCATGAATAGAATACCTCTGTCTTCCGATATTCGTGTGCCTCTATCACGAAAATTACTGTACCACCTAGTGGTGTCAGTCCGTTTTTTATAAGTTTTAAAGTTATAGATTTTCTTAAATGTGCCGGGATGATTATTGCACCCGGTACCGTGTCGTCGGGACCCTGCTGAGTCGCATCTGCTGCGGCCCCAGTGGTTCCATTTTCTCCTGGCATTGTATAAATGCAAGGTTTGCAGAGTAGGTCTCCAAGGAGACAAAGATTAGGTGCACAATATTTTGGAACACTGTATCCTTCAACGATGAATAAACCAGAGCTTTACATAGGAATCTCTTCCTACTGAGTTCGGGCGGATTTTAACCTTTCACCTACTCCAGACGTCTATTGGAGTATTTACGGGAGAAAGGGGTCTGTGTGAAAAATGCCCGACTGAGTTACTCTAACGTCTTGCGTTAGTTTATCTCCTTACCAAACATTGAGCGCCATGTAGTGTAGTTTCTATTTTCCCAATAGGCCCTGCGCATTGGAATAACATAAACAGTAGTATCGACGTAGAAGTGCGGATCTTCCAGGCCTCCACTGACTATGCTAAACTTAATTGGGTTTGTTACCAACTAGCTCAGAGGTCACTGGAAACTTTCTTGTCTGAAATAGGAAGTGATCAGCTTCCCTGGCACAGCCAAGAAGGGATTCAGTTTTCCAACAACCGTGCAACATGACAACTTTGCTCCTCAAATCAAGAGTCAATCTCTAGGGTCGTGTGAAACAATAGACAGTTATTTTACTCAGTCAGTGGTTGTGCAGTTTACTTTTACAATATGTAGAGAATAGAGAGACGGACGTTTTCAATAAAGGGTAACATTTATTGAACAGTCTTTCTTCTCGTACAAGAGAAATGAATTGCCACTATTGCAAGACTTGTTATTATAAAAAGTACGTACAGTAAGATGAGTATTGCGAAATAATACTGTAAAAGCATTGATATGGTTTCTTAGCCATACAATGGTTTAAAATGAATAAAACATTTATTCATTCATATATACATTAGGCTAAAATACTCAACTGGTGCTTCTAACTACGCCTATCCCAGTGTACCTGACCTAAGCCTAATACTTGGGAGGGGAGTAAGTAAGTAGCTTTAAGTTAAGTTGGTTATGCCAAGGTTTGCTTCAAGAATTCTCTCTAAGGGTTTAGTCAACACCATACCTCTGGAATAGAATGATGGAGGTCTGGTATCTCCTTCAGGAGGTCGATATCCCAGTCACCCGCAAGGGTAGACTAGAAACGCCGGAGCTGGATTTCTCTGCAGGAGAAAGACAGCGTCTCTTCTCAGCGCGTCGAGGAGGAGGAGGAGGGGCAGCGTCCGCGGGCAGCTTGCATCTGCTGGGCTCTTGCAGGGGGACGGCTGTTCAGCTCCCAAGTTCACCACACCATTGTTCGCTAGTTAGCAGCGATAGCAGTAGCGATAGCAGCTATGATATTATCAGCATGACAGCTACTTCAGCAGCGATGGCATTAGCGTAAACAGCAGCAACATCAGCAACACAGCGTTTGCTTAAGGCAACATTGGTAATATTTATACCTGAAAGGTGCCTTGTTTGACGTAAGTTTTTGGACATAAGACGTCAATAAAGATGTCACTAGGAAGTGATCGTTTATCAGTGCTCATTAGAGTTCTATTACTAATCAAAACACAGCAAGCGGGGATTTCCAGGTTGCTGAGTTTTTATCTTGTTGAAGAACTCAGAGTGTTAATCTAGGAATCTCAGATAGTAACTTCTGCTATGTCATTGCACTAATTGGTTGCAAAGGAAGTGGCAGAGAAAGCGATTCTGAAATGTGGCTCTGTTCGTGTGAGGCCAGAGACGAATTTCTGAATATTGCACTTGAACGGTTATGCCAATATAGGGAATAAATGGATTTATAGCCGAATAGGGGCATAAGGTCACAGTATCGATCAGGGTCCTAGATTAGAACGCAACATCCCAACAGCTCCCAGCGATTCCCTAGGCCCTAGGCCTAACCACTGTTCAATTGGTATCTCTTGTACCACTTTCTTAATATATGGTTTGAGTGGCCACCCGCCCTCATCCATAATTGTGCAACTTTCATATGTTTAACTGTGCTTTTGTTTAAACTCTTGTGCCTCTGCACTCATAAAGAGTACAGAGGATTATTTTAGTAATAAATACATATATTTGTATATATAACTTGTGTGGTGTCCTTTCATTTGGTATTACAGGATTGTGATTGGTAAAACAGCTCGCTTAACACAACCTCTTCAGTTAAGCCTTTAAGGCTGCTTAGTCCATGCTACCATTACGATAGCTTGTCTAATAAGGTTGACTTACAACCAGACACCATAAGGGATTGTTTGGACTGATACAAGGTGGTTCCAGAATTGGAAACATCATATATCAGGCCAACTTCTCACAAATATCCTCTGCCAATCGAAATTCTGCCTCTCCAACAGTACTCTTGAATAATCTATACAGACAGATTTGTACAACATTACGATGTGGATAAAAAATCCTATAATGCAGCATGCCCGATTGTTAAAGGTCAATGGCGCTGTGGTAAATTCAGACCAAAAATAACAAAAACTGAATCACTGAGAAACTGTTCGGCTCAGCGAGCTGAAATCAGATCTTTAAAGATGGCGCTTGAAAATGCCGATCGTGAATTCCCGACACTAATAGTGTGCGATTCGCTTTTCTGCGTAAAATCTTACAATAATGACTTCCAGAGCTGGGTTCAAAACGATTACAAAGATGATACAGGTGCCACAATCAAGCATAAAATGCTTTGGGAACAAGTAGTTCTTTTACAGAAAGAACTACAAAAGACTCACGTGATACACACACTGAGTCATCAACGTGATGGCATTCACGTTGCAGGGAATTCATTGGCTAATACAGCCATAGCGGAAGCAACTCAACGGGCTTCCGTAGCCACACAAAAGCATTCAGAAAAATACATAGACGGGGAAACCATGCTGGCGGTAAAAACGTCTTCAAAAGGCAACTGTGCAGCACTACCCATGAACTATCCACTCAATTATACATACGTAATTGACGCAAACTCCGTTCCTTTTGCTCAAATTCCTGGAGTGGGGGATAGGGTAATTCCAAACACGAACCGGAGAATCTTCTTACTACAAGAAGCACATATGGGGTTGGGTCTGAGGCACCAAGAGATCCTGAAATCTCTGATGGAACTACAATCGGAGTACTGGTGGCCGGGAATGAGCGTAGATATCTACTATTTTGCAAAGAATTGCAAGATTTGCAACAGAGATCGCAGTTTCAAACCGGTCCAGCCTGTAGCCCAGATACCGCTATTAGAGAGCATCAGGCTATCTATATCGCAGAAATCCAGTCGGAGAAATGCGTCCCCATAAAAATTAAGACTGAATTCACTTAAAATGTAGACCCCAGCACTCGGCTGATGCCAGAACTGTTATAAAAGATTTGCAAGTCTTTATCGGCACATACGCAATTGGAATGCTACATTCTGACCAGGGTCCAGCTTTTAGCTCTCGAGCTTATAAGGAGGCCATGACCAGCATGGGCATTGCATTGCGGTACTCCTGTTCCTTCCATCCTGAGGGAAATGGGATTGTGGAAAGAAAAAACCGGGACATAAAGCAATCTATAACGGCAAAGGTATTAGGTTCGGTTGATGGGTGGGTCCAACATTTAACAAGTGTCCAATGTAGTCTTAACAATCTGCCAAGAAATTCTCTTAAAGGTTTCAGCCCGTACGAACTATTGTTCGGAACTAGAATGTATATTCAGGATTTAGATAGTCAAACTTCAGTGGTAGAAGATAAGAAAAAATGCTTTGACATCAAAGATCGTTTGGCTGTTTTACAGGACTTAAATGAAACAAGAAAAGCCCTGAGCAACATAAAGTTAAAACAGCAGCCAACAACCACTGAAGATACACCACCTGTCCCAGCAAGACCTGTCTGGATTCCAAAGATTGGGGATCTGGTCAGAGAGAAGATCGCGGTGAAGAAGGAATTTGGGCCTTCTTACAGAAAAACAGTACCTGTCTTAGCTGTCAGCGGAACAAGATCAGTTGTACTACCGCCACTTGCTGGTAAAAAGGAGAACCGAGTTGTATCCATCGACCTGGTAAAACCACAACCATGTGGCCAATAATAAGTAGTAGGCCCAGTGGACTTCCAAGAAATAGCAGAATACCAAAATTTGCTACAATCCAAGAGGTTCAAACTGAGAGACTAATCACATTTGATAAACCTGCAGTGAATAAAAAAGGACTATGCAGCAATGCAATGGAACTTGCGCCTCTTGAAACCCAAATTGAAACAGTTTGTCAAGAAACACCAGTCTACAACGATGTAGCCTCAGACTATGCTAATGAAAGAAAACTTGAAAAAGCAATTCCAACAATTGACAGAACTGCATCTGGCTACTTCATCAATTTCGATAACTTTTCTGAAGATCCAAGCGAACCTGAAGAACAGCCAAAAACAAACACTTTTAAAGACAAATCAACAGAACTCTTTCATCAACTCAAAGAAACCTATCTGATTTCTCCATGGATTGAATTTTGGATTGTGTTAGGTGTACTTTTCCTCCTGCTTTGGCTCTTCATGGTACTTTGTTTGGGAAGATTCATTGAGGGAAAATACAGTACAATGGACACAGCAAGTCAGAACATCAACTTGGTTCTAAAGCCACACAAGTCATCTCACATCGAGAAAAGAGATCTATCATCAGTGAATGTCACAGCCATTCCAATACCCGGCGGGGTAGTTTGGGACAAAACGGAATACGAAATCTATGGCCCGGTCGAAATCTTGAAATATCCTCATCAGTTTAAGGTTTCATTAAGTGACTTTGTAAAACCAAGTACATTCTCTGATGATTGGGACTTTGAAAGTATAAATAATATGATGTCAGATTTAGTAATGTCAGCAAAATTTACAGAACATGATTATTTACAGGGTTCATCGAACTATGAACAGATGTATTGCTATAACCACTATGCACATCACTATTTGCATAAATCTGCTCAACCTAGAAATGTTTTTAAATATAATCAATGGGAACATTGTGCTACTCCACCTAAAAGCAGTTCGAAAACATTTTATGAGAAATTTCCATATTTTGCAGGGTTTAACACAAGTGATGCAGAAGCATTGTATTACAAACTGTTAGATAAAACAGGGACAAAAACTATGCTGACAAATACTAAATTGATTTATTCAGAAACATTTTATGAAAAAATTATTACATTTGGTTTTGATTTCTGGAAGAACAACATTGAAACAAAAACCATCTGGGGTACAAAAGAATGGCAGGTCCAAGGATTGGAAGCATTATTTCGAGCCTGCATGATCCCAGAACAAATAATGTTCTTGAATGACACCTTTCAACAGACTACTTGTCTTGGCCTAGCTAAGATTAAAGACCTTAACAAACCGTATATTCCAATGCCAATACCTGATAATGAGGTGCCGGGTTTTTAGGAATCCGGTGGTGCCAGGGGATAACACCCGAAGACCTCTGAGTTCTCCCTGTTCCGGACCACAGAAACACAGAGTCTTCTAGGTGAAGTCAGAGATCTAGTTTTATTGGCTGCAACCAAGTAACAAGTGTCCTAGAAGTACAACAGCACGGGATGTAGATTCTCAGGAGACTGTTCGTTTTTACAGAGCCAGCCTTCTAATTTTATACAAAAATAACAGCTGCAGGCAAGAATTCTTCAGTTTACAATACGGTCATATACATATTTCCAAAATAGTGAAAAAGCAAAGTCATGATGGCAAACCTACATTTTCGATGTCCAGTTCATGATGGATTACCCAGCCAGGCCCAGAACTCCCATCAGATATCGATAAAACCCCAATAAAATCGGGCACCTCCTCATCATAAAACCGGCCATAAACAAGAAACATGGACAGGTGTATGTGTGTGGATAACATGGTTTGTATGTAGTGAATGGTTTATGGCATGTTGTGCCTTGATGCTATCTTACTCGGCCACTGGGTGAGGAAATGCCCGAACAGGTTTGGCTGGAGGCAGTGGAGTCAGCTTGGCCAGGTCATGGGGAAGTCAGCTAAGGTGAACGTGTCCTTTCAGATCAAGCTCGGCCTTAATCAATTGACTATATGAGGGCAAGCCACAAGATGGATGCCGTTCACAAAATGGAACCCGAGGGTTCGAGACGGAAACCATGATTTAAGGGTGATAGCATCACTCAATCATGACGCAAATGCATAGGGATAATGTCCTAATCATTACCGGTCTGCCGATACCAAATTTGTCAGGGTACGATGATATTTTGTGACACGAGTGTTGGGCCTCGGTACCATATTATAGCAGGGCCCAGAATTTTCCGAACCACAGACCCTCCTTTTGCCCTTATATAGGCAATACCTCAGGCTAATCTGAGTCCAAATCTGTATTCATGAAGTCACGGAGATGCTGCTGTAACATCATCCTGTTGTTCAATTCGTCCCTTGACACAGGCTTCCTTACACATGATGTAGCACAGAGGCCACATATTGCAGGAGCGCACTACACAAATAGGCAGAACAGGAACAGAATGGCTAAGATCATCCCAATGAATATCAGAATTCTCCATCCCCAGGCAGACATCAGTTCCCGGAACCACCCTAGCAAGGACCAGTCCCCTTTATCAACGTGAATGGAATCAGAGATCTTGTGCAGTTTGGAGATGGCCTGGTACACTGCTCGAGCATTATCAGGGATGAAAATGCAGCAACTGGATTGGATCACTCTACATACCCCACCACGGTCTGCAAGTATGACATCTAGGGCAACCCTATTTTGAAGAGCATAAGTCGGTCCGACTGGAGCTCAGCAGTCAAGTTATTAAGGGCACCGGCCGTTTCGGTCACGGCGGATTCAACTACCCTCGTCAATTGGCGAATGTTCCTGCTGTTCACCAAAGGCCCCCAAAATGGCAGAAAGCCCTTTGCGAAGTCTCCAAACTCCTTCACGCAGTGTCGTCTTTACTCACGACACCCCTAACTGTCCTTGTCCGATAGTAATCTGCCTCGGCCGTGTAAGTGGGTGGCAGCAGAAACGAGATAAAACATGTGCCCGAGAAGTCAGGGGGCAACCAGGTATACGCTCTGTCATGGCAGACAAAGTAGGTACCCTTAGCCGCTAAGAATGAGGGGGAGGTCTGAGACGAGAAAACGTAAGTCTCAGTGCAGACACTGTTCCCCACTGAGCTCTAGGGTTTTTGCCATTTCCCTGCAGACACAGGTGACCTTGATGGGGTACTATCCAGATGGGGGAGGATTTCTTTGATTTCTGGCTCTCAGCTAAGGAAATCCCATACTGAGTTACATTCCATCTTCTATAAGGCGTTAACTCATCTCTGGGAATCGTTCTGTATGTGTCGACATCCCTACTCATATTTCTAATTCCCGCCACTAGTGCCTTGTTGCTTGAGTTTTTCCCCGGAACATATGGTTCGAGGGCAAACAGGAACATTGCTCAAAGTGCCCACAGAGAACCATGGTAGCCAAAGTACAGGACAAAATATGGAATACCCTTATCTGTTGTGTGTGGCATAAGTCCACATACCCAGTAATTTGTGGTGTTTACAACAGACTGGTGCTGGTGCAGGAGCTGGACGAAAGAGTTATTTACAAATTCTAATCTTCTGGCAGACTCGTGTTCAGGTAGAGGGTGAAAGGAATGCAGAGAAATAGTAGGAGGAGGTGTGGGCTGGGTGTTGTGTATGAATGGAACTCGAAAAATGAACAGAGCATAGCCCACCAAAAACATCACTATGCTACACAACATTAAAATGCACATTACTAAAACTTGTTTTCCTGCCATCACAGTGCATATTTTCCTTTCAAAGTTCATAGATCTAGCAGGTCTCTCTACCCTTGGAAACTCCATCCTCTAGTTGCTGCCCGCGGTGGGAGATTGATTCTGCTAAAGAGTGCTTCTGTTCAGTCCAGGGTAATTCCCTTAGACCAACCAGAACCGTCGACCTAAACATCTCCAGCTGCACTCCCTAGACTGTCAACCGCGACCCTAGCAGCAGAACCGGATGGCGGACGAAAATCAAAAATGAGCAAGTTCCCGGGGAGAGAGAGCTGTATAATCAAAAATAGTTCTTGGGGGAAAGAAAAAATCTTGTTAGTCTACTTTTATTAGTCCGTTTTTCTTGGTCTCAAATTATACCGTTGTTTCCCAGGTACGGTGTGATCTTCAAATAATATTTCAGGTTCTGTAGTGTCCAACTGCATTGACGGTGGCATAAATCCTTGCAGAACACGATCGCTCTCCTTTTCCGTACCAGTTCCTTTCAAACGTGCATCACTGAAGGGCACAAAACGAGGTACGGATTCAGTTTCTGAATCTGCAATTCCCTCCTGGACCCATCGGTCATATGGAAGGGGCAGCAGGACCCGTTTGCAATGGGCGCCGTGCACCCAATTTCTCTTGCCGTGGAAACGCACCGCACAGCGGGTAGTCAGTAGGACTTGAGAGGGTCCGGTCCAACGAGGCTCCTCGTTCTTGGTCCGCTGGAAGTTCCGCACTAGGACCCAGGAACCAGGTTCAATGGCGTGGCCTGGATCATCAGACGCTGGCGGAGAGGAGCTGTGGACCTGTTGGTGTAAAACACGCAATTTAGTTGTCAATTTGTGCAAATAGTCAAGCAGTACAGGGTGCTCTATCTCGCTGAGTTTCTTGGGCCTTGGCACTCCCCATATATTAGCTGGGCGGCCGAACACTATTTCGTGCAGGCTAAATCCCAGTCTAGAATGGACAGTCATTCTAGTAGATAGGAGTGCCAAAGGCAGGGCGTCAGGCCATTTAAGACCTGTGCTGGCTTGGATCTTGGCCAACTTCAGTTTTAACGTGCCGTTGTAACACTCTACTAATCCAGCTGATTGGGGGTGATTTGCAGCGTGGAACTTCTGGTGTATGCCTAGACACTCACACACTCTCTGCATCACTCGTCCCACGAATTCACTTCCATTATCACTCCAGACAATTCTAGGTATACCGAATCTGGGGAAGAATTCCTTGACAAGGGCTTTGGCTGTGGACAAGGCAGTATTGTCCTTAAGGGGATACGCTTCCACCCACCTGGAGAAGGGGCAAACAACAACGAGCACGTATTTCATATTGTTGCACCTCTCCATGTGGATGAAATCGAGCTGCAAAACCTCGAACGAATACGTTGGAGGCGCAAAATGACCAGCTGGAGTTGGAGTTCCCCTACCGGGATTGTATTTCAAACACACCATACAGTTCTTGACCAAGTTCTCTGCACATTTTGGGATGCCACTATTCTGCCATACTGGGGCCAACAACTTACAGATTCCTTTCACACTGATGTGAATGAATGAATGAATGAAATATTATTTATAACGCGCAGCTATGCCCAGTGGGCGTCAAGGCGCCTAAACCAAAATATAAAGCTGTTAGCAGACAGAAACAGAGCCTACTGGTATGCCTTAATAAAGAGCCAAGGGGCATATTACCAACAACTAGCGATAATTTTTGTCTCTAACTTGTTTAGAGACAAAAATTATCGCCGCACATCGGCGATTTTTATCGCAGATAAACCTCGCTATTATCAAGGTTTATCGCAAATGCGATAAAAAACGGCCGCAATGCATGAATATCGCTGAAAAGTCAGCGATATTCATGCATTATCGAGCAAATGCTCTTAGCCATGTTATCCACCTCCCATTGGATAACATGGCTAAGAACTGCTCAGGGCAGGTGTTAGCTTTTGGAGATATTCGCACTTAGCGCGAATATCTCCAAACATTGGTAATAGGAGATAGCGATGTTAGAGACTCTTTCCAGTCGCTAACATCTTGGCACGCCCACTTTGCATGTCATTAGTGATAAATATCACTGAAATGCAAAGCGGGGCCCAAGATGGTCGCTATCTCCTACTAGCTGTCGCTAACTGGTGTTAGCGACAGCTAGGTAATAGGGAGATAATTTTATCTCCGCTTCCTTGGCTTTTAAAGCCAAAAAAGCAGAGATAAACCCCCTTGATAATATGCCCCAGAGTTTTCAATGACTTCCTAAAGAGGTCAAGGGAAGGAAGTCGTTTGATTTCAAGGGGGAGTGAATTCCACATCAGGGGTGCCAATATGGAGAAAGCTTTGGACCCCCATCTAGCCTTCTTGGCTCTGGGGATTACCAGTTGGTGATGTGAGCCATCCGATGAGCCATTGTCACCACTGCAAGTACATATGCGTCGGGTAACAGCCATCTTTGATGCTCTGATAATTCGACCCAACAACCATTCGCATCCAATCTACCCTTGCTTTCTCTCCATTCATTCACCTCTTTCTCAGTGGCCTCGGATTGTATAGACTTCACACTTTCAATAGTGTCCTCACACATACCCACATCAGCAATCCATCTCGCAGGACCTACAACATACATTCGACTCATTGCATTCCTTGCAGTCTCTTTTGCAACTTCATCTGCAAATGCATTCCCACGACCAACATCATCTTGAATCTTTCTGTGTGCACTGCATTTCACAATCGTGACTTGTAGTGGCAAGGTCAGTGACTCGAGAAGCTCGTTAACTAGCTGACCATGTTGTATTTTTGCACCATGCGATGTCAGGAACCCACGTTCACGCCACAATCGTCCAAAACTATGAGCCACGCCAAAGGCATATTGACTGTCTGTGTACACATTCACTCGTTTTCCTTTTGCCAACACACACGCTCTTGTAAGTGCAATTAACTCTGCTGCTTGTGCAGAATTGTGTGGGATACGTGCACTTTCTACAATCGTGTGCAATGTTGTCAGCGCATATGCTGCAGTTGTATCACCATTTGGCAATTTGAAACATGAACCATCAACCCATAAAGTATCATTACATTCAGGAAGGGGAGTGTCCAGTAAGTCTACTCTCCCTTTTGTCTCTTCTTCTGTCCTAAAACAGCAATCATGTTTTTCCTCATCTGTCTCTGCTGGAATGGGCAATAACGTGGCTGGGTTGAGTGTATCGCACCTCTTTATGTGTATGTGACTCGCTAATAGGGTCAGCTCATAACTTGACAGTCGAGCACTAGTTAAGTGCTGTGTCCTCGTTCTGTTTAGCAAAATATCTACTGCATGTGGGACCATAACGATCAGTGTATTATTCATTACCAATCCAGCAGATTGTCGAATACAGACAGCTGCTGCAGCAGTGGCCCTCAAGCAACTTGGTAATGCCTTAACTACAGGGTCTAGAGTCGCGGAAAAATACGCGCATGGACGCTGTTTGTCCCCAAAGGATTGTTTTAGGACTGATAATGCGCAACCTTCCTTCTCATGGACGTATAATGTAAAAGGCTTACTGTAGTCGGGGTTGCCCAACACATGAGCCGAACACAATGCATCACGCAACTCGTGAAAACTCTTCTGACAATCTTCAGACCAAGGCACAGGATTGGGTGTATCTTTACAGATTAGTGCCAGCAAAGGTTTGGCCAACAATGAGAAGTTCGGTATCCATTGTCTGCAATATGATGTAATGCCCAAGAAAGCACACACTTCTCTCTGTGTCCTTGGGACACCCAATTTTGCAATTGCCTGTATTCTCTCTAGGGTCAGTCTCCTTCCCTCCTTCGATAAGATGTGACCTAAGTAGGTCACTTCTTGTCGACAAAATTGCAGTTTCGAAAGAGAGACTTTGTGCTTCATGTCACATAAATGACGTAACAACGACAATGTGGCTTCCTTGCAAATCTCTTCAGTATCTGCAGCGATTAGCAAATCGTCTACATACTGAATGAGAGTCGCACCATCAGGTAGAACAATCGTGTCAAGTTGTGATTTCAGAGCCTGACTGAATATAGATGGACTTTCACAGTAGCCCTGAGGAGCGCGTTTGAAGCGGAAGCTTCGTCCTCCCAAATGGAAGCCAAAAATATCTCTGCTCTTCTCGGCAATCGGGATGCTGAAGAACGCGTTCTTCAAATCAATCACCGAGAACCAAGTGGTTGAAGCTGGAACCATAGTCAATAGGGCAGTAATATCGGGAACAACTGGAAACTGTGGTACAACAATCTTGTTCACTTCTCTGAGATCAATCACAAATCTGTACACAGGTGGCTGTGAAGGATCAGTACGCTTTAAAACAGGCAAAATAGGACTGTTACAAATGTTGCCTGTTGTCTCTTCAATGACATCTTTCTCAATCAGATCATAAATGATCGCTAACAAAGCCTTTTCACATTCGCTAGAGATCTTGTATTGGGGAATACGTGGCAACCTAACATTGGCTCGCAATGTTATGACATATGGCGCTATCTACAAAAGACCCACATCATTAGATCCAGTAGCCCAAAGTATGTCCGTAAGACATGACAATTCAGTTGGAATATTCTCCTTTGACAAATACATTGGGGAAATCACTTTCTTGCCTAGGGTAAGTTGTACTCCCGAAGGAGAACAGTACAAAGTCTCATATAATCTCTTTAACAAATCCAAACCTAACAAATTTTCGCCACAACCTGTTGTAAGAATGAGGGGTGTTTCTAATTCATATGGGCCAACAGAAAGGGGCATAGGACTAGAAATCGGGTTTCTAACCAGGGCGCCAGAAAAACCTACTGAAACATTACTTTCGCCAGACAAAGGTGCGCCAGGAAGTTTTGAGTGCATAATAGAACTTTTTGTAGCACCAGTATCCAGCAGAAAAGGTTCTGACACTCCTGATGTAATCACCTCAACATAAGGTCCATTCTGATCTATACTGGAACTGAAACAACTCCCTCTCTTTGTCCATGGCTGTCCTAGCAATTATTACCCTCATTCTCGTTTTCTGCATAGTAGTCATCAGCATAGTACTGAGTTGTCCTAGAAGACGCATTATTCTGTTGGTCAAAGCTGTTCATGGAATTTTGAGGCGGAAAAGAAGTAGTACTCTGGGGGAAATTTCCACGGCTCCTACCCCTAGGAGCCTGTTGGATACCTCTACCTCTTGCACCAGAAACACCATTTAAACGTCGCAATAAAGCTGGACAACTATTCTTGAAATGACCCTCTTCCTTGCAATACGCACACTGATTTGGAACATACGGCTGTTGAGAAGACTCATTTCTTTGTGAGTTTCTCGAATACTGCTGTGGTTGCTGATAATCAGGATGACTAGTAGTGCGAGGCGGATAGGCTTGCTGGAGAAGGACTTTAGTTTTCAAATATTTAGTCTTTTTATCTGCCTTATCTAGCTCGTCTTTGCGCCTATTTTCGTAGTACTGGTCTGTGGCTAAAATCTGCGCTGACGTGGAAACAGCCCAAGCACTCTCTGAATCTTTCAATTTATGACATAGTTCAGGGAGCAGATTATGCACGAACTTGTCTACAAACAATCTTTGGCCACCCTCGGTAGCCATATCCTGACCACTATGGTCGACGAAAGTCTCTTTAAACCTCGTGAAAAAGTCAGACACATTCTCATCTTTCTTCTGCTTGCATGTATTTTGTATTTGTATTTAATTTATTTATAAAGCGCTAACAATCATCCTAGGTAGGATATCACGGCGCTGAGGTTTGGTGCTGAGGGGTACGGTGACCGCATTGGTTACTGATTATTCTGGTTTAGGGAAGAGTAGTGTCTTTAATTGTTTCCTAAATGATAAGAGACATTCTGTCAGTCTGAGATTGGGAGGTAGATCATTCCACTTGGTTGCAGCTAGATGAGAGAAAGCCCGCTCTCCCATCCTGACAGTCTTCACGTGGGTAGTGTTTGCTCTTCCTGAAGTTCTGGATCGAAGGTTCCTCGATGGTCTATGGAATTTGACTTTATTGTGTAGAATGGTAGGGCCTGTATTGTAAAGTACCTTGTGTGTGATACACAGTAATTTGAAGTTGGCTCTTTGTCGCATTGGGAGCCAATGTAGTTCTCGCATGCAACTTTTGGCCGAATCATATCTCTTCTTATTGCATACAGCCTTTGCCGCGGCATTTTGCACTATCTGCAGTTTAGAGAAAAGATAGTCTGCCATTCCAACAAACAGAGAGTTGCCGTAGTCCAGTCTGCTCATCAGCAGCGACTGGACCAGGGTCTTCCTACACTCAGTCGGAATCCAGGGGAAGACTCGTCTGAGCATTTTCAATAATGCAAAGCCTCTGCCACAGACAGTGGAGACATGTGATTTCATGGACAGAGCACTGTCCAGTACCACACCCAAGTTTTTCGCTTTTATGGTAGGATTTGGGGGCAAGCCCAGGTTACTTGGCCACCAGCTGTTGTCCCAGAGCTGGGGATTTTTGCCAAACAGGAGGATTTCTGACTTGTCTGCATTTAATCTCAGACAGTGCTCTTGCATCCAATTGGCCAGCTCAGTCAGGCATTTTAGTAGTCGAGTTTTAGGATCATCTTTCTCATCAATGGTGACCATCAGCTGGGTGTCGTCAGCATAAGAACACATTTCAACACCCCACTTTCTTCCAATGGCTGCCAATGAGGAAACAAATACATTAAACAGGGTTGGGCTTAATGAAGCCCCCTGAGGAACCCCATATTTAATGTTTCGCTGGGGAGAAATGAAATCACCCAGACACACTGATTGTGTTCGATCCGCCAAAAAGGATTGTAGCCATCCCAATGCCTTGTCTCGAATACCTTTCCCTTCCAGGGCTTTCAGTAGTTGGTCGTGTGGTACGGTATCAAAAGCCGCCGATAAATCCAAGAGTATCAGGACGACTGTCTTACCCTGATCCACCTGGGCCCTGATATTATCCGTCACCGCCAAAAGTGTTGTTTCAGTACTGTTGTTCGCCCTGAAACCTGTCTGAGAGACATCCAACAGTTCATTGGCTTCCAAATAAGTGGATATCCGTCTATTGACCAGTTTCTCCAGCACTTTTGAGAGGTAAGGTAACTGGGATATTGGTCGATAGTTGGCAGGGTTGTTTACATCTAATCCTGCTTTTTTTACTAATGGGGTGACTAGGGCCTGCTTCCAAGATCTTGGAAATTTAGCAGAGCCTAAGGAAAGATTGAGTGCTTTCGTTACGGCAGGGCAAATTACAGGGGTTAGCTGAGAAAAAATGTGGTGCGGACATGGATCTAGTGAGGATCCTGACTTAACTTCGAGCATGACTTTGCCTACCTCGGCTTCTGAAAAAGGGCCAAAACTTGAACAGGTAACTTGAGTTGTGGTTGGCATACTGCGCTCAATAGTTTCTGGTCTACAATTAGGAAAAGAGGCATAAATGATATCAATTTTCTCACAGAAAAAATCATTTAGTTTATTGCAGTTCTCTTGTGATGGAGTAAGTTTTACTGAAAGATTTGTTGGGTTACATAATTCCCCGACAATTTTAAAAAGTTCCTTTGAGGAATGTTTATTCTCAGTGATTCTACGTGTAAAATACTCCTTTTTAGCCTTCTTGCATGCAGACAACTTGTCCCAATTCACACGCAATTCAGGCATTAGAGTTTTCATATATGTGATAATTCTCCCAGGGAGTTCTGCTACCAAAGGCTCGGGTTTAGAGCCACCAACTTGTCTAGCATCAGCAGCAGTAATATTAGCCCATGTGTCACCTAATTCTTGATCATGATCTGCATGACGAATCTTACTCCATAAGGGCTGTGGAACAACATTCCCAAACAACATGTCTACATCCGCTAAATTCATTATACATGAGCTGGCAGTCTATGATAATTCCTTATAATACCCTGCAGGATTTTTATGAGGATCAGGCAATGTCTGCTTTAGTGCTAAAACTTCAGATCTTTTCCAGGGGACATGTACCCATACACGCTAGAAATGTGGCAGAATTGCTGGATTCGCATTCGCATCACCTTCCCTCCAAACTGGAGGAACCTCTCTCATGGGGTACTGTCGCGCCTTTTTCCTACCTGACATGTCATCCTCATACAGTGATATAGAGACGTTTCCCTTACTTCTATAAGATAACAACAAATCTATTGCTCGTTCAACATCGGCACCTACAATCATGCCTTCATAGAACTTGAATCGCATACGGAATAATTCCTTCATTTTGCGTTTTGGATCATTTGTCTCCAAATCTTCGCAAAGATATACACACATCTCTTCGAATACATATCTCTGAGTGGGTGCGTCCCATTGATGGAAAACTTCCATAACAGACTGAACATCATACTTTACAGTATCAGTAACCCATTTACGTGCTAACTCATTCAGCACTTCTCTTTCCTGATAATCAGGCAGTTGACTACGCAACTGTCTACGTCCTGTTTTAGGGGTCGTCTTAGGCGACCCAAAGAAAGGTGAGAACAGACCAGTGACAGAACTTGCCACTCTCCGTCGAACAGAAGGAGAAGCTTGCGGAGAGGCAGATGCGCCAGAAAAGACAGGCTGATGTAAAGAGGAAGTCGAGGCAGTGGTAGAGGAAGTCGAGGCAGTGGCAGAAGTAGTATCATGATAAACAGTTGGAGCAGTAGGCAAAGTCGCAGAAACAGTAGATGGAGTATGTAGCAAAGGCGGCGGCCCTTGAGAGGGCTGCGCCGGAGAAGTAGGACCAACTGAAGAGGAGCTGGTGTTTGTGTAAGAACTGGAGTTCGGGCACTGGGGCGCGGTATAACAAAGCGCTTCGGGGGTGCAGTAGCATCTAGTGCATATGGGGGGGGTGAACTCAGTAAATGGGACATTAATGGATCCTTCTCTGATGTCCCTTTTGAACCTTGTCCTTCATGTGGCAACATTGGTTAGCATTTATCTACTGCTAACTTCTTGCTTCTGAGCGTTTGTTCACTTTCTTGCTCTTCCTCATTATCCCTGTATGCAATGGCAGCTTGTACCATTGTCATACCTCTTTTATTTTTCTTTGCTAATTTCATTTCTTTCTGTTTGGCTTCTTTGCGCCATAGGCGAAAAGAGTCAAACATCGCCGGCCTGGCTTTCTTCTTGAACAATTTGACCTCGAGATTATCTAAGATTTCGGTGTCAAAGCTACCATATTGGGGCCATTTTAAAACACCATCCTTTCTGGTGTATTTTATCCACACTTCATTATATGTGATAGGACCTACTCCATGCTTTATATAGAGCTCATATGTTGGATTTCCAATTGGAGGAACCGGACATGAATCCTCTAATCGGGAGTCCTTACTACAACCAAGACAAAACAAGTTTCCAAGTCTGCTAAGACCAGGCATCTTCGCTCACTAGTCTAGCTTCAAACTTCAAAGGATTATCGAATATGATATTTTCGTGAATACACAAATCCCTTGGTTTTGGCGCTTGCAAGTTCCAAACAAGGTGTATCTCAAGGATACCAAAACTAAGAACCAAACTAAGGACTGGGAGATGCTCCACTTATACTTAACTGAAGTATTGATGATCGATGACGTCACTAGAAGACTCGTCTATCGTTTCGCTCTACCAAGGATCACTGGGTCCAAAACAGGGCGATAGTCAGGGCAGCAGTCCTTCGTAGCCGTCGGGACGTGGGGAACCTCGCAGCAAAGACCTTCGGAACCACGTCGACATACAGGGGTCGCTGAACTGGCTGGCCGTCCTCTGGAATTTTCACACGAAGCTCCTCATGAACATCTGGCTTGGACCGTCACCGCTTGATACCGCCCCGAGTTGGGCGCCAACTGAGGTGCCGGGTTTTTAGGAACCCGGTGGTGCCAGGGGATAACACCCGAAGACCTCTGAGTTCTCCCTGTTCCGGACCACAGAAACACAGAGTCTTCTAGGTGAAGTCAGAGATCTCGTTTTATTGGCTGCAACCAAGTAACAAGTGTCCTAGAAGTACAACAGCACGGGATGTAGATTCTCAGGAGACTGTTCGTTTTTACAGAGCCAGCCTTCTCCTTTTCTACAAAAATAACAACTGTAGGCAAGAATTCTTCCGTTTACAATACGGTCATATACATATTTCCAAAATAGTGAAAAAGCAAAGTCATGATGGCAAACCTACATTTTCGATGTCCAGTTTGTGATGGATTACCCAGCCAGGCCCAGAACTCCCATCATATATTGATGAAAGCCCAATAAAATTGGGCACCTCCTCATCGTAAAACCGGCCATAAACAAGAAACATGGACAGGTGTATGTGTGTGGATAACATGGTTTGTATGTAGTGAATGGTTTATGGCATGTTGTGCCTTGATGCTATCTTACTCGGCCACTGGGCGAGGAACTGCCCGAACAGGTTTGGCTGGAGGCAGTGGAGTCAGCTTGGCCAGGTCATGGGGAAGTCAGCTAAGGTGGACGTGTCCTTTCAGATCAAGCTCGGCCTTAATCAATTGACTATATGCGGGCAAGCCACAAGATGTATGCCGTTCACAAAATGGAACCCGAGGGTTCGAGACGGAAACCATGATTTAAGGGTGATAGCATCACTCAATCACGACGCAAATGCATAGGGATAATGTCCTAATCATTGTCTGCCGATACCAAATTCGTCAGGGTACGATGATATTTTGTGACACGAGTGTTGGGCCTCGGTACCATATTATAGCAGGGCCCAGAATTTTCAGAACCACAATAATACAACCACAGATATTGAGATAGACATATCCCAAATTTTAACCGGAGAATCTTCTTACTACAAGAAGCACATATGGGGTTGGGTCTGAGGCACCAAGAGATCCTGAAATCTCTGATGGAACTACAATCGGAGTATTGGTGGCCGGGAATGAGCGTAGATATCTACTATTTTGCAAAGAATTGCAAGATTTGCAACAGAGATTGCAGTTTCGAACCGGTCCAGCCTGTACCCCAGATACCACTATTAGAGAGCATCAGGCTATCTATATCGCAGAAATCCAGTCGGAGAAATGCGTCCCCATAAAAATTAAGACTGAATTCACTTAAAATGTAGACCCCAGCACTCGGCTGACGCCAGAACTGTTATAAAAGATTTGCGAGTCTTTATCGGCACATACGCAATTGGAATGCTACATTCTGACCAGGGTCCAGCTTTTAGCTCTCGAGCTTATAAGGAGGCCATGACCAGCATGGGCATTGCATTGCGGTACTCCTGTCCCTTCCATCCTGAGGGAAATGGGATTGTGGAAAGAAAAAACCGGGACATAAAGCAATCTATAACGGCAAAGGTATTAGGTTCGGTTGATGGGTGGGTCGAACATTTAACAAGTGTCCAACGTAGTCTTAGCAATCTGCCAAGAAATTCTCTTAAAGGTTTCAGCCCGTACGAACTATTGTTCGGAACTAGAATGTATATTCAGGATTTAGATAGTCAAACTTCAGTGGTAGAAGATAAGAAAAAATGCTTTGACATCAAAGATCGTTTGGCTGTTTTACAGGACTTAAATGAAACAAGAAAATCCCTGAGCAACATAAAGTTAAAACAACAGCCAACAACCACTGAAGATACACCACCTGTCCCAGCAAGACCTGTCTGGATTCCAAAGATTGGGGATCTGGTCAGAGAGAAGATCGTGGTGAAGAAGGAATTTGGGCCTTCTTACAGAAAAACAGTACCTGTCTTAGCTGTCAGCGGAACAAGATCAGTTGTACTACCGCCACTTGCTGGTAAAAAGGAGAACCGAGTTGTATCCATCGACCTGGTAAAACCACAACCATGTGGCCAATAATAAGTAGTAGGCCCAGTGGGCTCCCAAGAAATAGCAGAATACCAAAATTTGCTACAATCCAAGAGGTTCAAACTGAGAGACTAATCACATTTGATAAACCTGCAGTGAATAAAAAAGGACTATGCAGCAATGCAATGGAACTTGCGCCTCTTGAAACCCAAATTGAAACAGTTTGTCAAGAAACACCAGTCTACAACGATGTAGCCTCAGACTATGCTAATAAAAGAAAACTTGAAAAAGCAATTCCAACAATTGACAGAACTGCATCTGGCTACTTCAACAATTCCGATAACTTTTCTGAAGATCCAAGCGAACCTGAAGAACAGCCAAAAACAAACACTTTTAAAGACAAAGCAACAGAACTCTTTCATCAACTCAAAGAAACCTATCTGATTTCTCCATGGATTTAATTTTGGATTGTGTTAGGTGTACTTTTCCTCCTGCTTTGGCTCATCATGGTACTTTGTTTGGGAAGATTCATTGAGGGAAAATACAGTACAATGGATACAGCAAGTCAGAACATCAACTTGGTTCTAAAGCCACACAAGTCATCTCACATTGAGAAAAGAGATCTATCATCAGTGAATGTCACAGCCATTCCAATACCCGGCGGGGTAGTTTGGGACAAAACGGATTACGAAATCTATGGCCCGGTCGAAATCTTGAAATATCCTCATCAGTTTAAGGTTTCATTAAGTGACTTTGTAAAACCAAGTACATTCTCTGATGATTGGGACTTTGAAAGCATAAATAATATGATGTCAGATTTAGTAATGTCAGCAAAATTTACAGAACATGATTATTTACAGGGTTCATCGAACTATGAACAGATGTATTGCTATAACCACTATGCACATCACTATTTGCATAAATCTGCTCAACCTAGAAATGTTTTTAAATATAATCAATGGGAACATTGTGCTACTCCACCTAAAAGCAGTTCGAAAACATTTTATGAGAAATTTCCATATTTTGCAGGGTTTAACACAAGTGATGCAGAAGCATTTTATTACAAACTGTTAGATAAAACAGGGACAAAAACTATGCTGATAAATACTAAATTGATTTATTCAGAAACATTTTATAAAAAAATGATTACATTTGGTTTTGATTTCTGGAAGAACAACATTGAAACAAAAACCATCTGGGGTACAAAAGAATGGCTGGTCCAAGGATTGGAAGCATTATTTCAAGCCTGCATGATCCCAGAACAAATAATGTTCTTGAATGACACCTTTCAACAGACTACTTGTCTTGGCCTAGCTAAGATTAAAGACCTTAACAAACCGTCTATTCCAAAGCCAATACCTGATAATGAGGTGCCGGGTTTTTAGGAACCCGGTGGTGCCAGGGGATAACACCCGAAGACCTCTGAGTTCTCCCTGTTCCGGACCACAGAAACACAGAGTCTTCTAGGTGAAGTCAGAGATCTAGTTTTATTGGCTGCAACCAAGTAACAAGTGTCCTAGAAGTACAACAGCACGGGATGTAGATTCTCAGGAGACTGTTCGTTTTTACAGAGCCAGCCTTCTCCTTTTATACAAAAATAACAGCTGCAGGCAAGATTTCTTCAGTTTACAATACGGTCATATACATATTTCCAAAATAGTGAAAAAGCAAAGTCATGATGGCAAACCTACATTTTCGATGTCCAGTTCGTGATGGATTACCCAGCCAGGCCCAGAACTCCCATCAGATATCGATGAAACCCCAATAAAATCGGGCACCTCCTCATCGTAAAACCGGCCATAAACAAGAAACATGGACAGGTGTATGTGTGTGGATAACATGGTTTGTATGTAGTGAATGGTTTATGGCATGTTGTGCCTTGATGCTATCTTACTCGGCCACTGGGCGAGGAACTGCCCGAACAGGTTTGGCTGGAGGCAGTGGAGTCAGCTTGGCCAGGTCATGGGGAAGTCAGCTAAGGTGGACGTGTCCTTTCAGATCAAGCTCGGCCTTAATCAATTGACTATATGAGGGCAAGCCACAAGATGGATGCCGTTCACAAAATGGAACCCGAGGGTTCGAGACAGAAACCATGATTTAAGGGTGATAGCATCACTCAATCACGACGCAAATGCATAGGGATAATGTCCTAATCATTACCGGTCTGCCGATACCAAATTCGTCAGGGTACGATGATATTTTGTGACACGAGTGTTGGGCCTCGGTACCATATTATAGCAGGGCCCAGAATTTTCAGAACCACAATAATACAACCACAGATATTGAGATAGACATATCCCAAATTTTACACCAAAACAGAACATCCTGTTTGAAAAAAACGGGTTAATCTGGCCAACAGACACAAATAACTGTCAAGATAGATTCCTGAACAAAATACAGGGGTTAAAAATGACCAGACCAGACAACATCCAAGGATAGTAACAACATACAGTGTAGGAAAATTATGCCTTGAATGGCTACAGACATCCACACTGGCAGAAATTAAGCAAAACTTGACTTTACCTAAAGACGGTGCTGACTTGCGCGATTTCGTAATAGGACCACGCAAACAGCGTCAAAAACGTTTCATAGCAGCCAGTATATACGCTGCGTACAACAAAGTTTGGAAAGTGACTCAAATTGAGACAGCAGAGAAAATACGAGAAGTTGATCGTATTAATTTGGAAAAATCGCTTTCTGTTCTGGACAATGGGTTAATGAGTCTGTCCTCCAGAATATATTCACTGTACAGTATTGTATCATCTGCTATCGATATAATAGATCAGGACTTGCTAATGTTACAACATGGCCAGTCCCAATTACGTTCTATTGTACTGCTAGGCTGGACGTTGCAAAACCTGCGTTCAGGCTATGTGCCATGGCGTTTAATCAACACAACGTCATTGTTCTCAACCTTTAACCTTACTGATAAGCAAATCAGTTTGGCACAGAAAGGAGCAGACTATACGATTCTGACTATTGAAAAACTTGAGAGATTACCATTGACAATGTCAGAAAGACCTGTCATTGAATGGATAATACACGGAATCATCACAATTCCGATAACTTTCCAATTTAAAACTTGCCAAGAGTATATACCAGCGGGCCAGTATGAAAGGTTGGGTAAAGGGTACATTAAGTCATCATGGAAATTACCTTATACACACACATGTTATAGTGACAAAAACAAGAGTGTATTTCTTAGTGGTAATAATTGTAAACGATCACTAAGCGGTATACTTCTGTGCCAAGGTATTAATTTGCATGGGGCCTGTGAGGGGACTTCAAATAACCTTTCATGCCACCAGCACGGCACACCTGCAACACAAATAGAGCCATTCTTTAGACAACTTTCTAACGGGAGTTACGTTCTAATAACGGACCACAGCTGTTGTGGCATGGTGCCAGGGAAAGCATGTCTCGTAAGCGTTAGTTCCATGGTCACTTGCTGTATGCAAGTATTGTATCCAAATGGCCCTCCTGATACAGAGACGATGATTTGGCCATCCTTGAATATCTCTTCTATACAAATTGATACTTTAAGCAGAATGAAGTCTGTTCTTTTACAGACAAAAGTGCCTATAACGTCATCAAAAGAAACGTATGATCTTCAAGTTGCAAGGACAACAGCAGAGATACATACACTTTTATCAACTAATTGCCCCGTGCATTTCGTAGAAATGCTAAGCCAAATCCTAAATATGTCTGATGCCAGTGGTATCGCACATGTATTTAAGACAATTTTTTCAGGACTGTTAACACCCTTCGAAGCTGTCCTGGGCATCTTTCCCAATTTTGTCCATTCGGTCTTTGGTGGCCTACCACTACTTTTGAGACTCGTAGCAGGAATTTTATTTTTTTGACTCTTCTGCTCCGATATGGCAAGCCAAAACGCAGACATGACTCCAGCAACAATGGAAGAAACGATCCTAGCTATACGCTATCGGGACCTCATAACTAAAGTCCTTGGATTAGCCCAGCTAAAAGATCTGAATATGACCTGGTTTCTTTTATTCAGACCTATATGGCAGAACTGCATCTTACCTGTGCTTCGATGCATGCTATGCGGAGAAGAATGCGTGTTGGACACCTGTCTTACACTACAATCGGCAGTACCAATGGATATCGATACTTTGCTAAGTCCTGTAACGGCTCATGAATCATGTTGTCCCCGGCGGTTACCAATCCTGATGACGGCATTCGTTGAAACTTCACCACTACGATTAGGTGGGAGTGAAGCAAGAAATGAGAGCAACATCACCCAGGTACGACCTTCTGTGAGCATTGCTGATCCTGACATCGATGATAGCAATCATTCTCACGACTGATCGGTTGCAGCATTTTCAACCATGGTCGAACTTTCACCTGAAGCTGTAGACTGTTTTTTTGCGCATCTGTATGAAATGATGTTCTCCCCTGAACAGAAAGAATAACTTTTTAAGCAAACTGGCACACAGCGTTCCCCAGAACTCTGAATTTGGCCTTCAGCTTTGATAAACAAGAGCTACTGAAAACATTTGGAACTATTTTTTCCCCTGAAAACGAAATTATTTTGTTCCAAATTCCAAAATATTTACCTTTTTCTGGCACATGTACTCTGCTTAAAGTAGAACTATTCATAAAGAACAGAGCTTCTAATTTTAGTAGATCTAGAGACAAAATATTACCTCAACCTCTAGCACAAGCGCAAGCAAATGCATTTATATGTGATGAAATAGTCTCGACCTTCTCTTCTGTATTAAGAGACATTTCATGTGTAATTTTCGCAAATTGTTCAGCTAAATATATATGCATCTTTTTTTTACTGAATGATTGCACTGCTTAAAAAACGTACAGTACCAATAATCTTTCATGTATTTTGCATACACCATTTCGAATGCAAAAATGTATTTTGGGGTGGGTTGGAATACACATGCACCTTATGTTTACTATTGCTTAGTTTTAGTAATGATGGACATTAGATCGTGGAGTGGGTATTGTGTTTTTATCTAGGAACCTGAATCAATATTGCTATTTTATGCTCTTGTACGGCTATAATCAATAATATCCCTATAATGGCATAAGAATCAGATCCATATTTCAGTAAATCGCCCTTGCAGTCCAAGGTGTGAGAAGTTGGCCTGGTATATGATGCTCACTAGTTCTAGTGATCACCTTGTACCATGCCAAGCAACCCTTATGATGATTGGTTGTGAGTCAACCTTATACACCAGCTATCCTAGTGGTAGCGTGGACAAAACAGTCTTAGGCTAAACTCTGAAAGGCATGTGAAGCAAGCTGTTTTACCATACACAATCCCCTTGAATACCAAATGAAAGGACACCACACAGATATATATTGAAAATATATATATTTATTAACTACAAATATCCCCTATACTCTTTATGAGCACAGAAGCACAAACGTTAAAACAAAACACAGTTTAAATACACAAAAGTTGCGCAATTATGGATGAGGGCGGGTGGCCACTCAAACCATATATAAGGAAAGTGGTATAAGAGATACCAATAGAAAAGGAAATAGGCCTAGGGCCTTGGGAATCGCTGGAGTTGATTGGGACTAGCAGTGACTAAGTCGGGAAACGCCCGCGGGACTCGGGTGCAGTGTTTAAAGTGCACGCATTCACCAATGTTAAGTCTATGGTGCGTAAAAGTTACAAAGTTAGTGTTCTAGGAACCTTCCGAGTGACCTAGAGAGATGAAACTTTAGACACAGACACTAGACGTGTGTACCAGTGTGGGAACACCGGTGTTGCTGAGTTACCTCACCCACAGGAAGCGGGTGCCTAGGTGCGAAGTAGTGTCGGGTTTCGTCACGCAGGTCGATGGTGCTCGGAGCTGAAGATGCTGCAGGCGGCTTGATGTGAAGAGTTCCGGGGGATCTAAGGGTGGATCTGAAGTCGTGAAGACCTGAAAGCAGAGGGGACAATGTTCAAAGTCACTAGCCAGTGACTACCGTGGAACCAGATTGGAACCAGGCGATGTTGGGTGCAAACAGGCGATGAGGTGTAGCTTCTCTCAGAAGCCACGTGGACACAAAGAGGTTGAGGATGTCCAGGAGTCGATCACGAGCTGTCCCACAAAGGCTCTAGCTGATGGCTGTGTCGGCACCTTGATCGGAGCAAACAGGCCTTGGCTAATGCAAGCCATGCAGGTAGAGAAAAAGGCTTATCACTCGGACTAGCAAGGTCAGAGCGGGTGCTCCTTTTTACAGGAGCGAGGGCATGTCTAGAGCAACCAGACCCGCAGTGTAGATTGTAGGTTTCTTAGCCAAGATGGCCGCTGGCTACGTGGCAAGTGGCCGGGATGGCATGTCGAGTGGCACGATGCAAAAGGGCCCCACACAGATCATGGAGATGCTGGGTGGCTGATCTTCGGTGCAAGGGCTGTTCGGTTATAGGGCTTCTCAAACCCCAAAGCACAGCATCAAGGGTGCCTCGGGTGCTGCGCAGTCAGCTTCTCAGGGGTCTTTCAAGATGTCCGGTCCCACGTCTCTTGGTGCATCCACGGGTCCCTTCTTTGCAGGGACTGTGGATTGGGAAGTGGGAAGTTGGGGAGTCTGGATCTCGTCAGGCTCTGGGCTCGGGCTCCGGCGGGAGGTGGCGGCAAAGCAGACATCGAGTTGCTGGATGGTACCTGTGTTCACAGGGTGGCCACTCCTAGGCCACAAGGGAGATGCTCTTCAGTCTTCTGTACAGCAGAATGTTGAAGTCCAGTCATCTTCTTAGTTTCAAGTTGATTCAGGATGATCTGAGGTGCTATGGTACTGCTCCCACTCTTATTCCCAATCTGAGGGGTGGATCACCTGCTAGGTCCCTCCTCTGGGTGGGACCAGGAAGGGGGGAGGTTATACCCCCTTTCCTTTGTCCAGCTCCTCACCAGGCCTGGGTCTTGAAAGTCCCAGGACCGGTTTGGACTGGCTTATGCACGAGGACACCTTGTGTGCTTCGGGCATGTCTGATTCTATTCAGCCCTGTCCTACCCAATACACAAAATCCTGTCTGAGGTGGTACTCGCACCCCCCAAGGCAGGAAACCCTTTGTCCAAGCCTCCCTCGCTGGAAGGACTGCCAGCAGCAGGAGGACAGACTTTTGTCTGTGGTGGCAGCATCCATTTTGTGATGCTGAGGCTCGGGTTATCTTTAACCGGGGTTAAGGCTATGTACATGTTGTGTCCCTCTAGAAGGGTGGAATGCTATCCCCGTTGACAGGACTGTCGAGTGCATAGTATTCCAAATCATATGACACCTTACTCGACATGTTTTGATAAAGCCAAACCAAAGTTAGCATATAACCCCGAGGATTATAATGCACTTAAGAGTATATAGTATGGCAATATCCCGGAACAGCTAAGGGAGTTGTTCCCGACAGCTGCAGACAGGCTCAGCTCATGCTAGAGCACCATCTCACATGAAACCACGCACTCTGCCCCCCGGATTGCAGAGGCATTCCATAGGAATGGCTTATAGGTTATCATGTGTCCAGTTAAGGTTAGATATAGGAATACTATATCTAAGCAAGAGGGTGATTACACCAACTTACCCCAGCTGAGTGATCAGCCAGTTGTGTCAAATATGGAGACCAGGCTAGGGGTGGCAGAATACATGCTGCAGCCCCTGGTAGGCCTTGGATGCACCTATGCCCTGGGTACCTATGGTACACTGTTACAGGGACCTATAAGGTGAACCAGTATCCAATTTGTAATGCACCTAGAGTGCATTGGCATTAATTTAGAGAAATAACAGCAGGCTGTGGGTCTGATTAGTAGGCCCACAGCCACATTAAGTCATAAACCAGTGAAGCAAAAAGCAAAAATTTGGGGTGACCATAGGATAGCAGACCCTACTCTCCTACACAACCCCCCCCCAAACGCAGGGACATTAGACTAACCTTGACCAGTTGTGTCTTCATGTTCTAAGTAGAAGTACCTGGAGAGACCATCTGCGTTGCCATGGTCAGTCCCTGGGTGGTGCTTTACTGTAAAGTCAATCCCCAGTGGCGAAATGGACGACCTGAGTAGTTTGGGATTTTCACCCTTCATCTGATTAAGCCATAAGAGGGGCTTATGGTCGGTCTGAATCTTGAAGTGAGTGCCAAATAAGTATGGTCTCAACTTCTTCAGGGCCCACACCACAGCAAAGGCCTCCCTCTCAATAGCTGACCAACGTTTCTCTCTGGGGGTCAGCCTTCTGCTAATAAAAGCAATGGGCTGGTCTTGACCATCTACATTAAGCTGTGAAAGCACTGTTCCCACTCCCAACTCAGAAGCATCTGTTTGGACAATGAACTCTCTTGAGTAGTCAGGACTCTTCAGGATAGGTGCAGAGCACATGGCCTTCTTCAGGTCATCAAATGCCTTTTGACAGTTTACTGTCCACTGAACCTTTTTGGGCATCTTCTTGGATGTCAGATCATTAAGAGGAGACACAATGGACCCATAGTTCTTAACAAACTTCCTGTAGTACCCAGTCAGGCCCAAGAAAACTCTGACCTGAGTCTGGGTAGTTGGAGGGGACCAGTCCTTTATGGTCTGGATCTTACTCTCCAGTTGTTGAACTTGGCCTCCACCCACAAGGTGGCCCAAGTACACAACCTTACTCTGCCCTATCTGGCACTTTGTGGCCTTGATAGTGAGGCCTGCCTTTTGCAGAGCCTCTAGCACTTCCTTCAGGTGGACCAGGTGATCCTCCCAGGTGGAGCTGAAGACAGCAATATCATCAAGATATGCTGCTCAAATGTCATCCAACCCAGTAAGGACTTGATTCACCAACCTTTGGAAGGTAGCAGGTGCATTTTTCAAACCAAAGGGCATCACCACAAATTGGTAATGTCCTCCTGGGGTAGAAAATGCTGTCTTGGCCTTAGAGTCCTCAGATAATCTGATTTGCCAATAGCCAGCTGTCAAATCAAATGTGCTCAAATATTTGGCAGAAGCCAACATGTCAAGGAGCTCATCTGCCCTTGGAATAGGGTGTGCATCTGTCCTAGTGACAGTATTGAGTCCTCTGTAATCCACACAGAACCTCATCTCTCTCTTGTCATCGTTGGTGTGAGGTTTGGGGACCAGAACCACTGGGCTAGCCCAGGGGCTCTCTGAAGGCTCAATAACACCTAATTCCAGCATCTTTTGCACCTCAATCTTTATACAGTCCCTGACGTGGTCAGGCTGCCTGTAAATCTTGCTTTTTACAGGAAGACTGTCACCAGTGTCCACCACATGGGTACACCAGTTAGTCTGACTGGGTGTCAATGAGAAGATATGTCTGTATGACTGCAAAACTTGTCTACAGTCATGTTGCTGATGTTCAGTGAGGCTGCCATCTAAGGCCACACCATCAACTGATCCATCCTCAGGGTTCTGAGTTAACAGGTCTGGGAGAGGGTCACTCTCTTTCTCCTGCCCCTCATCTGTAGCCACGAGCAAGCCCATGTCTGCCATGTCAACATATGCCTTCAGTCTGTTGACATGGAGCACCCTGTGGGGGCTCCTGGGAGTTCCTAGGTCCACCAAGTAGGTAACCTCTCACTTTTTCTCAACAATTGTATGGGGTCCAGACCATTTGCCTTGGAGTGCTGCTGGGGCCACTGGCTCCAACACCCATACCCTCTGTCCAGGCGGATTCTCAGTCAGGACAGCCTTTTGGTCATGCCAAGCTTTCTGTAATTCTCGGCTAGCCTCCAGGTTTTTAGATGCCTTTTCCATATACTCAGCCATCCTGTAGCGGAGACCAAGTACATAGTCCACTATGTCTTGTTTAGGCTTTTTGAGAGGTAACTCCCATCCTTCCTTCACTAGACATAGGGGTCCTCTTACAGGGTGCCCAAACAACAATTCAAAGGGGCTGAAGCCAACCCCCTTTTGAGGGACCTCTCTGTAAGCAAACAAAAGGCAGGGTAGAAGGATGTCCCATCTTTGCCTGAGCTTTTCAGGTAATCCTTTGATCATACCCTTTAGGGTCTTGTTAAATCTCTCAACAAGCCTATTACACTGTGGATCATAAGGAGTGGTGAACTTGTAGTTGACACCACATTCCTTCCACATAGCTGTCAAGTATCCTGACATGAAGTTTGCACCTCTATCAGATATACCTCCTTAGAAAACCCCACTCTGGAGAAAACTCCAAGTAAGGCCCTGGCCACAACAGGAGCTGTTGTGGTCCTAAGTGGAATTGCCTCTGGGTACCTGGTGGCATGGTCCACCACCACCAGTATGAATCTGTGCCCAGATGCTGTAGGGGGATCCATTTGACCTACATGGCTGCATCTTTTGAGCCCAGTATTGAGCTTGAAAAGCGTTTCAAACCCCACTTACAAGTAAAACATGCTAGAATGTCCCTGGGTGCTCTTCACTGAAAAGCTGGTTCTGCGTACATTTTTGGCATACGTTTGATCCTGCCGGGTCAGCCGAGAGCTGAATTTCTACTTACCCAGCTGCTATCAGGAGAGACCTCTGGGCTGCATCTTTTGAGCCCAGTACAGAGCCTGAAAAGTGTTTCCAACCCCACTTACAAGTAAAACTTGCTAGAATGTCCCTGGCTGCTCTTCACTGAAAAGCTTGTTCTGCGTACATTTTTGGCATACATTTGCTCCTGCAGGGTCAGCCGAGCGGCGGATTTCTACTTACACACCTGCTATCATGAGAGACTTCGGGGCTGCATCTTTTGAGCCCAGTACTGAGCATGAAAAGCGTTTCCAACCCTACTTACAAGTCAAACTTGCTAGAATGTCCCTGGCTGCTCTTCACTGAAAAGCTGGTTCTGCGTACATTTTTGGCATACGTTTGCTCCTGCCGGGTCAGCCGAGCGGTGAATTTCTACTTACCCAGCTGCTATCAGGAGAGACCTCAGGGCTGCATCTTTTGAGCCCGGTACTGAGCCTGAAAAGCGTTTCCAACCCCACCTACAAGTAAAACATGCTAGAATTTCCCTGGGTGCTCTTCACTGAAAAGCTAGTTCTGCATACATTTTTGGCATACGTTTGCTCCTGCAGGGTCAGGCGAGCGTTGGATTTCTACTTACACACCTGCTATCATGAGAGACTTCGGGGCTGCATCTTTTGAGCCCAGTACTGAGCCTGAAAAGTGTTTCCAACCCGACTTACAAGTCAAACTTGCTAGAATGTCCCTGGCTGCTCTTCACTGAAAAGCTGATTCTTCGTACATTTTTGACATACGTTTGCTCATGCCGGGTCAGCCGAGCGGTGAATTTCTACTTACCCAGCTGCTATCAGGAGAGACCTCGGGGCTGCATCTTTTGAGCCCAGTACTGAGACTGAAAAGCATTTCCAAACCCACTTACAAGTAAAACTTGCTAGAATGTCCCTGACTGCTCTTCACTGAAAAGCTGCTTCTGCGTACATTTTGGCATTTGTTTGCTTCTGCCGGGTCAGCCGAGCTGCAAATTTCTACTTACCCTCCTACTATCATGAGAGACCTCATGGCTGCATCTTTTGAGCCCAGTACTGAGCCTGAAAAGCGTTTCCAACCCCACTTACAAGTAAAACTTGCTAGAATGTCCCTGACTGCTCTTCACTGAAAAGCTGGTTCAGCATCGATTTTTGGCATACGTTTGCTCCTGCCAGGTCAGCCTAGCGGCGAATCACTACTTACCCACCTGCTATCAAGAGAGACCTCAGGGCTGCATCTTTTGAGCCCAGTATTGAGCCTGAAAAGCATTTCCAACCCCACTTACAAGTAAAACATGCTAAATGTCCCTGGGTGCTCTTCACTGAAAAGCAGGTTCTGCATACATTTTTGGCATACGTTTGCTCCTGCCGGGTCAGCCGAGCGGTGAATTTCTACTTACCCACCTGCTATCATGAGAGACCTCATGGCTGCATCTTTTGAGCCCAGTACTGAGCCTGAAAAGCGTTTCCAACCCCACTACCAAGTAAAACATGCTAGAAAGTCCCTGGCTGCTATTCACTGAAAAGCTGGTACTGTGTCAATTTTTGGCATATGATTGCTCCTGCCGGGTCAGCCAAGCGGCGAATTACTACTTACCCACCTACTATCATGAGAGACCTCATGGCTGCATCTTTTGAGCCCAGTACTGAGCCTGAAAAGCGTTTCCAACCCCACTTACAACTAAAACTTGCTAGAATGTCCCTAGCTGCTATTCACTGAAAAGCTGGTACTGTGTCAATTTTTGGCATACGTTTGCTCCTGCCGGGTCAGCCGAGTGGCGAATTACTACTTACCCACCTGCTATCAAGAGAGACCTCAGGGCTGCATCTTTTGAGCCCAGTATTGAGCCTGAAAAGCGTTTCCAACCCCACTTACAAGTAAAACATGCTAGAATGTCCCTGGGTGCTCTTCACTGAAAAGTTGGTTCTGCTTACATTTTTGGCATACGTTTGCTCCTGCACGGTCAGCCGAGAGGAGAATATCTACTTACCCACCTGCTATCATGAGAGACCTCATAGCTGCATCTTTTGAGCCCAGTACTGAGCCTGAAAAGCATTTCCAACCACACTTTCAAGTAAAACATGCTAGAATGTCCCTGGCTGCTATTCACTGAAAAGATGGTACAGTGTCAATTTTTGGCATACGTTTGCTCCTGCCGGGTCAGCCGAGCAGCGAATTTCTACTTACCCACCTACTATCATGAGAGACCTCATGGCTGCATCTTTTGAGCCCAGTATTGAGCCTGAAAAGCATTTCCAACCCCACTTACAAGTAAAACATGCTAGAATGTCCCTGGGTGCTCTTCACTGAAAAGCGGGTTCTGCATACATTTTTGGCATACGTTTGCTCCTGCAGGCTCAGCCGAGCGGCGAATTTCTACTTACACACCTGCTATCATGAGAGACTTCGTGGCTGCATCTGTTGAGCCCAGTATTGAGCCTGAAAAGCTTTTCCAACCCCACTTACAAGTAAAACATGCTAGAATGTCCCTGAGTGCTCTTTACTGAAAAGCTGGTTCTGCATACGTTTTTGGCATACGTTTGCTCCTGCAGGGTCAGCCGAATGGCGAATTTCTACTTACACACCTGCTATCATGAGAGACTTCGGGGCCACATTTTTTGACCTCAGTACTGAGCCTGAAAGGCGTTTCCAACCCCACTTAAAAGTAAAACATGCTAGAATGTCCCTGGGTGCTCTTCACTGAAAAGCTGGTTCTGCATACATTTTTGGCATACGTTTGCTCCTGCAGGGTCAGCCAAGCGGTGAATTTCTACTTACCCACCTGCTATCATGAGAAACCTCATGGCTGCATCTTTTGAGCCCAGTACTGAGCCTGAAAAGCGTTCCCAACCACACTTCCAAGTAAAACATGCTAGAATGTCCCTGGCTACTATTCACTGAAAAGCTGGTACTGTGTCAATTTTTGGCATACGATTGCTCCTGCCGGGTCAGCCGAGCGGCGGATTTCTACTTACCCACCTACTATCATGAGAGACCTCATGGCTGCATCTTTTGAGCCCAGTACTGAGCCTGAAAAGCGTTTCCAACCCCACTTACAACTAAAACTTGCTAGAATGTCCCTGGCTGCTATTCATTGAAAAGCTGGTACTGTGTCAATTTTTGGCATACGTCTGCTCCTGCCGGGTCAGCCGAGCGGCGAATTACTACTTATCCACCTGCTATCAAGAGAGACCTCAGGGCTGCATCTTTTGAGCCCAGTATTGAGCCTGAAAAGCGTTTCCAACCCCACTTACAAGTAAAATTTGCTAGAATGTCCCTGGGTGCTCTTCACTAAAAAGCTGGTTCTGCATACATTTTTGGCATACGTTTGCTCCTGCAGGGTCAGCCGAGCGGCGAATTTCTACTTACACACCTGCTATCATGAGAGACTTCGGGGATGCATCTTTTGAACCCAGTACTGAGCCTGAAAAGCATTTCCAACCCCACTTACAAGTAAACCATGCTAGTATGTCCCTGGGTGCTCTTCACTGAAAAGCTGGTTCTGCATACATTTTTGGCATATGTTTGCTCGTGCCGGGTCAGCCGAGCAGCGAATTACTACTTACCCACCTGCTATCAAGAGAGATCTCAGGGCTGCATCTTTTGAGCCCATTACTGAGCCTGAAAAGTGTTTCCAACCCCACTTTCAAGTAAAAGATGCCGGAATATCCCTGGCTGCTATTCACTTAAAAGCTGGTACTGTGTCAATTTTTGGCATACGTTTGCTCCTGCCGGGTCAGCCGAGCAGTGAATTTCTACTTACCCACCTACTATCATGAGAGACCTCATGGCTGCATCTTTTGAGCCCAGTACTGAGCCTGAAAAGCATTTCCAACCACACTTTCAAGTAAAACATGCTAAAATGTCCCTGGCTGCTATTCACTGATGAGATGGTACAGTGTCAATTTTTGGCATACATTTGCTCCTGCCAGGTCAGCCGAGCGGCGAATTTCTACTTACCCACCTACTATCATGAGAGACCTCATGGCTGCATCTTTTGAGCCCAGTACTAAGCCTGAAAAGCGTTTCCAACCCCACTTACAACTAAAACTTGCTAGAATGTCCCTGGCTGCTATTCACTGAAAAGCTGGTACTGTGTCAATTTTTGGCATACGTTTGCTCCTGCCGGGTCAGCCGAGCGGCGAATTACTACTTACCTACCTGCTATCGAGAGAGACCTCAGGGCTGCATCTTTTGAGCCCAGTATTGAGCCTCAAAAGCGTTTCCAACCCCACTTACAAGTAAAACATGCTAGAATGTTCCTGGGTGCTCTTCACTGAAAAGCTGGATCTGCATACATTTTTGGCATACGTTTGCTCCTGCAGGGTCAGCCGAGCAGGGAATTTCTACTTACACACCTGCTATCATGAGAGACTTCGGGGCTGCATCTTTTGAGCCCAGTACTGAGCCTGAAAACCATTTCCAACCTCACTTACAAGTAAAACATGCTAGAATGTCCCTGGGTGCTCTTCACTGAAAAGTTGGTTCTGCTTACATTTTTGGCATACGTTTGATCCTGCACGGTCAGCCGAGAGGAAAATATCTACTTACCCACCTGCTATCATGAGAGACCTCATAGCTGCATTTTTTGAGCCCAGTACTGAGCCTGAAAAGCATTTCCAACAACACTTTCAAGTAAAACATGCTAGAATGTCCCTGGCTGCTATTCACTGAAAAGATGGTACATGTCAATTTATGGCATACATTTGCTCCTGCCGGGTCAGCCGAGCGGCGAATTTCTACTTACCCACCTACTATCATGAGAGACCTCATGGCTGCATCTTTTGAGCCCAGTACTGAGCCTGAAAAGCGTTTCCAACCCCACTTACAACTAAAACTTGCTAGAATGTCCCTGTCTGCTATTCACTGAAAAGCTGGTACTGTGTCAATTTTTGGCATACGTTTGCTCCTGCCGGGTCAGCCGAGCGGCGAATTACTACTTACCCACCTGCTATCAAGAGAGACCTCAGGGCTACACCTTTTGAGCCCAGTATTGAGCCTCAAAAGCGTTTCCAACCCCACTTACAAGTAAAACATGCTAGAATGTCCCTGGGTGCTCTTCACTGAAAAGCTGGATCTGCATACATTTTTGGCATACGTTTGCTCCTGCAGGGTCAGCCGAGCAGGGAATTTTTACTTACACACCTGCTATCATGAGAGACTTCGGGGCTGCATCTTTTGAGCCCAGTACTGAGCCTGAAAAGTGTTTCCAACCCCATTTTCAAGTAAAAGATGCCGGAAAGTCCCTGGCTGCTATTCACTTAAAAGCTGGTACTGTGTCAATTTTTGGCATACATTTGCTCCTGCCGGGTCAGCCAAGCAGCGAATTTCTGCCCAGTACTGAGCCTGAAAAGCGTTTCCAACCCCACTTACAAGTAAAACATGCTAGAATGTCCCTGGGTGCTCTTCACTGAAAAGTTTGTTCTGCTTACATTTTTGGCATACGTTTGCTCCTGCACGGTCAGCCGAGAGGAGAATATCTACTTACCCACCTGCTATCATGAGAGACCTCATAGCTGCATCTTTTGAGCCCAGTACTGAGCCTGAAAAGCATTTCCAACCACACTTTCAAGTAAAACATGCTAGAATGTCCCTGGCTGCTATTCACTGAAAAGATGGTACAGTGTCAATTTTTGGCATACGTTTGCTCCTGCCGGGTCAGCCGAGCAGCGAATTTCTACTTACCCACCTACTATCATGAGAGACCTCATGGCTGCATCTTTTGAGCCCAGTATTGAGCCTGAAAAGCATTTCCAACCCCACTTACAAGTAAAATATGCTAGAATGTCCCTGGGTGCTCTTCACTGAAAAGCGGGTTCTGCATACATTTTTGGCATACGTTTGCTCCTGCAGGCTCAGCCGAGCGGCGAATTTCTACTTACACACCTGCTATCATGAGAGACTTCGTGGCTGCATCTGTTGAGCCCAGTATTGAGCCTGAAAAGCTTTTCCAACCCCACTTACAAGTAAAACATGCTAGAATGTCCCTGAGTGCTCTTTACTGAAAAGCTGGTTCTGCATACGTTTTTGGCATACGTTTGCTCCTGCAGGGTCAGCCGAGTGGCGAATTTCTACTTACACACCTGCTATCATGAGAGACTTCGGGGCCACATCTTTTGACCTCAGTACTGAGCCTGAAAGGCGTTTCCAACCCCACTTAAAAGTAAAACATGCTAGAATGTCCCTGGGTGCTCTTCACTGAAAAGCTGGTTCTGCATACATTTTTGGCATACGTTTGCTCCTGCAGGGTCAGCCGAGCGGTGAATTTCTACTTACCCACCTGCTATCATGAGAAACCTCATGGCTGCATCTTTTGAGCCCAGTACTGAGCCTGAAAAGCGTTCCCAACCCCACTTTCAAGTAAAACATGCAAGAATGTCCCTGGCTGCTATTCACTGAAAAGCTGGTACTGTGTCAATTTTTGGCATACGTTTGCTCCTGCAGTGTCAGCCGAGCCGTGAATTTCTACTTACCCACCTGCTATCATAAGAGACCTTATGGCTGCATCTTTTGAGCCCAGTACTGAGCCTGAAAAGTGTTTCCAACCCCACTTACAACTAAAACTTGCTAGAATGTCCCTGGCTGCTCTTCACTGAAAAGCTGGTTCAGCATCGATTTTTGGCATACGTTTGCTCCTGCCGGGTCAGCCGAGTGGCAAATTATTACTTACCCACCTGCTATCAAGAGAGACCTCAGGGTTGCATCTTTTGAGCCCAGTATTGAGCCTGAAAAGCGTTTCCAACCCCACTTACAAGTAAAACATGCTAGAATGTCCCTGGGTGCTCTTCACTGAAAAGCTGGTTCTGCATACATTTTTGGCATACGTTTGCTCCTGCAGGGTCAGCCGAGCGGTGAATTTCTACTTACACACCTGCTATCATGAGAGACTTCGGGGCTGCATCTTTTGAGCCCAGTACTGAGCCTGAAAAGCATTTCCAACCCCACTTACAAGTAAAACATGCTAGTATGTCCCTGGGTGCTCTTCACTGAAAAGCTGGTTCTGCATACATTTTTGGCATATGTTTGCTCCTGCCGAATCAGCCGAGCGGCAAATTACTACTTACCCACCTGATATCAAGAGAGACTTCAGGGCTGCATCTTTTGAGCCCAGTATTGAGCCTGAAAAGCGTTTCCAACCCCACCTACAAGTAAAACATGCTAGAATATCCCTGGGTGCTCTTCACTGAAAAGCTAGTTCTGCATACATTTTTGGCATACGTTTGCTCCTGCAGGGTCAGCCGAGCGGCGAATTTCTACTTACACACCTGCTATCATGAGAGACTTCGGGGCTGCATCTTTTGAGCCCAGTACTGAGCCTGAAAAGCGTTTCCAACCCCACTTTCAAGTAAAAGATGCCGGAATATCCCTGGCTGCTATTCACTTAAAAGCTGGTACTGTGTCAATTTTTGGCATACGTTTGCTCCTGCCGGGTCAGCCGAGCAGCGAATTTCTACTTACCCACCTACTATCATGAGAGACCTCATGGCTGCATCTTTTGAGCCCAGTACTGAGCCTGAAAAGCGTTTCCAACCCCACTTACAACTAAAACCTGGTTGAATGTCCCTGGCTGCTCTTCACTGAAAAGCTGGTTCAGCATCCATTTTTGGCATACGTTTGCTCCTGCCGGGTCAGCCGAGCGGGGAATTACTACTTACCCACCTGTTATCAAGAAAGACCTCAGGGCTGCATCTTTTGAGCCCAGTATTGAGCCTGAAAAGCGTTTCCAACCCCACTTACAAGTAAAACATGCCAGAATGTCCCTGGGTGCTCTTCACTTAAAAGTTGGTTCTGCTTACATTTTTGGCATACGTTTGCTCCTGCACGGTCAGCCGAGAGGAGAATATCTACTTACCCACCTGCTATCATGAGAGACCTCATAGCTGCATCTTTTGAGCCCAGTACTGAGCCTGAAAAGCATTTCCAACCACACTTTCAAGTAAAACATGCTAAAATGTCCCTGGCTGCTATTCACTGATGAGATGGTACAGTGTCAATTTTTGGCATACATTTGCTCCTGCCAGGTCAGCCGAGCGGCGAATTTCTACTTACCCACCTACTATCATGAGAGACCTCATGGCTGCATCTTTTGAGCCCAGTACTAAGCCTGAAAAGCGTTTCCAACCCCACTTACAACTAAAACTTGCTAGAATGTCCCTGGCTGCTATTCACTGAAAAGCTGGTACTGTGTCAATTTTTGGCATACGTTTGCTCCTGCCGGGTCAGCCGAGCGGCGAATTACTACTTACCTACCTGCTATCAAGAGAGACCTCAGGGCTGCATCTTTTGAGCCCAGTATTGAGCCTCAAAAGCGTTTCCAACCCCACTTACAAGTAAAACATGCTAGAATGTTCCTGGGTGCTCTTCACTGAAAAGCTGGATCTGCATACATTTTTGGCATACGTTTGCTCCTGCAGGGTCAGCCGAGCAGGGAATTTCTACTTACACACCTGCTATCATGAGAGACTTCGGGGCTGCATCTTTTGAGCCCAGTACTGAGCCTGAAAACCATTTCCAACCTCACTTACAAGTAAAACATGCTAGAATGTCCCTGGGTGCTCTTCACTGAAAAGTTGGTTCTGCTTACATTTTTGGCATACGTTTGCTCCTGCACGGTCAGCCGAGAGGAAAATATCTACTTACCCACCTGCTATCATGAGAGACCTCATAGCTGCATTTTTTGAGCCCAGTACTGAGCCTGAAAAGCATTTCCAACAACACTTTCAAGTAAAACATGCTAGAATGTCCCTGGCTGCTATTCACTGAAAAGATGGTACATGTCAATTTTTGGCATACATTTGCTCCTGCCGGGTCAGCCGAGCGGCGAATTTCTACTTACCCACCTACTATCATGAGAGACCTCATGGCTGCATCTTTTGAGCCCAGTACTGAGCCTGAAAAGCGTTTCCAACCCCACTTACAACTAAAACTTGCTAGAATGTCCCTGTCTGCTATTCACTGAAAAGCTGGTACTGTGTCAATTTTTGGCATACGTTTGCTCCTGCCGGGTCAGCCGAGCGGCGAATTACTACTTACCCACCTGCTATCAAGAGAGACCTCAGGGCTACATCTTTTGAGCCCAGTATTGAGCCTCAAAAGCGTTTCCAACCCCACTTACAAGTAAAACATGCTAGAATGTCCCTGGGTGCTCTTCACTGAAAAGCTGGATCTGCATACATTTTTGGCATACGTTTGCTCCTGCAGGGTCAGCCGAGCAGGGAATTTTTACTTACACACCTGCTATCATGAGAGACTTCGGGGCTGCATCTTTTGAGCCCAGTACTGAGCCTGAAAAGTGTTTCCAACCCCACTTTCAAGTAAAAGATGCCGGAAAGTCCCTGGCTGCTATTCACTTAAAAGCTGGTACTGTGTCAATTTTTGGCATACATTTGCTCCTGCCGGGTCAGCCAAGCAGCGAATTTCTGCCCAGTACTGAGCCTGAAAAGCGTTTCCAACCCCACTTACAAGTAAAACATGCTAGAATGTCCCTGGGTGCTCTTCACTGAAAAGTTTGTTCTGCTTACATTTTTGGCATACGTTTGCTCCTGCACGGTCAGCCGAGAGGAGAATATCTACTTACCCACCTGCTATCATGAGAGACCTCATAGCTGCATCTTTTGAGCCCAGTACTGAGCCTGAAAAGCATTTCCAACCACACTTTCAAGTAAAACATGCTAGAATGTCCCTGGCTGCTATTCACTGAAAAGATGGTACAGTGTCAATTTTTGGCATACGTTTGCTCCTGCCGGGTCAGCCGAGCAGCGAATTTCTACTTACCCACCTACTATCATGAGAGACCTCATGGCTGCATCTTTTGAGCCCAGTATTGAGCCTGAAAAGCATTTCCAACCCCACTTACAAGTAAAATATGCTAGAATGTCCCTGGGTGCTCTTCACTGAAAAGCGGGTTCTGCATACATTTTTGGCATACGTTTGCTCCTGCAGGCTCAGCCGAGCGGCAAATTTCTACTTACACACCTGCTATCATGAGAGACTTCGTGGCTGCATCTGTTGAGCCCAGTATTGAGCCTGAAAAGCTTTTCCAACCCCACTTACAAGTAAAACATGCTAGAATGTCCCTGAGTGCTCTTTACTGAAAAGCTGGTTCTGCATACGTTTTTGGCATACGTTTGCTCCTGCAGGGTCAGCCGAGTGGCGAATTTCTACTTACACACCTGCTATCATGAGAGACTTCGGGGCCACATCTTTTGACCTCAGTACTGAGCCTGAAAGGCGTTTCCAACCCCACTTAAAAGTAAAACATGCTAGAATGTCCCTGGGTGCTCTTCACTGAAAAGCTGGTTCTGCATACATTTTTGGCATACGTTTGCTCCTGCAGGGTCAGCCGAGCGGTGAATTTCTACTTACCCACCTGCTATCATGAGAAACCTCATGGCTGCATCTTTTGAGCCCAGTACTGAGCCTGAAAAGCATTCCCAACCCCACTTTCAAGTAAAACATGCAAGAATGTCCCTGGCTGCTATTCACTGAAAAGCTGGTACTGTGTCAATTTTTGGCATACGTTTGCTCCTGCAGTGTCAGCCGAGCCGTGAATTTCTACTTACCCACCTGCTATCATAAGAGACCTTATGGCTGCATCTTTTGAGCCCAGTACTGAGCCTGAAAAGTGTTTCCAACCCCACTTACAACTAAAACTTGCTAGAATGTCCCTGGCTGCTCTTCACTGAAAAGCTGGTTCAGCATCGATTTTTGGCATACGTTTGCTCCTGCCGGGTCAGCCGAGTGGCAAATTATTACTTACCCACCTGCTATCAAGAGAGACCTCAGGGTTGCATCTTTTGAGCCCAGTATTGAGCCTGAAAAGCGTTTCCAACCCCACTTACAAGTAAAACTTGCTAGAATGTCCCTGGGTGCTCTTCACTGAAAAGCTGGTTCTGCATACATTTTTGGCATACGTTTGCTCCTGCAGGGTCAGCCGAGCGGTGAATTTCTACTTACACACCTGCTATAATGAGAGACTTCGGGGCTGCATCTTTTGAGCCCAGTACTGAGCCTGAAAAGCATTTCCAACCCCACTTACAAGTAAAACATGCTAGTATGTCCCTGGGTGCTCTTCACTGAAAAGCTGGTTCTGCATACATTTTTGGCATATGTTTGCTCCTGCCGAGTCAGCCGAGCGGCAAATTACTACTTACCCACCTGATATCAAGAGAGACTTCAGGGCTGCATCTTTTGAGCCCAGTATTGAGCCTGAAAAGCGTTTCCAACCCCACCTACAAGTAAAACATGCTAGAATATCCCTGGGTGCTCTTCACTGAAAAGCTAGTTCTGCATACATTTTTGGCATACGTTTGCTCCTGCAGGGTCAGCCGAGCGGCGAATTTCTACTTACACACCTGCTATCATGAGAGACTTCGGGGCTGCATCTTTTGAGCCCAGTACTGAGCCTGAAAAGCGTTTCCAACCCCACTTACAAGTCAAACTTGCTAGAATGTCCCTGGCTGCTCTTCACTGAAAAGCTGGTTCTGCGTATATTTTTTGGCATACGTTTGCTCCTGCCGGGTCAGCCGAGCGGTGAATTTCTACTTACCCAGCTGCTATCAGGAGAGACCTCAGGGCTGCATCTTTTGAGCCCAGCACTGAGACTGAAAAGCGTTTCCAACCCCACTTACAAGTAAAACTTGCTAGAATGTCCCTGACTGCTCTTCACTGAAAAGCTGCTTCTGCGTACATTTTTGGCATACGTTTGCTTCTGCCGGGTCAGCCGAGCGGCAAATTTCTACTTACCCCTCTACTATCATGAGAGACCTCATGGCTGCGTCTTTTGAGCCCAGTACTGAGCCTGAAAAGCGTTTCCAACCCCACTTACAAGTAAAACTTGCTAGAATGTCCCTGACTGCTCTTCACTGAAAAGCTGGTTCAGCATCGATTTTTGGCATACGTTTGCTCCTGCCGGGTCAGCCGAGCGGCGAATTTCTACTTACCCACCTGCTGTCATGATAGACCTCATGGCTGCATCTTTTTAGCCCAGTACTGAGCCTGAAAAGCGTTTCCAACCACACTTCCAAGTAAAACATGCTAGAATGTCCCTGGCTGCTATTCACTGAAAAGCTGGTACTGTGTCAATTTTTGGCATACTATTGCTCCTGCCGGGTCAGCCGAGCGGCGAATTTCTACTTACCCACCTACTATCATGAGAGACCTCATGGCTGCATCTTTTGAGCCCAGTACTGAGCCTGAAAAGCGTTTCCAACCCCACTTACAACTAAAACTTGCTAGAATGTCCCTAGCTGCTATTCACTGAAAAGCTGGTACTGTGTCAATTTTTGGCATACGTCTGCTCCTGCCGGGTCAGCCGAGCGGCAAATTACTACTTATCCACCTGCTATCAAGAGAGACCTCAGGGCTGCATCTTTTGAGCCCAGTATGGAGCCTGAAAAGCGTTTCCAACCCCACTTACAAGTAAAACATGCTAGAATGTCCCTGGGTGCTCTTCACTAAAAAGCTGGTTCTGCATACATTTTTGGCATACGTTTGCTCCTGCAGGGTCAGCCGAGCGGCGAATTTCTACTTACACACCTGTTATCATGAGAGACTTTGGGGCTGCATCTTTTGAGCCCAGTACTGAGCCTGAAAAGCATTTCCAACCCCACTTACTAGTAAAACATGCTAGTATGTCCCTGGGTGCTCTTCACTGAAAAGCTGGTTCTGCATACATTTTTGGCATATGTTTGCTCCTGCCGGGTCAGCCGAGTGGCGAATTACTACTTACCCACCTGCTATCAAGAGAGACCTCAGGGCTGCATCTTTTGAGCCCAGTATTGAGCCTGAAAAGCGTTTCCAACTCCACTTACAAGTAAAACATGCTAGAATGTCCCTGGCTGCTATTCACTGAAAATCTGGTACTGTGTCAATTTTTGGCATACGTTTCCTCCTGCCGTGTCAGCCGAGCGGCGTATTTCTACTCACCCACCTACTATCATGAGAGACCTCATGGCTGCATCTTTTGAGCCCAGTACTGAGCCTGAAAAGCGTTTCCAACCCCACTTACAACTAAAACTTGGTAGAATGTCCCTGGCTGCTCTTCACTGAAAAGCTGGTTCAGCATCCATTTTTGGCATACGTTTGCTCCTGCCGGGTCAGCCGAGTGGGGAATTACTACTTACCCACCTGCTATCAAGAAAGACCTCAGGGCTGCATCTTTTGAGCCCAGTATTGAGCCTGAAAAGCGTTTCCAACCCCACTTACAAGTAAAACATGCTAGAATGTCCCTGGGTGCACTTCACTGAAAAGTTGGTTCTGCTTACATTTTTGGCATACGTTTGCTCCTGCACGGTCAGCCGAGAGGAGAATATCTACTTACCCACCTGCTATCATGAGAGACCTCATAGCTGCATCTTTTGAGCCCAGTACTGAGCCTGAAAAGCATTTCCAACCACACTTTCAAGTAAAACATGCTAGAATGTCCCTGGCTGCTATTCACTGAAAAGATGGTACAGTGTCAATTTTTGGCATACATTTGCTCCTGCCGGGTCAGCCGAGCGGCGAATTTCTACTTACCCACCTACTATCATGAGAGACCTCATGGCTGCATCTTTTGAGCCCAGTACTGAGCCTCAAAAGCGTTTCCAACCCCACTTACAAGTAAAACATGCTAGAATGTCCCTGGGTGCTCTTCACTGAAAAGCTGGATCTGCATACATTTTTGGCATACGTTTGCTCCTGCAGGGTCAGCCGAGCAGGGAATTTCTACTTACATACCTGCTATCATGAGAGACTTCGGGGCTGCATCTTTTGAGCCCAGTACTGAGCCTGAAAAGTGTTTCCAACCCCACTTTCAAGTAAAAGATGCCGGTATGTCCCTGGCTGCTATTCACTTAGGAGCTGGTACTGTGTCAATTTTTGGCATACGTTTGCTCCTGCCGGGTCAGCCGAGCAGCGAATTTCTACTTACCCACCTACTATCATGAGAGACCTCATGGCTGCATCTTTTGAGCCCAGTACTGAGCCTGAAAAGCGTTTCCAACCCCACTTACAACTAAAACTTGGTAGAATGTCCCTGGCTGCTCTTCACTGAAAAGCTGGTTCAGCATCCATTTTTGGCATACGTTTGCTCCTGCCGGGTCAGCCGAGCGGGGAATTTCTACTTACACACCTGCTATCATGAGAGACCTCATAGCTGCATCTTTTGAGCCCAGTACTGAGCCTGAAAAGCATGTCCAACCACACTTTCAAGTAAAACATGCTAGAATGTCCCTGGCTGCTATTCACTGAAAAGATGGTACAGTGTCAATTTTTGGCATACGTTTGCTCCTGCCGGGTCAGCCGAGCAGCGAATTTCTACTTACCCACCTACTATCATGAGAGACCTCATGGCTGCATCTTTTGAGCCCAGTATTGAGCCTGAAAAGCATTTCCAACCCCACTTACTACAAGTAAAACATGCTAGAATGTCCCTGGGTGCTCTTCACTGAAAAGCTCGTTCTGCATACATTTTTGGCATACGTTTGCTCCTGCAGGGTCAGCCGAGCGGCGAATTTCTACTTACACACCTGCTATCATGAGAGACTTCGTGGCTGCATCTGTTGAGCCCAGTATTGAGCCTGAAAAGCTTTTCCAACCCTACTTACAAGTAAAACATGCTAGAATCCCCCCGAGTCCTCTTTACTGAAAAGCTGGTTCTGCATACGTTTTTGGCATACGTTTGCTCCTGCAGGGTCAGCCGAGTGGCGAATTTCTACTTACACACCTGCTATCATGAGAGACTTTTGGGCCACATCTTTTGACCTCAGTACTGAGCCTGAAAGGCGTTTCCAACCCCACTTAAAAGTAAAACATGCTAGAATGTCCCTGGGTACTCTTCACTGAAAAGCAGGTTCTGCATACATTTTTGGCATACGTTTGCTCCTGCAGGGTCAGCCGAGCGGTGAATTTCTACTTACCCACCTGCTATCATGAGAAAACTCATGGCTGCATTTTTTGAGCCCAGTACTGAGCCTGAAAAGCGTTCCCAACCCCACTTTCAAGTAAAAACATGCTAGAATGTCCCTGGCTGCTATTCACTGAAAAGCTGGTACTGTGTCAATTTTTGGCATACATTTGCTCCTGCAGTGTCAGCCGAGCGGTGAATTTCTACTTACCCACCTGCTATCATAAGATACCTTATGGCTGCATCTTTTGAGCCCAGTACTGAGCCTGAAAAGTGTTTCCAACCCCACTTACAACTAAAACTTGCTAGAATGTCCCTGGCTGCTCTTCACTGAAAAGCTGGTTCAGCATCGATTTTTGGCATACGTTTGCTCCTGCCGGGTCAGCCGAGTGGCGAATTACTACTTACCCACCTGCGATCAAGAGAGACCTCAGGGCTGCATCTTTTGAGCCCAGTACTGAGCCTGAAAAGTGTTTCCAACCCCACTTACAACTAAAACTTGCTAGAATGTCCCTGGCTGCTCTTCACTGAAAAGCTGGTTCTGCATACATTTTTGGCATACGTTTGCTCCTGCAGGGTCAGCCGAGCGGAGAATTTCTACTTACACACCTGCTATCATGAGAGACTTCGGGGCTGCATCTTTTGAGCCCAGTACTGAGTCTGAAAAGCATTTCCAACCCCACTTACAAGTAAAACATGCTAGTATGTCCCTGGGTGCTCTTCACTGAAAAGCTGGTTCTGCATACATTTTTGGCATATGTTTGCTCCTGCCGAGTCAGCCGAGCGGCGAATTACTACTTACCCACCTGATATCAAGAGAGACCTCAGGGCTGCCTCTTTTGAGCCCAGTACTGAGCCTGAAAAGTGTTTCCAACCCCACTTACAACTAAAACTTGCTAGAATGTCCCTGGCTGCTCTTAACTGAAAAGCTGGTTCAGCATCGATTTTTGGCATACATTTGCTCCTGCCGGGTCAGCCGAGTGGCGAATTACTACTTACCCACCTGCTATCGAGAGAGACCTCAGGGCTGCATCTTTTGAGCCCAGTACTGAGTCTGAAAAGTGTTTCCAACCCCACTTACAACTAAAACTTGCTAGAATGTCCCTGGCTGCTCATCACTGAAAAGCTGGTTCTGCATACATTTTTGGCATACGTTTGCTCCTGCAGGGTCAGCCGAGCGGCGAATTTCTACTTACACACCTGCTATCACGAGAGACTTCGGGGCTGCATCTTTTGAGCCCAGTACTGAGCCTGAAAAGCATTTCCAACCCCACTTGCAAGTAAAACATGCTAGTATGTCCCTGGGTGCTCTTCACTGAAAAGCTGGTTCTGCATACATTTTTGGCATATGTTTGCTCCTGCCGAGTCAGCCGAGCGGCGAATTACTACTTACCCACCTGATATCAAGAGAGACCTCAGGGCTGCATCCTTTGAGCCCAGTATTGAGCCTGAAAAGCGTTTCCAACCCCACCTACAAGTAAAACATGCTAGAATGTCCCTGGGTGCTCTTCACTGAAAAGCTAGTTCTGCATACATTTTTGGCATACGTTTGCTCCTGCAGGGTCAGCCGAGCGGCGAATTCCTACTTACACACCTGCTATCATGAGAGACTTCGGGGCTGCATCTTTTGAGCCCAGTACTGAGCCTGAAAAGCATTTCCAACCCCACTTACACGTTAAACATGCTAGTATGTCCCTGGGTGCTCTTCACTGAAAAGCTGGTTCTGCATACATTTTTAGCATATGTTTGCTCCTGCCGGATCAGCCGAGCGGCGAATTACTACTTACCCATCTGCTATCAAGAGAGACCTCAGGGCTGCATCTTTTGAGCCCAGTATTGAGCCTGAAAAGCGTTTCCAACTCCACTTACAAGTAAAACATGCTAGAATGTCCCTGGCTGCTATTCACTGAAAATCTGGTACTGTGTCAATTTTTGGCATACGTTTCCTCCTGCCGGGTCAGCCGAGCGGCGTATTTCTACTCACCCACCTACTATCATGAGAGACCTCATGGCTGCATCTTTTGAGCCCAGTACTGAGCCTGAAAAGCGTTTCCAACCCCACTTACAACTAAAATTTGGTAGAATGTCCCTTGCTGCTCTTCACTGAAAAGCTGGTTCAGCATCCATTTTTGGCATACGTTTGCTCCTGCCGGGTCAGCCGAGCGGGGAATTACTACTTACCCACCTGCTATCAAGAAAGACCTCAGGGCTGCATCTTTTGAGCCCAGTATTGAGCCTGAAAAGCGTTTCCAACCCCACTTACAAGTAAAACAAGCTAGAATATCCCTGGGTGCTCTTCACTGAAAAGTTGGTTCTGCTTACATTTTTGGCATACGTTTGCTCCTGCATGGTCAGCCGAGAGGAGAATATCTACTTACCCACCTGCTATCATGAGAGACCTCATAGCTGCATCTTTTGAGCCCAGTACTGAGCCTTAAAAGCATTTCCAACCACACTTTCAAGTAAAACATGCTAGAATGTCCCTGGCTGCTATTCACTGAAAAGATGGTACAGTGTCAATTTTTGGCATACATTTGCTCCTGCCGGGGCAGCCGAGCGGCGAATTTCTACTTACCCACCTACTATCATGAGAGACCTCATGGCTGCATCTTTTGAGCCCAGTACTGAGCCTGAAAAGCGTTTCCAACCCCACTTACAACTAAAACTTGCTAGAATGTCCCTGGCTGCTATTCACTGAAAAGCTGGTACTGTGTCAATTTTTGGCATACGTTTGCTCCTGCCGGGTCAGCCGAGCGGCGAATTACTACTTACCCACCTGCTATCAAGAGAAACCTCAGGGCTGCATCTTTTGAGCCCAGTATTGAGCCTCAAAAGCGTTTCCAACCCCACTTAAAAGTAAAACATGCTAGAATGTCCCTGGGTGCTCTTCACTGAAAAGCTGGATCTGCATACATTTTTGGCATACGTTTGCTCCTGCAGGGTCAGCCGAGTAGGGAATTTCTACTTACCCACCTGCTATCATGAGAAACCTCATGGCTGCATTTTTTGAGCCCAGTACTGAGCCTGAGAAGTGTTTCCAACCCCACTTACAACTAAAACTTGCTAGAATGTCCCTGGCTGCTCTTCACTGAAAAGCTGGTTCTGCATACATTTTTGGCATATGTTTGCTCCTGCCGAGTCAGCCAAGCGGCGAATTACTACTTACCCACATGATATCAAGAGAGACCTCAGGGCTGCATCTTTTGAGCCCAGTACTGAGCCTGAAAAGTGTTTCCAACCCCACTTACAACTAAAACTTGCTAGAATGTCCCTGGCTGCTCTTCACTGAAAAGCTGGTTCAGCATCAATTTTTGGCATACGTTTGCTCCTGCCTCGTCAGCCGAGCGTCGAATTCCTACTTACCCACCTGCTATCAAGAGAGACCTCAGGGCGGCATCTTTTGAGCCCAGTATTGAGCCTGAAAAGCGTTTCCAACCTTACTTACAAGTAAAACATGCTAGAATGTCCCTGGGTGCTCTTCACTGAAAAGCTGGTTCTGCATGCATTTTTGGCATACGTTTGTTCCTGCCTGGTCAGCCGAGCGGCGAATTTCTACTTACCCACCTGCTGTCATCAGAGACCTCATGGCTGCATATTTTGAGCCTAGTACTGAGCCTGAAAAGCTTTTCCAACTCCACTTATAAGTAAAACTTTATAGAATGTCCCTGGCTACTCTTCACTGAAAAGCTGGTTCTGCGTACATTTTTGGCATGTTTGCTCCTGCAGGGTCAGCCGAGCAGCGAATTCCAACTTACACACCTACTATCATGAGAGACCTCATGGCTGCATCTTTTGAGCCCAGTACTGAGCCTGAATAGCGTTTCCAACCCCACTTACAACTAAAACTTGCTAGAATGTCCCTGGCTGCTCTTCACTGAAAAGCTGGTTCAGCATCGATTTTTGGCATACGTTTGCTCCTGCCGGGTCAGCCGAGCGGCGAATTACTACTTACCCAACTGCTATCAAGAGAGACCTCATGGCTGCATCTTTTGAGCCCAGCATTGAGCCTGAAAAGCATTTCCAACCCCACTTACAAGTAAAATATGCTAGAATGTCCCTGGGTGCTCTTCACTGAAAAGCGGGTTCTGCATACATTTTTGGCATACGTTTGCTCCTGCAGGGTCAGCCGAGTGGCGAATTTCTACTTACACACCTGCTATCATGAGAGACTTCGGGGCCACATCTTTTGACCTCAGTACTGAGCCTGAAAGGCGTTTCCAACCCCACTTAAAAGTAAAACATGCTAGAATGTCCCTGGGTGCTCTTCACTGAAAAGCTGGTTCTGCATACATTTTTGGCATACGTTTGCTCCTGCAGCGTCAGCCGAGCGGTGAATTTCTACTTACCCACCTGCTATCATGAGAAACCTCATGGCTGCATCTTTTGAGCCCAGTACTGAGCCTGAAAAGCGTTCCCAACCCCACTTTCAAGTAAAACATGCAAGAATGTCCCTGGCTGCTATTCACTGAAAAGCTGGTACTGTGTCAATTTTTGGCATACGTTTGCTCCTGCAGTGTCAGCCGAGCCGTGAATTTCTACTTACCCACCTGCTATCATAGGAGACCTTATGGCTGCATCTTTTGAGCCCAGTACTGAGCCTGAAAAGTGTTTCCAACCCCACTTACAACTAAAACTTGCTAGAATGTCCCTGGCTGCTCTTCACTGAAAAGCTGGTTCAGCATCGATTTTTGGCATACGTTTGCTCCTGCCGGGTCAGCCGAGTGGCAAATTATTACTTACCCACCTGCTATCAAGAGAGACCTCAGGGTTGCATCTTTTGAGCCCAGTATTGAGCCTGAAAAGCGTTTCCAACCCCACTTACAAGTAAAACATGCTAGAATGTCCCTGGGTGCTCTTCACTGAAAAGCTGGTTCTGCATACATTTTTGGCATACGTTTGCTCCTGCAGGGTCAGCCGAGCGGTGAATTTCTACTTACACACCTGCTATCATGAGAGACTTCGGGGCTGCATCTTTTGAGCCCAGTACTGAGCCTGAAAAGCATTTCCAACCCCACTTACAAGTAAAACATGCTAGTATGTCCCTGGGTGCTCTTCACTGAAAAGCTGGTTCTGCATACATTTTTGGCATATGTTTGCTCCTGCCGAGTCAGCCGAGCGGCAAATTACTACTTACCCACCTGATATCAAGAGAGACTTCAGGGCTGCATCTTTTGAGCCCAGTATTGAGCCTGAAAAGCGTTTCCAACCCCACCTACAAGTAAAACATGCTAGAATATCCCTGGGTGCTCTTCACTGAAAAGCTAGTTCTGCATACATTTTTGGCATACGTTTGCTCCTGCAGGGTCAGCCGAGCGGCGAATTTCTACTTACACACCTGCTATCATGAGAGACTTCGGGGCTGCATCTTTTGAGCCCAGTACTGAGCCTGAAAAGCGTTTCCAACCCCACTTACAAGTCAAACTTGCTAGAATGTCCCTGGCTGCTCTTCACTGAAAAGCTGGTTCTGCGTATATTTTTTGGCATACGTTTGCTCCTGCCGGGTCAGCCGAGCGGTGAATTTCTACTTACCCAGCTGCTATCAGGAGAGACCTCAGGGCTACATCTTTTGAGCCCAGCACTGAGACTGAAAAGCGTTTCCAACCCCACTTACAAGTAAAACTTGCTAGAATGTCCCTGACTGCTCTTCACTGAAAAGCTGCTTCTGCGTACATTTTTGGCATACGTTTGCTTCTGCCGGGTCAGCCGAGCGGCAAATTTCTACTTACCCCTCTACTATCATGAGAGACCTCATGGCTGCGTCTTTTGAGCCCAGTACTGAGCCTGAAAAGCGTTTCCAACCCCACTTACAAGTAAAACTTGCTAGAATGTCCCTGACTGCTCTTCACTGAAAAGCTGGTTCAGCATCGATTTTTGGCATACGTTTGCTCCTGCCGGGTCAGCCGAGCGGCGAATTTCTACTTACCCACCTGCTGTCATGATAGACCTCATGGCTGCATCTTTTTAGCCCAGTACTGAGCCTGAAAAGCGTTTCCAACCACACTTCCAAGTAAAACATGCTAGAATGTCCCTGGCTGCTATTCACTGAAAAGCTGGTACTGTGTCAATTTTTGGCATACTATTGCTCCTGCCGGGTCAGCCGAGCGGCGAATTTCTACTTACCCACCTACTATCATGAGAGACCTCATGGCTGCATCTTTTGAGCCCAGTACTGAGCCTGAAAAGCGTTTCCAACCCCACTTACAACTAAAACTTGCTAGAATGTCCCTAGCTGCTATTCACTGAAAAGCTGGTACTGTGTCAATTTTTGGCATACGTCTGCTCCTGCCGGGTCAGCCGAGCGGCAAATTACTACTTATCCACCTGCTATCAAGAGAGACCTCAGGGCTGCATCTTTTGAGCCCAGTATGGAGCCTGAAAAGCGTTTCCAACCCCACTTACAAGTAAAACATGCTAGAATGTCCCTGGGTGCTCTTCACTAAAAAGCTGGTTCTGCATACATTTTTGGCATACGTTTGCTCCTGCCGGGTCAGCCGAGCGGCGAATTTCTACTTACACACCTGCTATCATGAGAGACTTTGGGGCTGCATCTTTTGAGCCCAGTACTGAGCCTGAAAAGCATTTCCAACCCCACTTACTAGTAAAACATGCTAGTATGTCCCTGGGTGCTCTTCACTGAAAAGCTGGTTCTGCATACATTTTTGGCATATGTTTGCTCCTGCCGGGTCAGCCGAGTGGCGAATTACTACTTACCCACCTGCTATCAAGAGAGACCTCAGGGCTGCATCTTTTGAGCCCAGTATTGAGCCTGAAAAGCGTTTCCAACTCCACTTACAAGTAAAACATGCTAGAATGTCCCTGGCTGCTATTCACTGAAAATCTGGTACTGTGTCAATTTTTGGCATACGTTTCCTCCTGCCGTGTCAGCCGAGCGGCGTATTTCTACTCACCCACCTACTATCATGAGAGACCTCATGGCTGCATCTTTTGAGCCCAGTACTGAGCCTGAAAAGCGTTTCCAACCCCACTTACAACTAAAACTTGGTAGAATGTCCCTGGCTGCTCTTCACTGAAAAGCTGGTTCAGCATCCATTTTTGGCATACGTTTGCTCCTGCCAGGTCAGCCGAGTGGGGAATTACTACTTACCCACCTGCTATCAAGAAAGACCTCAGGGCTGCATCTTTTGAGCCCAGTATTGAGCCTGAAAAGCGTTTCCAACCCCACTTACAAGTAAAACATGCTAGAATGTCCCTGGGTGCACTTCACTGAAAAGTTGGTTCTGCTTACATTTTTGGCATACGTTTGCTCCTGCACGGTCAGCCGAGAGGAGAATATCTACTTACCCACCTGCTATCATGAGAGACCTCATAGCTGCATCTTTTGAGCCCAGTACTGAGCCTGAAAAGCATTTCCAACCACACTTTCAAGTAAAACATGCTAGAATGTCCCTGGCTGCTATTCACTGAAAAGATGGTACAGTGTCAATTTTTGGCATACATTTGCTCCTGCCGGGTCAGCCGAGCGGCGAATTTCTCCTTACCCACCTACTATCATGAGAGACCTCATGGCTGCATCTTTTGAGCCCAGTACTGAGCCTGAAAAGCGTTTCCAACCCCACTTACAACTAAAACTTGCTAGAATGTCCCTGGCTGCTATTCACTGAAAAGCTGGTACTGTGTCAATTTTTGGCATACGTTTGCTCCTGCCGGGTCAGCTGAGCGGCGAATTACTACTTACCCACCTGCTATCAGAAGAGACCTCAGGGCTGCATCTTTTGAGCCCAGTATTGAGCCTGAAAAGCGTTTCCAACCCCACTTACAAGTAAAACATGCTAGAATGTCCCTGGGTGCTCTTCACTGAAAAGCTGGATCTGCATACATTTTTGGCATACGTTTGCTCCTGCAGGGTCAGCCGAGCAGGGAATTTCTACTTACATACCTGCTATCATGAGAGACTTCGGGGCTGCATCTTTTGAGCCCAGTACTGAGCCTGAAAAGTGTTTCCAACCCCACTTTCAAGTAAAAGATGCCGGTATGTCCCTGGCTGCTATTCACTTAGGAGCTGGTACTGTGTCAATTTTTGGCATACGTTTGCTCCTGCCGGGTCAGCCGAGCAGCGAATTTCTACTTACCCACCTACTATCATGAGAGACCTCATGGCTGCATCTTTTGAGCCCAGTACTGAGCCTGAAAAGCGTTTCCAACCCCACTTACAACTAAAACTTCGTAGAATGTCCCTGGCTGCTCTTCACTGAAAAGCTGGTTCAGCATCCATTTTTGTCATACGTTTGCTCCTGCCGGGTCAGCCGAGCGGGGAATTTCTACTTACACACCTGCTATCATGAGAGACCTCATAGCTGCATCTTTTGAGCCCAGTACTGAGCCTGAAAAGCATGTCCAACCACACTTTCAAGTAAAACATTCTAGAATGTCCCTGGCTGCTATTCACTGAAAAGATGGTACAGTGTCAATTTTTGGCATACGTTTGCTCCTGCCGGGTCAGCCGAGCAGCGAATTTCTACTTACCCACCTACTATCATGAGAGACCTCATGGCTGCATCTTTTGAGCCCAGTATTGAGCCTGAAAAGCATTTCCAACCCCACTTACAAGTAAAACATGCTAGAATGTCCCTGGGTGCTCTTCACTGAAAAGCTCGTTCTGCATACATTTTTGGCATACGTTTGCTCCTGCAGGGTCAGCCGAGCGGCGAATTTCTACTTACACACCTGCTATCATGAGAGACTTCGTGGCTGCATCTGTTGAGCCCAGTATTGAGCCTGAAAAGCTTTTCCAACCCTACTTACAAGTAAAACATGCTAGAATGCCCCCGAGTCCTCTTTACTGAAAAGCTGGTTCTGCATACGTTTTTGGCATACGTTTGCTCCTGCAGGGTCAGCCGAGTGGCGAATTTCTACTTACACACCTGCTATCATGAGAGACTTTTGGGCCACATCTTTTGACCTCAGTACTGAGCCTGAAAGGCGTTTCCAACCCCACTTAAAAGTAAAACATGCTAGAATGTCCCTGGGTACTCTTCACTGAAAAGCAGGTTCTGCATACATTTTTGGCATACGTTTGCTCCTGCAGGGTCAGCCGAGCGGTGAATTTCTACTTACCCACCTGCTATCATGAGAAAACTCATGGCTGCATTTTTTGAGCCCAGTACTGAGCCTGAAAAGCGTTCCCAACCCCACTTTCAAGTAAAAACATGCTAGAATGTCCCTGGCTGCTATTCACTGAAAAGCTGGTACTGTGTCAATTTTTGGCATACGTTTGCTCCTGCAGTGTCAGCCGAGCGGTGAATTTCTACTTACCCACCTGCTATCATAAGAGACCTTATGGCTGCATCTTTTGAGCCCAGTACTGAGCCTGAAAAGTGTTTCCAACCCCACTTACAACTAAAACTTGCTAGAATGTCCCTGGCTGCTCTTCACTGAAAAGCTGGTTCAGCATCGATTTTTGGCATACGTTTGCTCCTGCCGGGTCAGCCGAGTGGCGAATTACTACTTACCCACCTGCTATCAAGAGAGACCTCAGGGCTGCATCTTTTGAGCCCAGTACTGAGCCTGAAAAGTGTTTCCAACCCCACTTACAACTAAAACTTGCTAGAATGTCCCTGGCTGCTCTTCACTGAAAAGCTGGTTCTGCATACATTTTTGGCATACGTTTGCTCCTGCAGGGTCAGCAGAGCGGCGAATTTCTACTTACACACCTGCTATCATGAGAGACTTCGGGGCTGCATCTTTTGAGCCCAGTACTGAGTCTGAAAAGCATTTCCAACCCCACTTACAAGTAAAACATGCTAGTATGTCCCTGGGTGCTCTTCACTGAAAAGCTGGTTCTGCATACATTTTTGGCATATGTTTGCTCCTGCCGAGTCAGCCGAGCGGCGAATTACTACTTACCCACCTGATATCAAGAGAGACCTCAGGGCTGCATCTTTTGAGCCCAGTACTGAGCCTGAAAAGTGTTTCCAACCCCACTTACAACTAAAACTTGCTAGAATGTCCCTGGCTGCTCTTAACTGAAAAGCTGGTTCAGCATCGATTTTTGGCATACGTTTGCTCCTGCCGGGTCAGCCGAGTGGCGAATTACTACTTACCCACCTGCTATCGAGAGAGACCTCAGGGCTGCATCTTTTGAGCCCAGTACTGAGTCTGAAAAGTGTTTCCAACCCCACTTACAACTAAAACTTGCTAGAATGTCCCTGGCTGCTCTTCACTGAAAAGCTGGTTCTGCATACATTTTTGGCATACGTTTGCTCCTGCAGGGTCAGCCGAGCGGCGAATTTCTACTTACACACCTGCTATCACGAGAGACTTCGGGGCTGCATCTTTTGAGCCCAGTACTGAGCCTGAAAAGCATTTCCAACCCCACTCACAAGTAAAACATGCTAGTATGTCCCTGGGTGCTCTTCACTGAAAAGCTGGTTCTGCATACATTTTTGGCATATGTTTGCTCCTGCCGAGTCAGCCGAGCGGCGACTTACTACTTACCCACCTGATATCAAGAGAGACCTCAGGGCTGCATCTTTTGAGCCCAGTATTGAGCCTGAAAAGCGTTTCCAACCCCACCTACAAGTAAAACATGCTAGAATGTCCCTGGGTGCTCTTCACTGAAAAGCTAGTTCTGCATACATTTTTGGCATATGTTTGCTCCTGCAGGGTCAGCCGAGCAGCGAATTCCTACTTACACACCTGCTATCATGAGAGACTTCGGGGCTGCATCTTTTGAGCCCAGTACTGAGCCTGAAAAGCATTTCCAACCCCACTTACACGTTAAACATGCTAGTATGTCCCTGGGTGCTCTTCACTGAAAAGCTGGTTCTGCATACCTTTTTAGCATATGTTTGCTCCTGCCGGGTCAGCCGAGCGGCGAATTACTACTTACCCATCTGCTATCAAGAGAGACCTCAGGGCTGCATCTTTTGAGCCCAGTATTGAGCCTGAAAAGCGTTTCCAACTCCACTTACAAGTAAAACATGCTAGAATGTCCCTGGCTGCTATTCACTGAAAATCTGGTACTGTGTCAATTTTTGGCATACGTTTCCTCCTGCCGGGTCAGCCGAGCGGCGTATTTCTACTCACCCACCTACTATCATGAGAGACCTCATGGCTGCATCTTTTGAGCCCAGTACTGAGCCTGAAAAGCGTTTCCAACCCCACTTACAACTAAAATTTGGTAGAATGTCCCTTGCTGCTCTTCACTGAAAAGCTGGTTCAGCATCCATTTTTGGCATACGTTTGCTCCTGCCGGGTCAGCCGAGCGGGGAATTACTACTTACCCACCTGCTATCAAGAAAGACCTCAGGGCTGCATCTTTTGAGCCCAGTATTGAGCCTGAAAAGCGTTTCCAACCCCACTTACAAGTAAAACAAGCTAGAATATCCCTGGGTGCTCTTCACTGAAAAGTTGGTTCTGCTTACATTTTTGGCATACGTTTGCTCCTGCATGGTCAGCCGAGAGGAGAATATCTACTTACCCACCTGCTATCATGAGAGACCTCATAGCTGCATCTTTTGAGCCCAGTACTGAGCCTTAAAAGCATTTCCAACCACACTTTCAAGTAAAACATGCTAGAATGTCCCTGGCTGCTATTCACTGAAAAGATGGTACAGTGTCAATTTTTGGCATACATTTGCTCCTGCCGGGTCAGCCGAGCGGCGAATTTCTACTTACCCACCTACTATCATGAGAGACCTCATGGCTGCATCTTTTGAGCCCAGTACTGAGCCTGAAAAGCGTTTCCAACCCCACTTACAACTAAAACTTGCTAGAATGTCCCTGGCTGCTATTCACTGAAAAGCTGGTACTGTGTCAATTTTTGGCATACGTTTGCTCCTGCCGGGTCAGCCGAGCGGCGAATTACTACTTACCCACCTGCTATCAAGAGAAACCTCAGGGCTGCATCTTTTGAGCCCAGTATTGAGCCTCAAAAGCGTTTCCAACCCCACTTACAAGTAAAGCATGCTAGAATGTCCCTGGGTGCTCTTCACTGAAAAGCTGGATCTGCATACATTTTTGGCATACGTTTGCTCCTGCAGGGTCAGCCGAGTAGGGAATTTCTACTTACCCACCTGCTATCATGAGAAACCTCATGGCTGCATTTTTTGAGCCCAGTACTGAGCCTGAGAAGTGTTTCCAACCCCACTTACAACTAAAACTTGCTAGAATGTCCCTGGCTGCTCTTCACTGAAAAGCTGGTTCTGCATACATTTTTGGCATATGTTTGCTCCTGCCGAGTCAGCGGAGCGGCGAATTACTACTTACCCACATGATATCAAGAGAGACCTCAGGGCTGCATCTTTTGAGCCCAGTACTGAGCCTGAAAAGTGTTTCCAACCCCACTTACAACTAAAACTTGCTAGAATGTCCCTGGCTGCTCTTCACTGAAATGCTGGTTCAGCATCGATGTTTGGCATACGTTTGCTCCTGCCGGGTCAGCCGAGCGGTGAATTACTACTTACCCACCTCCTATCAAGAGAGACCTCAGGGCTGCATCTTTCGAGCCCAGTATTGAGCCTGAAAAACGTTTCCAACCCAACTTACAAGTAGAACATGCTAGAATGTCCCTGGGTGCTCTTCACTGAAAAGTTGGTTCTCCATACATTTTTGGCATACGTTTGCTTCTGCAGGGTCAGCCGAGCGGCGAATTTCTACTAACCCACCTGCTATCATGAGAGACCTCATGGCTGCATCTTTTGAGCCCAGTACTGAGCCTGAAAAGCGTTTCCAACCCAACTTTCAAGTAAAACATGCTAGAATGTCCCTGGCTGCTATTCACTGAAAAGCTGGTACTGTGTTATTTTTGGCATACGTTTGCTCCTGCGGGGTCAGCCGAGCGGCGAATTTCTACTTACCCACCTACTATCATGAAAGACCTCATGGCTGCATCTTTTCAGCCCAGTACTGAGCCTGAAAAGCGTTTCCAACCTCACTTATAACTAAAACTTGCTAGAATGTCCCTGGCTGCTATTCACTGAAAAGCTGGTACTGTGTCAATTTTTGGCATACGTTTGCTCCTGCCTGGTCAGCCGAGCGGCGAATTACTACTTACCCACCTGCTATCAAGAGAGACCTCAGGGCTGCATCTTTTGAGCCCAGTATTGAACCTAAAAAGCGTTTCCAACCCCACTACAAGTAAACCATGCTAGAATGTCCCTGGGTGCTCTTCACTGAAAAGCTGGCTCTGCATACATTTTTGGCATACGTTTGCTCCTGCAGGGTCAGCCGAGCGGCGAATTTCTACTAACCCACCTGCTATCATGAGAGACCTCATGGCTGCATCTTTTGAGCCCAGTACTGAGCCTGAAAAGCGTTTCCAACCCAACTTTCAAGTAAAACATGCTAGAATGTCCCTGGCTGCTATTCACTGAAAAGCTGGTACTGTGTTATTTTTGGCATACGTTTGCTCCTGCCGGGTCAGCCGAGCGGCGAATTTCTACTTACCCACCTACTATCATGAAAGACCTCATGGCTGCATCTTTTGAGCCCAGTACTGAGCCTGAAAAGCGTTTCCAACCTCACTTACAACTAAAACTTGCTAGAATGTCCCTGGCTGCTATTCACTGAAAAGCTGGTACTGTGTAAATTTTTGGCATACGTTTGCTCCTGCCTGGTCAGCCGAGCGGCGAATTACTACTTACCCACCTACTATCATGAAAGACCTCATGGCTGCATCTTTTGAGCCCAGTACTGAGCCTGAAAAGCATTTCCAACCCCACTTACAACTAAAACTTGCTAGAATGTCCCTGGCTGCTCTTCACTGAAAAGCTGGTTCAGCATCGATTTTTGGCATACGTTTGCTCCTGCCGGGTCAGCAGAGCGGCGAATTACTACTTACCCACCTGCTATCAAGAGAGACCTCAGAGATGCATCTTTTGAGCCCAGTATTGAGCCTGAAAAGCGTTTCTAACCCCACTTACAAGTAAAACATGCTAGAATGTCCCTGGGTGCTCTTCACTGAAAAGTGGATTCTGCATACATTTTTGACATACGTTTGCTCCTGCAGGGTGAGCCGAGCGGCAAATTTCTACTTACCCTGCTGCTATCATGAGAGACCTCATGGCTGCATCTTTTGAGCCCAGTGCTGAGCCTGAAAAGCGTTTCCAACCCCACTTACAAGTAAAACATGCTATAATGTCCCTGGCTGCTATTCACTGAAAAGCTGGTACTGTGTAAATTTTTGTCATACGTTTGCTCTTGCCGGGCCAGCCGGTCGGCGAATTTCTACTTACCCACCTACTATCATGAGAGACCTCATGGCTGCATCTTTTGAGCCCAGTACTGAGCCTGAAAAGTGTTTCCAACCCCACTTACAACTAAAACTTGCTAGAATGTCCCTGGCTGCTCTTCACTGAAAAGCTGGTTCAGCATCAATTTTTGGCATACGTTTGCTCCTGCCTGGTCAGCCGAGCGTCGAATTACTACTTACCCACCTGCTATCAAGAGAGACCTCAGGGCGGCATCTTTTGAGCCCAGTATTGAGCCTGAAAAGCGTTTCCAACCTTACTTACAAGTAAAACATGCTAGAATGTCCCTGGGTGCTCTTCACTGAAAAGCTGGTTCTGCATGCATTTTTGGCATACGTTTGTTCCTGCCTGGTCAGCCGAGCGGCGAATTTCTACTTACCCACCTGCTGTCATCAGAGACCTCATGGCTGCATATTTTGAGCCTAGTACTGAGCCTGAAAAGCTTTTCCAACTCCACTTATAAGTAAAACTTGCTAGAATGTCCCTGGCTACTCTTCACTGAAAAGCTGGTTCTGCGTACATTTTTGGCATGTTTGCTCCTGCAGGGTCAGCCGAGCAGCGAATTCCAACTTACACACCTACTATCATGAGAGACCTCATGGCTGCATCTTTTGAGCCCAGTACTGAGCCTGAAAAGCGTTTCCAACCTCACTTATAACTAAAACTTGCTAGAATGTCCCTGGCTGCTATTCACTGAAAAGCTGGTACTGTGTCAATTTTTGGCATACGTTTGCTCCTGCCTGGTCAGCCGAGCGGCGAATTACTACTTACCCACCTGCTATCAAGAGAGACCTCAGGGCTGCATCTTTTGAGCCCAGTATTGAACCTAAAAAGCGTTTCCAACCCCACTACAAGTAAACCATGCTAGAATGTCCCTGGGTGCTCTTCACTGAAAAGCTGGCTCTGCATACATTTTTGGCATACGTTTGCTCCTGCAGGGTCAGCCGAGCGGCGAATTTCTACTAACCCACCTGCTATCATGAGAGACCTCATGGCTGCATCTTTTGAGCCCAGTACTGAGCCTGAAAAGCGTTTCCAACCCAACTTTCAAGTAAAACATGCTAGAATGTCCCTGGCTGCTATTCACTGAAAAGCTGGTACTGTGTTATTTTTGGCATACGTTTGCTCCTGCCGGGTCAGCCGAGCGGCGAATTTCTACTTACCCACCTACTATCATGAAAGACCTCATGGCTGCATCTTTTGAGCCCAGTACTGAGCCTGAAAAGCGTTTCCAACCTCACTTACAACTAAAACTTGCTAGAATGTCCCTGGCTGCTATTCACTGAAAAGCTGGTACTGTGTCAATTTTTGGCATACGTTTGCTCCTGCCTGGTCAGCCGAGCGGCGAATTACTACTTACCCACCTACTATCATGAAAGACCTCATGGCTGCATCTTTTGAGCCCAGTACTGAGCCTGAAAAGCATTTCCAACCCCACTTACAACTAAAACTTGCTAGAATGTCCCTGGCTGCTCTTCACTGAAAAGCTGGTTCAGCATCGATTTTTGGCATACGTTTGCTCCTGCCGGGTCAGCAGAGCGGCGAATTACTACTTACCCACCTGCTATCAAGAGAGACCTCAGAGATGCATCTTTTGAGCCCAGTATTGAGCCTGAAAAGCGTTTCTAACCCCACTTACAAGTAAAACATGCTAGAATGTCCCTGGGTGCTCTTCACTGAAAAGTGGATTCTGCATACATTTTTGACATACGTTTGCTCCTGCAGGGTGAGCCGAGCGGCAAATTTCTACTTACCCTGCTGCTATCATGAGAGACCTCATGGCTGCATCTTTTGAGCCCAGTGCTGAGCCTGAAAAGCGTTTCCAACCCCACTTACAAGTAAAACATGCTATAATGTCCCTGGCTGCTATTCACTGAAAAGCTGGTACTGTGTCAATTTTTGTCATACGTTTGCTCTTGCCGGGCCAGCCGGTCGGCGAATTTCTACTTACCCACCTACTATCATGAGAGACCTCATGGCTGCATCTTTTGAGCCCAGTACTGAGCCTGAAAAGTGTTTCCAACCCCACTTACAACTAAAACTTGCTAGAATGTCCCTGGCTGCTCTTCACTGAAAAGCTGGTTCAGCATCAATTTTTGGCATACGTTTGCTCCTGCCTGGTCAGCCGAGCGTCGAATTACTACTTACCCACCTGCTATCAAGAGAGACCTCAGGGCGGCATCTTTTGAGCCCAGTATTGAGCCTGAAAAGCGTTTCCAACCTTACTTACAAGTAAAACATGCTAGAATGTCCCTGGGTGCTCTTCACTGAAAAGCTGGTTCTGCATGCATTTTTGGCATACGTTTGTTCCTGCCTGGTCAGCCGAGCGGCGAATTTCTACTTACCCACCTGCTGTCATCAGAGACCTCATGGCTGCATATTTTGAGCCTAGTACTGAGCCTGAAAAGCTTTTCCAACTCCACTTATAAGTAAAACTTGCTAGAATGTCCCTGGCTACTCTTCACTGAAAAGCTGGTTCTGCGTACATTTTTGGCATGTTTGCTCCTGCAGGGTCAGCCGAGCAGCGAATTCCAACTTACACACCTACTATCATGAGAGACCTCATGGCTGCATCTTTTGAGCCCAGTACTGAGCCTGAATAGCGTTTCCAACCCCACTTACAACTAAAACTTGCTAGAATGTCCCTGGCTGCTCTTCACTGAAAAGCTGGTTCAGCATCGATTTTTGGCATACGTTTGCTCCTGCCGGGTCAGCCGAGCGGCGAATTACTACTTACCCAACTGCTATCAAGAGAGACCTCATGGCTGCATCTTTTGAGCCCAGCATTGAGCCTGAAAAGCATTTCCAACCCCACTTACAAGTAAAACATGCTAGAATGTCCCTGGGTGCTCTTCACTGAAAAGCTGGTTCTGCGTAAATTTTTGGCATACGTTTGCTCCTGCCGGGTCAGCCGAGCGGCGAATTTCTACTTACCCACCTGCTATCATGAGAGACCTCATGGCTGAATATTTTGAGCCCAGTACTGAGCCTGAAAAGCGTTTCCAACCCCACTTTCAAGTAAAACATGCTAGAATGTCCCTGGCTGCTATATATTGAAAAGCTGGTACTGTTTCAATTTTTGTTATACGTTTGCTCCTGCCGGGTCAGCCGAGCGGTGAATTTCTACTTACCCACCTACTATCATGAGAGACCTCATAGCTGCATCTTTTGAGCCCAGTACTGAGCCTGAAAAGCGTTTCCAACCTCACTTACAACTAAAACTTGCTAGAAAGTCACTGGCTGCTATTCACTGAAAAGCTGGTACTGTGTCAATTTTTGGCATACGATTGCTCCTGCCGGGTCAGCCGAGCAGCGAATTTCTACTTACCCACCTACTATCATGAGAGACCTCATGGCTGCATCTTTTGAGCCCAGTACTGAACCTGAAAAGCGTTTCCAACCCCACTTACAACTAAAATTTGCTAGAATGTCCCTTGCTGCTATTCACTGAAAAGCTGGTACTGTGTCAATTTTTGGCATACGTTTGCTCCTGCCGGGTCAGCCGAGTGGCGAATTACTACTTACCCACCTGCTATCAAGAGAGACCTCAGGGCTGCACCTTTTGAGCCCAGTATTGAGCCTGAAAAGCGTTTCCAACCCCACTTACAAGTAAAACATGCTAGAATGTCCATGGGTGCTCTTCACTGAAAAGCTGGTTCTGCATACATTTTTGGCATACGTTTGCTCCTGCAGGGTCAGCCGAGCGGCGAATTTCTACTTACACACCTGCTATCATGAGAGACTTCAGGGCTGCATCTTTTGAGCCCAGTACTGAGCCTGAAAAGCATGTCCAACCCCACTTACAAGTAAAACATGCTAGTATGTCCCGTCCCTGGGTGCTCTTCACTGAAAAGCTGGTTCTGCATACATTTTTGGCATATGTTTGCTCCTGCCGAGTCAGCCGAGCGGTGAATTACTACTTACCCACCTGATATCAAGAGAGACCTCAGGGCTGCATCTTTTGAGCCCAGTATTGAGCCTGAAAAGCGCTTCCAACCCCCCTAATAGTAAAACATGCTAGAATGTCCCTGGGTGCTCTTCACTGAAAAGCTAGTTCTGCATACATTGTTGGCATACGTTTGCTCCTGCAGGGTCAGCCGAGCGGCGAATTTCTACTTACACACCTGCTATCATGAGAGACTTCGGGGCTGCATCTTTTGAGCCTAGTACTGAGCCTGAAAAGAGTTTCCAACCCCACTTACAAGTCAAACTTGCTAAAATGTCCCTGGCTGCTCTTCACTGAAAAGCTGGTTCTGCATACATTTTTGGTAAACGTTTGCTCCTGCAGGGTCAGCCGAGCGGCGAATATCTACTTACACACCTGCTATGATGAGAGACTTCGGGGCTGCATCTTTTGAGCCCAGTACTGAGCCTGAAAAGCGTTTCCAATCCCACTTACAAGTCAAACTTGCTAGAATGTCCCTGACTGCTCTTCACTGAAAAGCTGGTTCAGCATCGATTTTTGGCATACGTTTGCTCCTGCCGGGTCAGCCGAGCGGCGAATTACTACTTACCCACCTGCTATCAAGAGAGACCTCAGGGCTGCATCTTTTGAGCCCAGTATTGAGCCAGAAAAGCATTTACAACCCACACTTACAAGTAAATCATGCTAAATGTCCCTGGTTGCTCTTCACTGAAAAGCTGGTTCTGCATACATTTTTGGCATACGTTTGCTCCTGCAGAGTTAGCCGAGCGGCGAATTTCTACTTACCCACCTGCTATCACGAGAGACCTCATGGCTGCATTTTTTGAGCCCAGTACTAAGCCTGAAAAGCGTTTCCAACCCCATTTTCAAATAAAACATGCTAGAATGTCCCTGGCTGCTATTCATTGAAAAGCTGGTACTGTCTAAATTTTTGGCATACGTTTGCTCCTGCCGGGTCAGCCGAGCGGCGAATTTCTACTTACCCACCTGCTATCATGAGAGATCTCATGGCTGAATATTTTGAGCGCAGTACTGAGCCTGAAAAGCATTTCCAACCCCACTTTCAAGTAAAACATGCTAGAATGTCCCTGGCTGCTATTCATTGAAAGGCTGGTACTGTTTCAATTTTTGTTATACGTTTGCTCCTGCCGGGTCAGCCGAGCGGTGAATTTCTACTTACCCACCTACTATCATGAGAGACCTCATAGCTGCATCTTTTGAGCCCAGTACTGAGCCTGAAAAGCGTTTCCAACCTCACTTACAACTAAAACTTGCTAGAAAGTCACTGGCTGCTATTCACTGAAAAGCTGGTACTGTGTCAATTTTTGGCATACGATTGCTCCTGCCGGGTCAGCCGAGCAGCGAATTTCTACTTACCCACCTACTATCATGAGAGACCTCATGGCTGCATCTTTTGAGCCCAGTACTGAGCCTGAAAAGCGTTTCCAACCCCACTTACAACTAAAATTTGCTAGAATGTCCCTTGCTGCTATTCACTGAAAAGCTGGTACTGTGTCAATTTTTGGCATACGTTTGCTCCTGCCGGGTCAGCCGAGTGGCGAATTACTACTTACCCACCTGCTATCAAGAGAGACCTCAGGGCTGCACCTTTTGAGCCCAGTATTGAGCCTGAAAAGCGTTTCCAACCCCACTTACAAGTAAAACATGCTAGAATGTCCATGGGTGCTCTTCACTGAAAAGCTGGTTCTGCATACATTTTTGGCATACGTTTGCTCCTGCAGGGTCAGCCGAGCGGCGAATTTCTACTTACACACCTGCTATCATGAGAGACTTCAGGGCTGCATCTTTTGAGCCCAGTACTGAGCCTGAAAAGCATGTCCAACCCCACTTACAAGTAAAACATGCTAGTATGTCCCTGGGTGCTCTTCACTGAAAAGCTGGTTCTGCATACATTTTTGGCATATGTTTGCTCCTGACGAGTCAGCCGAGCGGTGAATTACTACTTACCCACCTGATATCAAGAGAGACCTCAGGGCTGCATCTTTTGAGCCCAGTATTGAGCCTGAAAAGCGCTTCCAACCCCCCCTAATAGTAAAACATGCTAGAATGTCCCTGGGTGCTCTTCACTGAAAAGCTAGTTCTGCATACATTGTTGGCATACGTTTGCTCCTGCAGGGTCAGCCGAGCGGCGAATTTCTACTTACACACCTGCTATCATGAGAGACTTCGGGGCTGCATCTTTTGAGCCTAGTACTGAGCCTGAAAAGAGTTTCCAACCCCACTTACAAGTCAAACTTGCTAAAATGTCCCTGGCTGCTCTTCACTGAAAAGCTGGTTCTGCATACATTTTTGGTAAACGTTTGCTCCTGCAGGGTCAGCCGAGCGGCGAATATCTACTTACACACCTGCTATGATGAGAGACTTCGGGGCTGCATCTTTTGAGCCCAGTACTGAGCCTGAAAAGCGTTTCCAATCCCACTTACAAGTCAAACTTGCTAGAATGTCCCTGACTGCTCTTCACTGAAAAGCTGGTTCAGCATCGATTTTTGGCATACGTTTGCTCCTGCCGGGTCAGCCGAGCGGCGAATTACTACTTACCCACCTGCTATCAAGAGAGACCTCAGGGCTGCATCTTTTGAGCCCAGTATTGAGCCAGAAAAGCATTTACAACCCACACTTACAAGTAAATCATGCTAAATGTCCCTGGTTGCTCTTCACTGAAAAGCTGGTTCTGCATACATTTTTGGCATACATTTGCTCCTGCCGGGTCAGCCGAGCGGTGAATTTCTACTTACCCACCTGCTATCATGATAGATCTCATGGCTGCATCTTTTGAGCCCAGTACTGAGCCTGAAAAGCGTTTCCAACCACACTTCCAAGTAAAACATGCTAGAATGTCCCTGGCTACTATTCACTGAAAAGCTGGTACTGTGTCAATTTTTGGTATACGATTGCTCCTGCCGGGTCAGCCGAGCGGCGGATTTCTACTTACCCACCTACTATCATGAGAGACCTCATGGCTGCATCTTTTGAGCCCAGTACTGAGCCTGAAAAGCGTTTCCAACCCCACTTACAACTAAAACTTTCAAGAATGTCCCTGGCTGCTATTCACTGAAAAGCTGGTACTGTGTCAATTTTTGGCATACGTTTGCTCCTGCCGGGTCAGCCGGGTGGCAAATTTCCACTTACCCACCTACTATCATGAGAGACCTCATGGCTGCATCATTTGAGCCCAGTTCTGAGCCTGAAAAGCGTTTCCAACCCCACTTACCACTACAACTTGCTAGAATGTCCCTGGCTGCTATTCACTGAAAAGCTGGTACTGTGTCAATTTTTGGCATACATTTGCTCCTGCCTGGTCAGCCGAGCGTCAAATTACTACTTACCCACCTGCTATCAAGAGAGACCTCAGGGCTGCATCTTTTGAGCCCAGTATTGAGCCTGAAACGCGTTTCCAACCCTACTTACAAGTAAAACATGCTACAATGTCCCTGGTGCTCTTCACTAAAAAGCTGGTTCTGCATACATTTTTGGCATACGTTTGCTCCTGCCTGGTCAGCCGAGCGGCGAATTTCTACTTACCCACCTGCTGTCATCAGAGACCTCATGGCTGCATCTTTTGAGCCCAGTACTGAGCCTGAAAAGCTTTTCCAACTCCACTTATAAGTAAAACTTGCTAGAATGTCCCTGGCTGCTCTTCACTGAAAAGCGTGTTCTGCGAACATTTTTGGCATACGTTTGCTCCTGCAGGGTCAGCCGAGTGGCGAATTCCAACTTACCCACCTGCTATCATGAGAGACCTCATGGCTGCATCTTTTGAGCCCAGTACTGAACCTGAAAAGTGTTTCCAACCCCACTTTCAAGTAAAAGATGCGGGAATGTCCCTGGCTGCTATTCACTTAAAAGCTGGTACTGTGTCAATTTTTGGCATACGTTTGCTCCTGCCGGGTCAGCCAAGCAGCGAATTTCTACTTACCCACCTACTATCATGAGAGACCTCATGGCTGCATCTTTTAAGCCCAGTACTTAGCCTGAAAAGCGTTTCCAACCCCACTTACAACTCAAACTTGCTAGAATGTCCCTGGCTGCTCTTCACTGAAAAGCTGGTTCAGCATCGTTTTTTGGCATACTTTTGCTCCTGTCGGGTCAGCCGAGCGGTAAATTACTACTTCCCCACCTGCTATCAAGAGAGACCTCAGGGCTGCATCTTTTGAGCCCAGTATTGAGCCTGAAAAGCGTTTCCAACCTAGAATGTCCCTGGGTGCTCTTTACTGAAAAGCTGGTTCTGCATACATTTTTGGCATACGTTTGCTCCTGCAGGGTCAGCCGAGCAGCGAATTTCTACTTACACACCTGCTATCATGAGAGACTTCGTGGCTGCATCTGTTGAGCCCAGTATTGAGCCTGAAAAGCTTTTCCAACCCCACTTACAAGTAAAACATGCTAGAATGTCCCTGAGTGCTCTTCACTGAAAAGCTTGTTCTGCATACATTTTTGGCATACGTTTGCTCCTGCAGGGTCAGCCGAGCGGCGAATTTCTACTTACACACCTGCTATCATGAGAGACTTCGGGCCACATCTTTTGAGCTCAGTACTGAGCCTGAAAGGCATTTCCAACCCCACTTAAAAGTAAAACATGCTAGAATGTCCCTGGGTGCTCTTCACTGAAAAGCTGGTTCAGCATCGATTTTTGGCATACGTTTGCTCCTGCCGGGTCAGCCGAGCGGCGAATTACTACCTACCCACCTCCTATCAAGAGAGACCAGAGGGCTGCATCTTTTGAGCCCAGTATTGAGCCTGAAAAGCGTTTCCAACCCCACTTACAAGTAAAACATGCTAGAATGTCCCTGGGTGCTCTTCACTGAAAAGGTGGTTCTCCATACATTTTTGGCATACGTTTGCTTCTGCAGGGTCAGCCGAGCGGCGAATTTCTACTAACCCTCCTGCTATCATGAGAGACCTCATGGCTGCATCTTTTGAGCCCAGTACTGAGCCTGAAAAGCGTTTCCAACCCCACTTTCAAGTAAAACATGCTAGAATGTCCCTGGCTGCTATTCACTGAAAAGCTGGTACTGTGTCAATTTTTGGCATACGCTTGCTCCTGCCGGGTCAGCCGAGCGGCGAATTACTACTTACCCACCTGCTATCAAGAGTGACCTCAGGGCTGCATCTTTTGAGCCCAGTATTGAACCTGAAAAGCGTTTCCAACCCCACTACAAGTAAACCATGCTAGAATGTCCCTGGGTGCTCTTCACTGAAAAGCTGGCTCTGCATACATTTTTGGCATACGTTTGCTCCTGCTGGGTCAGCCGAGCGGCGAATTTCTACTTACCCACCTATTATCATGAGAGACCTCATGGCTGCATCTTTTGAGCCCAGTACTGAGCCTGAAAAGCGTTTCCAACCCCACTTACAAGTGAAACATGCTAGAATGTCCCTGGGTGCTCTTCACTGAAAAACTGGTTCTGCATACATTTTTGGCATACGTTTGCTCTTGCAGGGTCAGCCGAGCGGCGAATTACTACTTACCCACCTAGTATCAAGAGAGACCTCAGTGCTGCATCTTTTGAGCCCAGTATTGAGCCTGAAAAGCATTTCCAACCCCACTTACAAGTAAAACATGCTAGAATGTCCCTGGGTCCTCTTCACTGAAAAGCTGGTTCTGCATACATTTTTGGCCTACGTTTGCTCCTGCAGGGTCAGCCTAGCGGCGAATTACTACTTACCCACGTGCTATCAAGAGAGACCTCAGGGCTGCATGTTTTGAGCCCAGTATTGAGCCTGAAAAGCGTTCCAACCCCACTACAAGTAAAACATGCTAGAATGTCCCTGGGTGCTCTTCACTGAAAACCTGGTTCTGCATACATTTTTGGCATACGTTTGCTCCTGCCCGGTCAGCCGAGCGGTGAATTTCTACCTACCACCTGCTATCATGAGTTACCTCATGGCTACATCTTTTGAGCCTAGTACTGAGCCTGAAAAGCGTTTCCAACCCCACTTACAACTAAAACTTGCTAGAATGTCCCTGGCTGCTCTTCACTGAAAAGCTGGTTCAGCATCGTTTTTTGGCATACATTTGCTCCTGCCGGGTCAGCCGAGCGGCAAATTACTACTTACCCACCTGCTATCAAGAGAGACCTCAGGGCTGCATCTTTTGAGCCCAGTATTGAGCCTGAAAAGCGTTTCCAACCCCACTTACAAGTAAAACATGCTAGAATGTCCCTGGGTGCTCTTCACTGAAAAGCAGGTTCTGCATACATTTTTGGCATACGTTTGCTCCTGCAGGGTCAGCCGAGCGGAGAATTTCTACTTACACACCTGCTATCATGAGAGACTTCGTGGCTGCATCTGTTGAGCACAGTATTGAGCCTGAAAAGCTTTTCCAACCCCACTTACAAGTAAAACATGCTAGAATGTCCCTGAGTGCTCTTCACTGAAAAGCTGGTTCTGCATACATTTTTGGCATACGTTTGCTACTGCAGGGTCAGCCGAGCGGCGAATTTCTACTTACACACCTGCTATCATGAGAGACTTCGGGGCCACATCTTTTGAGCTCAGTACTGAGCCTGCAAGGCGTTTCCAACCCCACTTAAAAGTAAAACATGCTAGAATGTACTGGGTGCTCTTCACTGAAAAGCTGGTTCTGCATACATTTTTGGCATACGTTTGCTCCTGCGGGGTCAGCCGAGCGGTGAATTTCTAATTACCCACCTGCTATCATAAGAGACCTCATGGCTGCATCTTTTGAGCCCAGTACTAAGCCTGAAAAGTGTTTCCAACCCCACTTACAACTAAAACTTGCTAGAATGTCCCTGGCTGCTCTTCACTGAAAAGCTGGTTCAGCATCTATTTTTGGCATACGTTTGCTCCTGCCTGGTCAGCCGAGCGGCGAATTACTACTTACCAACCTCCTATCAAGAGAGACCTCAGGGCTGCATCTTTTGAGCCCAGTATTGAGCCTGAAAAGTGTTTCCAACCCCACTTACAACTAAAACTTGCTAGAATGTCCCTGGCTGCTCTTCACTGAAAAGCTGGTTCAGCATCCTTTTTTGCCATACGTTTGCTCCTGCCGGGTCAGCCGAGCAGCGAATTTCTACTTACCCAACTACTATCATGAGAGACCTCATGGCTGCATCTTTTGAGCCCAGTACTGAGCCTGAAAAGCGTTTCCAACCCCACTTACAATAAAACATGCTAGAATGTCCCTGGGTGCTCTTCACTGAAAAGCTGGTTCTGCATACATTTTTGGCATACGTTTGCTCCTGCCGGGTCAGCCGAGCGGCGAATTACTGCTTACCCACCTGCTATCAACAGAGACCTCAGGGCTGCATCTTTCGAGCCCAGTATTGAGTTTGAAAAGCGTTTCTAACCCCACTTACAAGTAAAACATGCTAGAATGTCCCTGGGTGCTCCTCACTAAAAAGCTGGTTCTGCATACATTTTTGGCCTACGTTTGCTCCTGCAGGGTCAGCCGAGCGGCAAATTTCTACTTACCCTGCTGCTATCATGAGAGACCTTACGGCTGCATCTTTTGAGCCCAGTGCTGAGCCTGAAAAGCGTTTCAACCCCACTACAAGTAAAACATGCTAGAATGTCTCTGGGTGCTCTTCACTGAAAACCTGGTTCTGCATACATTTTTAGCATACGTTTGCTCCTGCCCGGTCAGCCGAGCAGTGAATTTCTACCTACCACCTGCTATCATGAGTTACCTCATGGCTGCATCTTTTGAGCCCAGTACTGAGCCTGAAAAGCGTTTCCAACCCCACTTACAACTAAAACATGCTAGAATGTCCCTGACTGCTCTTCAATGAAAAGCTGGTTCTGCATACATTTTTGGCCTACGTTTGCTCCTGCAGGGTCAGCCGAGCCGCAAATTTCTACTTACCCTGCTGCTATCATGAGAGACCTTACGGCTGCATCTTTTGAGCCCAGTGCTGAGCCTGAAAAGCGTTTCAACCCCACTACAAGTAAAACATGCTAGAATGTCTCTGGGTGCTCTTCACTGAAAACCTGGTTCTGCATACATTTTTAGCATACGTTTGCTCCTGCCCGGTCAGCCGAGCAGTGAATTTCTACCTACCACCTGCTATCATGAGTTACCTCATGGCTGCATCTTTTGAGCCCAGTGCTGAGCCTGAAAAGCGTTCCAACCCCACTACAAGTAAAACATGCTAGAATGTCCCTGGGTGCTCTTCACTGAAAAGCTGGTTCTGCATACATTTTTGGCATACGTTTGCTCCTGCCGGGTCAGGCGAGCGGTGAATTACTACTTACCCACCTGCTATCAAGAGAGACATCATGGCTGCATCTTTTGAGCCCAGTACTGAGCCTGAAAAGCGTTTCCAACCCCACTTTCAAGTAAAACATGCTAGAATGTCCCTGGCTGCTATTCACTGAAAAGCTGGTACTGTGTCAATTTTTGGCATACGTTTGCTCCTGCAGAGTCAGCCGAGCGGCGAATTTCTACTTACCCACCTGCTATCATAAGAGACCTCATGGCTGCATCTTTTGAGCCCAGTACTGAGCCTGAAAAGTGTTTCCAGCCCCACTTTCAAGTAAAAGATGAGGGAATGTCCCTGGCTGCTATTCACTTAAAAGCTGGTACTGTGTCAATTTTTGGCATACGTTTGCTCCTGCCGGGTCAGCCAAGCAGCGAATTTCTACCGACCCACCTACTATCATGAGAGACCTCATGGCTGCATCTTTTGAGCTCAGTACTGAGCCTGAAAAGTGTTTCCAAACCCACTTACAACTAAAACTTGCTAGAATGTCCCTGGCTGCTCTTCACTGAAAAGCTGGTTCAGCATCTATTTTTGCCATACGTTTGCTCCTGCCGGGTCAGCCGAGCAGCAAATTTCTACTTACCCAACTACTATCATGAGAGACCTCATGGCTGCATCTTTTGAGCCCAGTACTGAGCCTGAAAAGCGTTTCCAACCCCACTTACAAGTAAAACATGCTAGAATGTCCCTGGCTTCTCTTCACTGAAAAGCTGGTTCAGCATCGATTTTTGGCATACGTTTGCTCCTGCCGGGTCAGCCGAGCCGCGAATTACTACTTACCCACCTCCTATCAAGAGAGACCTCAGGGCTGCATCTTTTGAACCCAGTATTGAGCCTGAAAAGCGTTTCCAACCCCACTACAAGTAAACCATGCTAGAATGTCCCTGGGTGCTCTTCACTGAAAAGCTGGCTCTGCATACATTTTTGGCATACGTTTGCTCCTGCTGGGTCAGCCAAGCGGCAAATTTCTACTTACCCACCTACTATCATGAGAGACCTCATGGCTGCATCTTTTGAGCCCAGTACTGAGCCTGAAAAGCGTTTCCAACCCCACTTACAAGTGAAACATGCTAGAATGTCCCTGGGTGCTCTTCACTGAAAAACTGGTTCTGCATACATTTTTGGCATACGTTTGCTCCTGCAGGGTCAGCCGAGCGGCGAATTACTACTTACCCACCTGGTATCAAGAGAGACCTCAGGGCTGCATCTTTTGAGCCCAGTATTGAGCCTGAAAAGCGTTTCCAACCCCACTTACAAGTAAAACATGCTAGAATGTCCCTGGGTCCTCTTCACTGAAAAGCTGGTTCTGCATACATTTTTGGCCTACGTTTGCTCCTGCAGGGTCAGCCGAGCGGCGAATTACTACTTACCCACGTGCTATCAAGAGAGACCTCAGGGCTGCATGTTTTGAGCCCAGTATTGAGCCTGAAAAGCGTTCCAACCCCACTACAAGTAAAACATGCTAGAATGTCCCTGGGTGCTCTTCACTGAAAACCTGGTTCTGCATACATTTTTGGCATACGTTTGCTCCTGCCCGGTCAGCCGAGCGGTGAATTTCTACCTACCACCTGCTATCATGAGTTACCTCATGGCTACATCTTTTGAGCCCAGTACTGAGCCTGAAAAGCGTTTCCAACCCCACTTACAACTAAAACTTGCTAGAATGTCCCTGGCTGCTCTTCACTGAAAAGCTGGTTCAGCATCGTTTTTTGGCATACATTTGCTCCTGCCGGGTCAGCCGAGCGGCAAATTACTACTTACCCACCTGCTATCAAGAGAGACCTCAGGGCTGCATCTTTTGAGCCCAGTATTGAGCCTGAAAAGCGTTTCCAACCCCACTTACAAGTAAAACATGCTAGAATGTCCCTGGGTGCTCTTCACTGAAAAGCAGGTTCTGCATACATTTTTGGCATACGTTTGATCCTGCAGGGTCAGCCGAGCGGAGAATTTCTACTTACACACCTGCTATCATGAGAGACTTCGTGGCTGCATCTGTTGAGCACAGTATTGAGCCTGAAAAGCTTTTCCAACCCCACTTAAAAGTAAAACATGCTAGAATGTCCCTGAGTGCTCTTCACTGAAAAGCTGGTTCTGCATACATTTTTGGCATACGTTTGCTACTGCAGGGTCAGCCGAGCGGCAAATTTCTACTTACACACCTGCTATCATGAGAGACTTCGGGGCCACATCTTTTGAGCTCAGTACTGAGCCTGATAGGCGTTTCCAACCCCACTTAAAAGTAAAACATGCTAGAATGTACTGGGTGCTCTTCACTGAAAAGCTGGTTCTGCATACATTTTTGGCATACGTTTTCTCCTGAGGGGTCAGCCGAGCGGTGAATTTCTACTTACCCACCTGCTATCATGAGAGACATCATGGCTGCATCTTTTGAGCCCAGTAGTGAGCCTGAAAAGCGTTTCCAACCCCACTTTCAAGTAAAACATGCTAGAATGTCCCTGGCTGCTATTCACTGAAAAGCTGGTACTGTGTCAATTTTTGGCATACGTTTACTCCTGCAGTGTCAGCCGAGCGGCGAATTTCTACTTACCCACCTGCTATCATAAGAGACCTCATGGCTGCATCTTTTGAGCCCAGTACTGAGCCTGAAAAGTGTTTCCAACCCCACTTACAACTAAAACTTGCTAGAATGTCCCTGGCTGCTCTTCACTGAAAAGCTGGTTCAGCATCTATTTTTGGCATACGTTTGCTCCTGCCTGGTCAGCCGAGCGGCGAATTACTACTTACCAACCTCCTATCAAGAGAGACCTCAGGGCTGCATCTTTTGAGCCCAGTATTGAGCCTGAAAAGTGTTTCCAACCCCACTTACAACTAAAACTTGCTAGAATGTCCCTGGCTGCTCTTCACTGAAAAGCTGGTTCAGCATCCTTTTTTGCCATACGTTTGCTCCTGCCGGGTCAGCCGAGCAGCGAATTTCTACTTACCCAACTACTATCATGAGAGACCTCATGGCTGCATCTTTTGAGCCCAGTACTGAGCCTGAAAAGCGTTTCCAACCCCACTTACAAGTAAAACATGCTAGAATGTCCCTGGGTGCTCTTCACTAAAAAGCTGGTTCTGCATACATTTTTGCCATACGTTTGCTCCTGCCGGGTCAGCCGAGCAGCGAATTTCTACTTACCCAACTACTATCATGAGAGACCTCATGGCTGCATCTTTTGAGCCCAGTACTGAGCCTGAAAAGCGTTTCCAACCCCACTTACAAGTAAAACATGCTAGAATGTCCCTGGGTGCTCTTCACTGAAAAGCTGGTTCTGCATACATTTTTGGCATACGTTTGCTCCTGCCGGGTCAGCCGAGCGGCGAATTACTGCTTACCCACCTGCTATCAACAGAGACCTCAGGGCTGCATCTTTTGAGCCCAGTATTGAGTTTGAAAAGCGTTTCTAACCCCACTTACAAGTAAAACATGCTAGAATGTCCCTAGGTGCTCCTCACTAAAAAGCTGGTTCTGCATACATTTTTGGCCTACGTTTGCTCCTGCAGGGTCAGCCGAGCGGCAAATTTCTACTTACCCTGCTGCTATCATGAGAGACCTTACGGCTGCATCTTTTGAGCCCAGTGCTGAGCCTGAAAAGCGTTTCAACCCCACTACAAGTAAAACATGCTAGAATGTCTCTGGGTGCTCTTCACTGAAAACCTGGTTCTGCATACATTTTTAGCATACGTTTGCTCCTGCCCGGTCAGCCGAGCAGTGAATTTCTACCTACCACCTGCTATCATGAGTTACCTCATGGCTGCATCTTTTGAGCCCAGTACTGAGCCTGAAAAGCGTTTCCAACCCCACTTACAACTAAAACTTGCTAGAATGTCCCTGACTGCTCTTCAATGAAAAGCTGGTTCTGCATACATTTTTGGCCTACGTTTGCTCCTGCAGGGTCAGCCGAGCCGCAAATTTCTACTTACCCTGCTGCTATCATGAGAGACCTTATGGCTGCATCTTTTGAGCCCAGTGCTGAGCCTGAAAAGCGTTCCAACCCCACTACAAGTAAAACATGCTAGAATGTCCCTGGGTGCTCTTCACTGAAAAGCTGGTTCTGCATACATTTTTGGCATACGTTTGCTCCTGCCGGGTCAGGCGAGCGGTGAATTACTACTTACCCACCTGCTATCAAGAGAGACATCATGGCTGCATCTTTTGAGCCCAGTACTGAGCCTGAAAAGCGTTTCCAACCCCACTTTCAGGTAAAACATGCTAGAATGTCCATGGCTGCTATTCACTGAAAAGCTGGTACTGTGTCAATTTTTGGCATACGTTTGCTCCTGCAGAGTCAGCCGAGCGGCGAATTTCTACTTACCCACCTGCTATCATAAGAGACCTCATGGCTGCATCTTTTGAGCCCAGTACTGAGCCTGAAAAGTGTTTCCAGCCCCACTTTCAAGTAAAAGATGAGGGAATGTCCCTGGCTGCTATTCACTTAAAAGCTGGTACTGTGTCAATTTTTGGCATACGTTTGCTCCTGCCGGGTCAGCCAAGCAGCGAATTTCTACCGACCCACCTACTATCATGAGAGACCTCATGGCTGCATCTTTTGAGCTCAGTACTGAGCCTGAAAAGTGTTTCCAACCCCACTTACAACTAAAACTTGCTAGAATGTCCCTGGCTGCTCTTCACTGAAAAGCTGGTTCAGCATCTATTTTTGCCATACGTTTGCTCCTGCCGGGTCAGCCGAGCAGCGAATTTCTACTTACCCAACTACTATCATGAGAGACCTCATGGCTGCATCTTTTGAGCCCAGTACTGAGCCTGAAAAGCGTTTCCAACCCCACTAACAAGTAAAACATGCTAGAATGTCCCTGGCTTCTCTTCACTGAAAAGGTGGTTCAGCATCGATTTTTGGCATACGTTTGCTCCTGCCGGGTCAGCCGAGCCGCGAATTACTACTTACCCACCTCCTATCAAGAGAGACCTCAGGGCTGCATCTTTTGAACCCAGTATTGAGCCTGAAAAGCGTTTCCAACCCCACTACAAGTAAACCATGCTAGAATGTCCCTGGGTGCTCTTCACTGAAAAGCTGGCTCTGCATACATTTTTGGCATACGTTTGCTCCTGCTGGGTCAGCCGAGCGGCGAATTTCTACTTACCCACCTACTATCATGAGAGACCTCATGGCTGCATCTTTTGAGCCCAGTACTGAGCCTGAAAAGCGTTTCCAACCCCACTTACAAGTGAAACATGCTAGAATGTCCCTGGGTGCTCTTCACTGAAAAACTGGTTCTGCATACATTTTTGGCATACGTTTGCTCCTGCAGGGTCAGCCGAGCGGCGAATTACTACTTACCCACCTGGTATCAAGAGAGACCTCAGGGCTGCATCTTTTGAGCCCAGTATTGAGCCTGAAAAGCGTTTCCAACCCCACTTACAAGTAAAACATGCTAGAATGTCCCTGGGTCCTCTTCACTGAAAAGCTGGTTCTGCATACATTTTTGGCCTACGTTTGCTCCTGCAGGGTCAGCCGAGCGGCGAATTACTACTTACCCACGTGCTATCAAGAGAGACCTCAGGGCTGCATGTTTTGAGCCCAGTATTGAGCCTGAAAAGCGTTCCAACCCCACTACAAGTAAAACATGCTAGAATGTCCCTGGGTGCTCTTCACTGAAAACCTGGTTCTGCATACATTTTTGGCATACGTTTGCTCCTGCCCGGTCAGCCGAGCGGTGAATTTCTACCTACCACCTGCTATCATGAGTTACCTCATGGCTACATCTTTTGAGCCCAGTACTGAGCCTGAAAAGCGTTTCCAACCCCACTTACAACTAAAACTTGCTAGAATGTCCCTGGTTGCTCTTCACTGAAAAGCTGGTTCAGCATCGTTTTTTGACATACATTTGCTCCTGCCGGGTCAGCCGAGCGGCAAATTACTACTTACCCACCTGCTAGCAAGAGAGACCTCAGGGCTGCATCTTTTGAGCCCAGTATTGAGCCTGAAAAGTGTTTCCAACCCCACTTACAACTAAAACCTGCTAGAATGTCCCTGGCTGCTCTTCACTGAAAAGCTGGTTCAGCATCTATTTTTGGCATACGTTTGCTCCTGCCTGGTCAGCCGAGCGGCGAATTACTACTTACCAACCTCCTATCAAGAGAGACCTCAGGGCTGCATCTTTTGAGCCCAGTATTGAGCCTGAAAAGTGTTTCCAACCCCACTTACAACTAAAACTTGCTAGAATGTCCCTGGCTGCTCTTCACTGAAAAGCTGGTTCAGCATCCTTTTTTGCCATACGTTTGCTCCTGCCGGGTCAGCCGAGCAGCGAATTTCTACTTACCCAACTACTATCATGAGAGACCTCATGGCTGCATCTTTTGAGCCCAGTACTGAGCCTGAAAAGCGTTTCCAACCCCACTTACAAGTAAAACATGCTAGAATGTCCCTGGGTGCTCTTCACTGAAAAGCTGGTTCTGCATACATTTTTGGCATACGTTTGCTCCTGCCCGGTCAGCCGAGCGGTGAATTTCTACCTACCACCTGCTATCATGAGTTACCTCATGGCTACATCTTTTGAGCCCAGTACTGAGCCTGAAAAGCGTTTCCAACCCCACTTACAACTAAAACTTGCTAGAATGTCCCTGGTTGCTCTTCACTGAAAAGCTGGTTCAGCATCGTTTTTTGACATACATTTGCTCCTGCCGGGTCAGCCGAGCGGCAAATTACTACTTACCCACCTGCTATCAAGAGAGACCTCAGGGCTGCATCTTTTGAGCCCAGTATTGAGCCTGAAAAGTGTTTCCAACCCCACTTACAACTAAAACCTGCTAGAATGTCCCTGGCTGCTCTTCACTGAAAAGCTGGTTCAGCATCTATTTTTGGCATACGTTTGCTCCTGCCTGGTCAGCCGAGCGGCGAATTACTACTTACCAACCTCCTATCAAGAGAGACCTCAGGGCTGCATCTTTTGAGCCCAGTATTGAGCCTGAAAAGTGTTTCCAACCCCACTTACAACTAAAACTTGCTAGAATGTCCCTGGCTGCTCTTCACTGAAAAGCTGGTTCAGCATCCTTTTTTGCCATACGTTTGCTCCTGCCGGGTCAGCCGAGCAGCGAATTTCTACTTACCCAACTACTATCATGAGAGACCTCATGGCTGCATCTTTTGAGCCCAGTACTGAGCCTGAAAAGCGTTTCCAACCCCACTTACAAGTAAAACATGCTAGAATGTCCCTGGGTGCTCTTCACTGAAAAGCTGGTTCTGCATACATTTTTGGCATACGTTTGCTCCTGCCGGGTCAGCCGAGCGGCGAATTACTGCTTACCCACCTGCTATCAACAGAGTCCTCAGGGCTGCATCTTTTGAGCCCAGTATTGAGTTTGAAAAGCGTTTCTAACCCCACTTACAAGTAAAACATGCTAGAATGTCCCTGGGTGCTCCTCACTAAAAAGCTGGTTCTGCATACATTTTTGGCCTACGTTTGCTCCTGCAGGGTCAGCCGAGCGGCATATTTCTACTTACCCTGCTGCTATCATGAGAGACCTTACGGCTGCATATTTTGAGCCCAGTGCTGAGCCTGAAAAGCGTTTCAACCCCACTACAAGTAAAACATGCTAGAATGTCTCTGGGTGCTCTTCACTGAAAACCTGGTTGTGCATACATTTTTAGCATACGTTTGCTCCTGCCCGGTCAGCCGAGCAGTGAATTTCTACCTACCACCTGCTATCATGAGTTACCTCATGGCTGCATCTTTTGAGCCCAGTACTGAGCCTGAAAAGCGTTTCCAACCCCACTTACAACTAAAACTTGCTAGAATGTCCCTGACTGCTCTTCAATGAAAAGCTGGTTCTGCATACATTTTTGGCCTACGTTTGCTCCTGCAGGGTCAGCCGAGCCGCAAATTTCTACTTACCCTGCTGCTATCATGAGAGACCTTATGGCTGCATCTTTTGAGCCCAGTGCTGAGCCTGAAAAGCGTTCCAACCCCACTACAAGTAAAACATGCTAGAATGTCCCTGGGTGCTCTTCACTGAAAAGCTGGTTCTGCATACATTTTTGGCATACGTTTGCTCCTGCCGGGTCAGGCGGGCGGTGAATTACTACTTACCCACCTGCTATCAAGAGAGACATCATGGCTGCATCTTTTGAGCCCAGTACTGAGCCTGAAAAGCGTTTCCAACCCCACTTTCAAGTAAAACATGCTAGAATGTCCCTAGCTGCTATTCACTGAAAAGCTGGTACTGTGTCAATTTTTGGCATACGTTTGCTCCTGCAGAGTCAGCCGAGCGGCGAATTTCTACTTACCCACCTGCTATCATAAGAGACCTCATGGCTGCATCTTTTGAGCCCAGTACTGAGCCTGAAAAGTGTTTCCAGCCCCACTTTCAAGTAAAAGATGAGGGAATGTCCCTGGCTGCTATTCACTTAAAAGCTGGTACTGTGTCAATTTTTGGCATACGTTTGCTCCTGCCGGGTCAGCCAAGCAGCGAATTTCTACTTACCCACCTACTATCATGAGAGACCTCATGGCTGCATCTTTTGAGCTCAGTACTGAGCCTGAAAAGCGTTTCCAATCCCACTTACAAGTCAAACTTGCTAGAATGTCCCTGACTGCTCTTCACTGAAAAGCTGGTTCTGCATACATTTTTGGTAAACGTTTGCTCCTGCAGGGTCAGCCGAGCGGCGAATATCTACTTACACACCTGCTATGATGAGAGACTTCGGGGCTGCATCTTTTGAGCCCAGTACTGAGCCTGAAAAGCGTTTCCAATCCTACTTACAAGTCAAACTTGCTAGAATGTCCCTGACTGCTCTTCACTGAAAAGCTGGTTCAGCATCGATTTTTGGCATACGTTTGCTCCTGCCGGGTCAGCCGAGCGGCGAATTACTACTTACCCACCTGCTATCAAGAGAGACCTCAGGGCTGCATCTTTTGAGCCCAGTATTGAGCCAGAAAAGCATTTACAACCCACACTTACAAGTAAATCATGCTAAATGTCCCTGGTTGCTCTTCACTGAAAAGCTGGTTCTGCATACATTTTTGGCATACATTTGCTCCTGCCGGGTCAGCCGAGCGGTGAATTTCTACTTACCCACCTGCTATCATGATAGATCTCATGGCTGCATCTTTTGAGCCCAGTACTGAGCCTGAAAAGCGTTTCCAACCACACTTCCAAGTAAAACATGCTAGAATGTCCCTGGCTACTATTCACTGAAAAGCTGGTACTGTGTCAATTTTTGGTATACGATTGCTCCTGCCGGGTCAGCCGAGCGGCGGATTTCTACTTACCCACCTACTATCATGAGAGACCTCATGGCTGCATCTTTTGAGCCCAGTACTGAGCCTGAAAAGCGTTTCCAACCCCACTTACAACTAAAACTTTCAAGAATGTCCCTGGCTGCTATTCACTGAAAAGCTGGTACTGTGTCAATTTTTGGCATACGTTTGCTCCTGCCGGGTCAGCCGGGTGGCAAATTTCCACTTACCCACCTACTATCATGAGAGACCTCATGGCTGCATCATTTGAGCCCAGTTCTGAGCCTGAAAAGCGTTTCCAACCCCACTTACCACTACAACTTGCTAGAATGTCCCTGGCTGCTATTCACTGAAAAGCTGGTACTGTGTCAATTTTTGGCATACATTTGCTCCTGCCTGGTCAGCCGAGCTTCAAATTACTACTTACCCACCTGCTATCAAGAGAGACCTCAGGGCTGCATCTTTTGAGCCCAGTATTGAGCCTGAAACGCGTTTCCAACCCTACTTACAAGTAAAACATGCTACAATGTCCCTGGTGCTCTTCACTAAAAAGCTGGTTCTGCATACATTTTTGGCATACGTTTGCTCCTGCCTGGTCAGCCGAGCGGCGAATTTCTACTTACCCACCTGCTGTCATCAGAGACCTCATGGCTGCATCTTTTGAGCCCAGTACTGAGCCTGAAAAGCTTTTCCAACTCCACTTATAAGTAAAACTTGCTAGAATGTCCCTGGCTGCTCTTCACTGAAAAGCGTGTTCTGCGAACATTTTTGGCATACGTTTGCTCCTGCAGGGTCAGCCGAGTGGCGAATTCCAACTTACCCACCTGCTATCATGAGAGACCTCATGGCTGCATCTTTTGAGCCCAGTACTGAACCTGAAAAGTGTTTCCAACCCCACTTTCAAGTAAAAGATGCGGGAATGTCCCTGGCTGCTATTCACTTAAAAGCTGGTACTGTGTCAATTTTTGGCATACGTTTGCTCCTGCCGGGTCAGCCAAGCAGCGAATTTCTACTTACCCACCTACTATCATGAGAGACCTCATGGCTGCATCTTTTAAGCCCAGTACTTAGCCTGAAAAGCGTTTCCAACCCCACTTACAACTCAAACTTGCTAGAATGTCCCTGGCAGCTCTTCACTGAAAAGCTAGTTCAGCATCGTTTTTTGGCATACTTTTGCTCCGGTCGGGTCAGCCGAGCGGTAAATTACTACTTCCCCACCTGCTATCAAGAGAGACCTCAGGGCTGCATCTTTTGAGCCCAGTATTGAGCCTGAAAAGCGTTTCCAACCTAGAATGTCCCTGGGTGCTCTTTACTGAAAAGCTGGTTCTGCATACATTTTTGGCATACGTTTGCTCCTGCAGGGTCAGCCGAGCAGCGAATTTCTACTTACACACCTGCTATCATGAGAGACTTCGTGGCTGCATCTGTTGAGCCCAGTATTGAGCCTGAAAAGCTTTTCCAACCCCACTTACAAGTAAAACATGCTAGAATGTCCCTGAGTGCTCTTCACTGAAAAGCTTGTTCTGCATACATTTTTGGCATACGTTTGCTCCTGCAGGGTCAGCCGAGCGGCGAATTTCTACTTACACACCTGCTATCATGAGAGACTTCGGGCCACATCTTTTGAGCTCAGTACTGAGCCTGATAGGCGTTTCCAACCCCACTTAAAAGTAAAACATGCTAGAATGTACTGGGTGCTCTTCACTGAAAAGCTGGTTCTGCATACATTTTTGGCATACGTTTTCTCCTGAGGGGTCAGCCGAGCGGTGAATTTCTACTTACCCACCTGCTATCATGAGAGACATCATGGCTGCATCTTTTGAGCCCAGTAGTGAGCCTGAAAAGCGTTTCCAACCCCACTTTCAAGTAAAACATGCTAGAATGTCCCTGGCTGCTATTCACTGAAAAGCTGGTACTGTGTCAATTTTTGGCATACGTTTACTCCTGCAGTGTGAGCCGAGCGGCGAATTTCTACTTACCCACCTGCTATCATAAGAGACCTCATGGCTGCATCTTTTGAGCCCAGTACTGAGCCTGAAAAGTGTTTCCAAACCCACTTACAACTAAAACTTGCTAGAATGTCCCTGGCTGCTCTTCACTGAAAAGCTGGTTCAGCATCTATTTTTGGCATACGTTTGCTCCTGCCTGGTCAGCCGAGCGGCGAATTACTACTTACCAACCTCCTATCAAGAGAGACCTCAGGGCTGCATCTTTTGAGCCCAGTATTGAGCCTGAAAAGTGTTTCCAACCCCACTTACAACTAAAACTTGCTAGAATGTCCCTGGCTGCTCTTCACTGAAAAGCTTGTTCAGCATCCTTTTTTGCCATACGTTTGCTCCTGCCGGGTCAGCCGAGCAGCGAATTTCTACTTACCCAACTACTATCATGAGAGACCTCATGGCTGCATCTTTTGAGCCCAGTACTGAGCCTGAAAAGCGTTTCCAACCCCACTTACAATAAAACATGCTAGAATGTCCCTGGGTGCTCTTCACTGAAAAGCTGGTTCTGCATACATTTTTGGCATACGTTTGCTCCTGCCGGGTCAGCCGAGCGGCGAATTACTGCTTACCCACCTGCTATCAACAGAGACCTCAGGGCTGCATCTTTCGAGCCCAGTATTGAGTTTGAAAAGCGTTTCTAACCCCACTTACAAGTAAAACATGCTAGAATGTCCCTGGGTGCTCCTCACTAAAAAGCTGGTTCTGCATACATTTTTGGCCTACGTTTGCTCCTGCAGGGTCAGCCGAGCGGCAAATTTCTACTTACCCTGCTGCTATCATGAGAGACCTTACGGCTGCATCTTTTGAGCCCAGTGCTGAGCCTGAAAAGCGTTTCAACCCCACTACAAGTAAAACATGCTAGAATGTCTATGGGTGCTCTTCACTGAAAACCTGGTTCTGCATACATTTTTAGCATACGTTTGCTCCTGCCCGGTCAGCCGAGCAGTGAATTTCTACCTACCACCTGCTATCATGAGTTACCTCATGGCTGCATCTTTTGAGCCCAGTACTGAGCCTGAAAAGCGTTTCCAACCCCACTTACAACTAAAACTTGCTAGAATGTCCCTGACTGCCCTTCAATGAAAAGCTGGTTCTGCATACATTTTTGGCCTACGTTTGCTCCTGCAGGGTCAGCCGAGCCGCAAATTTCTACTTACCCTGCTGCTATCATGAGAGACCTTACGGCTGCATCTTTTGAGCCCAGTGCTGAGCCTGAAAAGCGTTTCAACCCCACTACAAGTAAAACATGCTAGAATGTCTCTGGGTGCTCTTCACTGAAAACCTGGTTCTGCATACATTTTTAGCATACGTTTGCTCCTGCCCGGTCAGCCGAGCAGTGAATTTCTACCTACCACCTGCTATCATGAGTTACCTCATGGCTGCATCTTTTGAGCCCAGTGCTGAGCCTGAAAAGCGTTCCAACCCCACTACAAGTAAAACATGCTAGAATGTCCCTGGGTGCTCTTCACTGAAAAGCTGGTTCTGCATACATTTTTGGCATACGTTTGCTCCTGCCGGGTCAGGCGAGCGGTGAATTACTACTTACCCACCTGCTATCAAGAGAGACATCATGGCTGCATCTTTTGAGCCCAGTACTGAGCCTGAAAAGCGTTTCCAACCCCACTTTCAAGTAAAACATGCTAGAATGTCCCTGGCTGCTATTCACTGAAAAGCTGGTACTGTGTCAATTTTTGGCATACGTTTGCTCCTGCAGAGTCAGCCGAGCGGCGAATTTCTACTTACCCACCTGCTATCATAAGAGACCTCATGGCTGCATCTTTTGAGCCCAGTACTGAGCCTGAAAAGTGTTTCCAGCCCCACTTTCAAGTAAAAGATGAGGGAATGTCCCTGGCTGCTATTCACTTAAAAGCTGGTACTGTGTCAATTTTTGGCATACGTTTGCTCCTGCCGGGTCAGCCAAGCAGCGAATTTCTACCGACCCACCTACTATCATGAGAGACCTCATGGCTGCATCTTTTGAGCTCAGTACTGAGCCTGAAAAGTGTTTCCAAACCCACTTACAACTAAAACTTGCTAGAATGTCCCTGGCTGCTCTTCACTGAAAAGCTGGTTCAGCATCTATTTTTGCCATACGTTTGCTCCTGCCGGGTCAGCCGAGCAGCAAATTTCTACTTACCCAACTACTATCATGAGAGACCTCATGGCTGCATCTTTTGAGCCCAGTACTGAGCCTGAAAAGCGTTTCCAACCCCACTTACAAGTAAAACATGCTAGAATGTCCCTGGCTTCTCTTCACTGAAAAGCTGGTTCAGCATCGATTTTTGGCATACGTTTGCTCCTGCCGGGTCAGCCGAGCCGCGAATTACTACTTACCCACCTCCTATCAAGAGAGACCTCAGGGCTGCATCTTTTGAACCCAGTATTGAGCCTGAAAAGCGTTTCCAACCCCACTACAAGTAAACCATGCTAGAATGTCCCTGGGTGCTCTTCACTGAAAAGCTGGCTCTGCATACATTTTTGGCATACGTTTGCTCCTGCTGGGTCAGCCGAGCGGCGAATTTCTACTTACCCACCTACTATCATGAGAGACCTCATGGCTGCATCTTTTGAGCCCAGTACTGAGCCTGAAAAGCGTTTCCAACCCCACTTACAAGTGAAACATGCTAGAATGTCCCTGGGTGCTCTTCACTGAAAAACTGGTTCTGCATACATTTTTGGCATACGTTTGCTCCTGCAGGGTCAGCCGAGCGGCGAATTACTACTTACCCACCTGGTATCAAGAGAGACCTCAGGGCTGCATCTTTTGAGCCCAGTATTGAGCCTGAAAAGCGTTTCCAACCCCACTTACAAGTAAAACATGCTAGAATGTCCCTGGGTCCTCTTCACTGAAAAGCTGGTTCTGCATACATTTTTGGCCTACGTTTGCTCCTGCAGGGTCAGCCGAGCGGCGAATTACTACTTACCCACGTGCTATCAAGAGAGACCTCAGGGCTGCATGTTTTGAGCCCAGTATTGAGCCTGAAAAGCGTTCCAACCCCACTACAAGTAAAACATGCTAGAATGTCCCTGGGTGCTCTTCACTGAAAACCTGGTTCTGCATACATTTTTGGCATACGTTTGCTCCTGCCCGGTCAGCCGAGCGGTGAATTTCTACCTACCACCTGCTATCATGAGTTACCTCATGGCTACATCTTTTGAGCCCAGTACTGAGCCTGAAAAGCGTTTCCAACCCCACTTACAACTAAAACTTGCTAGAATGTCCCTGGCTGCTCTTCACTGAAAAGCTGGTTCAGCATCGTTTTTTGGCATACATTTGCTCCTGCCGGGTCAGCCGAGCGGCAAATTACTACTTACCCACCTGCTATCAAGAGAGACCTCAGGGCTGCATCTTTTGAGCCCAGTATTGAGCCTGAAAAGCGTTTCCAACCCCACTTACAAGTAAAACATGCTAGAATGTCCCTGGGTGCTCTTCACTGAAAAGCAGGTTCTGCATACATTTTTGGCATACGTTTGATCCTGCAGGGTCAGCCGAGCGGAGAATTTCTACTTACACACCTGCTATCATGAGAGACTTCGTGGCTGCATCTGTTGAGCACAGTATTGAGCCTGAAAAGCTTTTCCAACCCCACTTAAAAGTAAAACATGCTAGAATGTCCCTGAGTGCTCTTCACTGAAAAGCTGGTTCTGCATACATTTTTGGCATACGTTTGCTACTGCAGGGTCAGCCGAGCGGCAAATTTCTACTTACACACCTGCTATCATGAGAGACTTCGGGGCCACATCTTTTGAGCTCAGTACTGAGCCTGATAGGCGTTTCCAACCCCACTCAAAAGTAAAACATGCTAGAATGTACTGGGTGCTCTTCACTGAAAAGCTGGTTCTGCATACATTTTTGGCATACGTTTTCTCCTGAGGGGTCAGCCGAGCGGTGAATTTCTACTTACCCACCTGCTATCATGAGAGACATCATGGCTGCATCTTTTGAGCCCAGTAGTGAGCCTGAAAAGCGTTTCCAACCCCACTTTCAAGTAAAACATGCTAGAATGTCCCTGGCTGCTATTCACTGAAAAGCTGGTACTGTGTCAATTTTTGGCATACGTTTACTCCTGCAGTGTCAGCCGAGCGGCGAATTTCTACTTACCCACCTGCTATCATAAGAGACCTCATGGCTGCATCTTTTGAGCCCAGTACTGAGCCTGAAAAGTGTTTCCAACCCCACTTACAACTAAAACTTGCTAGAATGTCCCTGGCTGCTCTTCACTGAAAAGCTGGTTCAGCATCTATTTTTGGCATACGTTTGCTCCTGCCTGGTCAGCCGAGCGGCGAATTACTACTTACCAACCTCCTATCAAGAGAGACCTCAGGGCTGCATCTTTTGAGCCCAGTATTGAGGCTGAAAAGTGTTTCCAACCCCACTTACAACTAAAACTTGCTAGAATGTCCCTGGCTGCTCTTCACTGAAAAGCTGGTTCAGCATCGTTTTTTGACATACATTTGCTCCTGCCGGGTCAGCCGAGCGGCAAATTACTACTTACCCACCTGCTATCAAGAGAGACCTCAGGGCTGCATCTTTTGAGCCCAGTATTGAGCCTGAAAAGTGTTTCCAACCCCACTTACAACTAAAACTTGCTAGAATGTCCCTGGCTGCTCTTCACTGAAAAGCTGGTTCAGCATCTATTTTTGGCATACGTTTGCTCCTGCCTGGTCAGCCGAGCGGCGAATTACTACTTACCAACCTCCTATCAAGAGAGACCTCAGGGCTGCATCTTTTGAGCCCAGTATTGAGCCTGAAAAGTGTTTCCAACCCCACTTACAACTAAAACTTGCTAGAATGTCCCTGGCTGCTCTTCACTGAAAAGCTGGTTCAGCATCCTTTTTTGCCATACGTTTGCTCCTGCCGGGTCAGCCGAGCAGCGAATTTCTACTTACCCAACTACTATCATGAGAGACCTCATGGCTGCATCTTTTGAGCCCAGTACTGAGCCTGAAAAGCGTTTCCAACCCCACTTACAAGTAAAACATGCTAGAATGTCCCTGGGTGCTCTTCACTGAAAAGCTGGTTCTGCATACATTTTTGGCATACGTTTGCTCCTGCCGGGTCAGCCGAGCGGCGAATTACTGCTTACCCACCTGCTATCAACAGAGTCCTCAGGGCTGCATCTTTTGAGCCCAGTATTGAGTTTGAAAAGCGTTTCTAACCCCACTTACAAGTAAAACATGCTAGAATGTCCCTGGGTGCTCCTCACTAAAAAGCTGGTTCTGCATACATTTTTGGCCTACGTTTGCTCCTGCAGGGTCAGCCGAGCGGCATATTTCTACTTACCCTGCTGCTATCATGAGAGACCTTACGGCTGCATATTTTGAGCCCAGTGCTGAGCCTGAAAAGCGTTTCAACCCCACTACAAGTAAAACATGCTAGAATGTCTCTGGGTGCTCTTCACTGAAAACCTGGTTGTGCATACATTTTTAGCATACGTTTGCTCCTGCCCGGTCAGCCGAGCAGTGAATTTCTACCTACCACCTGCTATCATGAGTTACCTCATGGCTGCATCTTTTGAGCCCAGTACTGAGCCTGAAAAGCGTTTCCAACCCCACTTACAACTAAAACTTGCTAGAATGTCCCTGACTGCTCTTCAATGAAAAGCTGGTTCTGCATACATTTTTGGCCTACGTTTGCTCCTGCAGGGTCAGCCGAGCCGCAAATTTCTACTTACCCTGCTGCTATTATGAGAGACCTTATGGCTGCATCTTTTGAGCCCAGTGCTGAGCCTGAAAAGCGTTCCAACCCCACTACAAGTAAAACATGCTAGAATGTCCCTGGGTGCTCTTCACTGAAAAGCTGGTTCTGCATACATTTTTGGCATACGTTTGCTCCTGCCGGGTCAGGCGAGCGGTGAATTACTACTTACCCACCTGCTATCAAGAGAGACATCATGGCTGCATCTTTTGAGCCCAGTACTGAGCCTGAAAAGCGTTTCCAACCCCACTTTCAAGTAAAACATGCTAGAATGTCCCTGGCTGCTATTCACTGAAAAGCTGGTACTGTGTCAATTTTTGGCATACGTTTGCTCCTGCAGAGTCAGCCGAGCGGCGAATTTCTACTTACCCACCTGCTATCATAAGAGACCTCATGGCTGCATCTTTTGAGCCCAGTACTGAGCCTGAAAAGTGTTTCCAGCCCCACTTTCAAGTAAAAGATGAGGGAATGTCCCTGGCTGCTATTCACTTAAAAGCTGGTACTGTGTCAATTTTTGGCATACGTTTGCTCCTGCCGGGTCAGCCAAGCAGCGAATTTCTACTTACCCACCTACTATCATGAGAGACCTCATGGCTGCATCTTTTGAGCTCAGTACTGAGCCTGAAAAGCGTTTCCAATCCCACTTACAAGTCAAACTTGCTAGAATGTCCCTGACTGCTCTTCACTGAAAAGCTGGTTCTGCATACATTTTTGGTAAACGTTTGCTCCTGCAGGGTCAGCCGAGCGGCGAATATCTACTTACACACCTGCTATGATGAGAGACTTCGGGGCTGCATCTTTTGAGCCCAGTACTGAGCCTGAAAAGCGTTTCCAATCCTACTTACAAGTCAAACTTGCTAGAATGTCCCTGACTGCTCTTCACTGAAAAGCTGGTTCAGCATCGATTTTTGGCATACGTTTGCTCCTGCCGGGTCAGCCGAGCGGCGAATTACTACTTACCCACCTGCTATCAAGAGAGACCTCAGGGCTGCATCTTTTGAGCCCAGTATTGAGCCAGAAAAGCATTTACAACCCACACTTACAAGTAAATCATGCTAAATGTCCCTGGTTGCTCTTCACTGAAAAGCTGGTTCTGCATACATTTTTGGCATACATTTGCTCCTGCCGGGTCAGCCGAGCGGTGAATTTCTACTTACCCACCTGCTATCATGATAGATCTCATGGCTGCATCTTTTGAGCCCAGTACTGAGCCTGAAAAGCGTTTCCAACCACACTTCCAAGTAAAACATGCTAGAATGTCCCTGGCTACTATTCACTGAAAAGCTGGTACTGTGTCAATTTTTGGTATACGATTGCTCCTGCCGGGTCAGCCGAGCGGCGGATTTCTACTTACCCACCTACTATCATGAGAGACCTCATGGCTGCATCTTTTGAGCCCAGTACTGAGCCTGAAAAGCGTTTCCAACCCCACTTACAACTAAAACTTTCAAGAATGTCCCTGGCTGCTATTCACTGAAAAGCTGGTACTGTGTCAATTTTTGGCATACGTTTGCTCCTGCCGGGTCAGCCGGGTGGCAAATTTCCACTTACCCACCTACTATCATGAGAGACCTCATGGCTGCATCATTTGAGCCCAGTTCTGAGCCTGAAAAGCGTTTCCAACCCCACTTACCACAACAACTTGCTAGAATGTCCCTGGCTGCTATTCACTGAAAAGCTGGTACTGTGTCAATTTTTGGCATACATTTGCTCCTGCCTGGTCAGCCGAGCGTCAAATTACTACTTACCCACCTGCTATCAAGAGAGACCTCAGGGCTGCATCTTTTGAGCCCAGTATTGAGCCTGAAACGCGTTTCCAACCCTACTTACAAGTAAAACATGCTACAATGTCCCTGGTGCTCTTCACTAAAAAGCTGGTTCTGCATACATTTTTGGCATACGTTTGCTCCTGCCTGGTCAGCCGAGCGGCGAATTTCTACTTACCCACCTGCTGTCATCAGAGACCTCATGGCTGCATCTTTTGAGCCCAGTACTGAGCCTGAAAAGCTTTTCCAACTCCACTTATAAGTAAAACTTGCTAGAATGTCCCTGGCTGCTCTTCACTGAAAAGCGTGTTCTGCGAACATTTTTGGCATACGTTTGCTCCTGCAGGGTCAGCCGAGTGGCGAATTCCAACTTACCCACCTGCTATCATGAGAGACCTCATGGCTGCATCTTTTGAGCCCAGTACTGAACCTGAAAAGTGTTTCCAACCCCACTTTCAAGTAAAAGATGCGGGAATGTCCCTGGCTGCTATTCACTTAAAAGCTGGTACTGTGTCAATTTTTGGCATACGTTTGCTCCTGCCGGGTCAGCCAAGCAGCGAATTTCTACTTACCCACCTACTATCATGAGAGACCTCATGGCTGCATCTTTTAAGCCCAGTACTTAGCCTGAAAAGCGTTTCCAACCCCACTTACAACTCAAACTTGCTAGAATGTCCCTGGCAGCTCTTCACTGAAAAGCTGGTTCAGCATCGTTTTTTGGCATACTTTTGCTCCGGTCGGGTCAGCCGAGCGGTAAATTACTACTTCCCCACCTGCTATCAAGAGAGACCTCAGGGCTGCATCTTTTGAGCCCAGTATTGAGCCTGAAAAGCGTTTCCAACCTAGAATGTCCCTGGGTGCTCTTTACTGAAAAGCTGGTTCTGCATACATTTTTGGCATACGTTTGCTCCTGCAGGGTCAGCCGAGCAGCGAATTTCTACTTACACACCTGCTATCATGAGAGACTTCGTGGCTGCATCTGTTGAGCCCAGTATTGAGCCTGAAAAGCTTTTCCAACCCCACTTACAAGTAAAACATGCTAGAATGTCCCTGAGTGCTCTTCACTGAAAAGCTTGTTCTGCATACATTTTTGGCATACGTTTGCTCCTGCAGGGTCAGCCGAGCGGCGAATTTCTACTTACACACCTGCTATCATGAGAGACTTCGGGCCACATCTTTTGAGCTCAGTACTGAGCCTGAAAGGCATTTCCAACCCCACTTAAAAGTAAAACATGCTAGAATGTCCCTGGGTGCTCTTCACTGAAAAGCTGGTTCAGCATCGATTTTTGGCATACGTTTGCTCCTGCCGGGTCAGCCGAGCGGCGAATTACTACCTACCCACCTCCTATCAAGAGAGACCAGAGGGCTGCATCTTTTGAGCCCAGTATTGAGCCTGAAAAGCGTTTCCAACCCCACTTACAAGTAAAACATGCTAGAATGTCCCTGGGTGCTCTTCACTGAAAAGGTGGTTCTCCATACATTTTTGGCATACGTTTGCTTCTGCAGGGTCAGCCGAGCGGCGAATTTCTACTAACCCTCCTGCTATCATGAGAGACCTCATGGCTGCATCTTTTGAGCCCAGTACTGAGCCTGAAAAGCGTTTCCAACCCCACTTACAAGTGAAACATGCTAGAATGTCCCTGGGTGCTCTTCACTGAAAAACTGGTTCTGCATACATTTTTGGCATACGTTTGCTCCTGCAGGGTCAGCCGAGCGGCGAATTACTACTTACCCACCTGGTATCAAGAGAGACCTCAGTGCTGCATCTTTTGAGCCCAGTATTGAGCCTGAAAAGCATTTCCAACCCCACTTACAAGTAAAACATGCTAGAATGTCCCTGGGTCCTCTTCACTGAAAAGCTGGTTCTGCATACATTTTTGGCCTACGTTTGCTCCTGCAGGGTCAGCCTAGCGGCGAATTACTACTTACCCACGTGCTATCAAGAGAGACCTCAGGGCTGCATGTTTTGAGCCCAGTATTGAGCCTGAAAAGCGTTCCAACCCCACTACAAGTAAAACATGCTAGAATGTCCCTGGGTGCTCTTCACTGAAAACCTGGTTCTGCATACATTTTTGGCATACGTTTGCTCCTGCCCGGTCAGCCGAGCGGTGAATTTCTACCTACCACCTGCTATCATGAGTTACCTCATGGCTACATCTTTTGAGCCCAGTACTGAGCCTGAAAAGCGTTTCCAACCCCACTTACAACTAAAACTTGCTAGAATGTCCCTGGCTGCTCTTCACTGAAAAGCTGGTTCAGCATCGTTTTTTGGCATACATTTGCTCCTGCCGGGTCAGCCGAGCGGCAAATTACTACTTACCCACCTGCTATCAAGAGAGACCTCAGGGCTGCATCTTTTGAGCCCAGTATTGAGCCTGAAAAGCGTTTCCAACCCCACTTACAAGTAAAACATGCTAGAATGTCCCTGGGTGCTCTTCACTGAAAAGCAGGTTCTGCATACATTTTTGGCATACGTTTGCTCCTGCAGGGTCAGCCGAGCGGAGAATTTCTACTTACACACCTGCTATCATGAGAGACTTCGTGGCTGCATCTGTTGAGCACAGTATTGAGCCTGAAAAGCTTTTCCAACCCCACTTACAAGTAAAACATGCTAGAATGTCCCTGAGTGCTCTTCACTGAAAAGCTGGTTCTGCATACATTTTTGGCATACGTTTGCTACTGCAGGGTCAGCCGAGCGGCGAATTTCTACTTACACACCTGCTATCATGAGAGACTTCGGGGCCACATCTTTTGAGCTCAGTACTGAGCCTGAAAGGCGTTTCCAAGCCCACTTAAAAGTAAAATATGCTAGAATGTACTGGGTGCTCTTCACTGAAAAGCTGGTTCTGCATACATTTTTGGCATACGTTTGCTCCTGCGGGGTCAACCGAGCGGTGAATTTCTACTTACCCACCTGCTATCATAAGAGACCTCATGGCTGCATCTTTTGAGCCCAGTACTGAGCCTGAAAAGTGTTTCCAACCCCACTTACAACTAAAACTTGCTAGAATGTCCCTGGCTGCTCTTCACTGAAAAGCTGGTTCAGCATCTATTTTTGGCATACGTTTGCTCCTGCCTGGTCAGCCGAGCGGCGAATTACTACTTACCAACCTCCTATCAAGAGAGACCTCAGGGCTGCATCTTTTGAGCCCAGTATTGAGCCTGAAAAGTGTTTCCAACCCCACTTACAACTAAAACTTGCTAGAATGTCCCTGGCTGCTCTTCACTGAAAAGCTGGTTCAGCATCCTTTTTTGCCATACGTTTGCTCCTGCCGGGTCAGCCGAGCAGCGAATTTCTACTTACCCAACTACTATCATGAGAGACCTCATGGCTGCATCTTTTGAGCCCAGTACTGAGCCTGAAAAGCGTTTCCAACCCCACTTACAATAAAACATGCTAGAATGTCCCTGGGTGCTCTTCACTGAAAAGCTGGTTCTGCATACATTTTTGGCATACGTTTGCTCCTGCCGGGTCAGCCGAGCGGCGAATTACTGCTTACCCACCTGCTATCAACAGAGACCTCAGGGCTGCATCTTTTGAGCCCAGTATTGAGTTTGAAAAGCGTTTCTAACCCCACTTACAAGTAAAACATGCTAGAATGTCCCTGGGTGCTCCTCACTAAAAAGCTGGTTCTGCATACATTTTTGGCCTACGTTTGCTCCTGCAGGGTCAGCCGAGCGGCAAATTTCTACTTACCCTGCTGCTATCATGAGAGACCTTACGGCTGCATCTTTTGAGCCCAGTGCTGAGCCTGAAAATCGTTTCAACCCCACTACAAGTAAAACATGCTAGAATGTCTCTGGGTGCTCTTCACTGAAAACCTGGTTCTGCATACATTTTTAGCATACGTTTGCTCCTGCCCGGTCAGCCGAGCAGTGAATTTCTACCTACCACCTGCTATCATGAGTTACCTCATGGCTGCATCTTTTGAGCCCAGTACTGAGCCTGAAAAGCGTTTCCAACCCCACTTACAACTAAAACTTGCTAGAATGTCCCTGACTGCTCTTCAATGAAAAGCTGGTTCTGCATACATTTTTGGCCTACGTTTGCTCCTGCAGGGTCAGCCGAGCCGCAAATTTCTACTTACCCTGCTGCTATCATGAGAGACCTTATGGCTGCATCTTTTGAGCCCAGTGCTGAGCCTGAAAAGCGTTCCAACCCCACTACAAGTAAAACATGCTAGAATGTCCCTGGGTGCTCTTCACTGAAAAGCTGGTTCTGCATACATTTTTGGCATACGTTTGCTCCTGCCGGGTCAGGCGAGCGGTGAATTACTACTTACCAACCTGCTATCAAGAGAGACATCATGGCTGCATCTTTTGAGCCCAGTACTGAGCCTGAAAAGCGTTTCCAACCCCACTTTCAAGTAAAACATGCTAGAATGTCCCTGGCTGCTATTCACTGAAAAGCTGGTACTGTGTCAATTTTTGGCATACGTTTGCTCCTGCAGAGTCAGCCGAGCGGCGAATTTCTACTTACCCACCTGCTATCATAAGAGACCTCATGGCTGCATCTTTTGAGCCCAGTACTGAGCCTGAAAAGTGTTTCCAGCCCCACTTTCAAGTAAAAGATGAGGGAATGTCCCTGGCTGCTATTCACTTAAAAGCTGGTACTGTGTCAATTTTTGGCATACGTTTGCTCCTGCCGGGTCAGCCAAGCAGCGAATTTCTACCGACCCACCTACTATCATGAGAGACCTCATGGCTGCATCTTTTGAGCTCAGTACTGAGCCTGAAAAGTGTTTCCAACCCCACTTACAACTAAAACTTGCTAGAATGTCCCTGGCTGCTCTTCACTGAAAAGCTGGTTCAGCATCCTTTTTTGCCATACGTTTGCTCCTGCCGGGTCAGCCGAGCAGCGAATTTCTACTTACCCAACTACTATCATGAGAGACCTCATGGCTGCATCTTTTGAGCCCAGTACTGAGCCTGAAAAGCGTTTCCAACCCCACTTACAATAAAACATGCTAGAATGTCCCTGGGTGCTCTTCACTGAAAAGCTGGTTCTGCATACATTTTTGGCATACGTTTGCTCCTGCCGGGTCAGCCGAGCGGCGAATTACTGCTTACCCACCTGCTATCAACAGAGACCTCAGGGCTGCATCTTTTGAGCCCAGTATTGAGTTTGAAAAGCGTTTCTAACCCCACTTACAAGTAAAACATGCTAGAATGTCCCTGGGTGCTCCTCACTAAAAAGCTGGTTCTGCATACATTTTTGGCCTACGTTTGCTCCTGCAGGGTCAGCCGAGCGGCAAATTTCTACTTACCCTGCTGCTATCATGAGAGACCTTACGGCTGCATCTTTTGAGCCCAGTGCTGAGCCTGAAAATCGTTTCAACCCCACTACAAGTAAAACATGCTAGAATGTCTCTGGGTGCTCTTCACTGAAAACCTGGTTCTGCATACATTTTTAGCATACGTTTGCTCCTGCCCGGTCAGCCGAGCAGTGAATTTCTACCTACCACCTGCTATCATGAGTTACCTCATGGCTGCATCTTTTGAGCCCAGTACTGAGCCTGAAAAGCGTTTCCAACCCCACTTACAACTAAAACTTGCTAGAATGTCCCTGACTGCTCTTCAATGAAAAGCTGGTTCTGCATACATTTTTGGCCTACGTTTGCTCCTGCAGGGTCAGCCGAGCCGCAAATTTCTACTTACCCTGCTGCTATCATGAGAGACCTTATGGCTGCATCTTTTGAGCCCAGTGCTGAGCCTGAAAAGCGTTCCAACCCCACTACAAGTAAAACATGCTAGAATGTCCCTGGGTGCTCTTCACTGAAAAGCTGGTTCTGCATACATTTTTGGCATACGTTTGCTCCTGCCGGGTCAGGCGAGCGGTGAATTACTACTTACCAACCTGCTATCAAGAGAGACATCATGGCTGCATCTTTTGAGCCCAGTACTGAGCCTGAAAAGCGTTTCCAACCCCACTTTCAAGTAAAACATGCTAGAATGTCCCTGGCTGCTATTCACTGAAAAGCTGGTACTGTGTCAATTTTTGGCATACGTTTGCTCCTGCAGAGTCAGCCGAGCGGCGAATTTCTACTTACCCACCTGCTATCATAAGAGACCTCATGGCTGCATCTTTTGAGCCCAGTACTGAGCCTGAAAAGTGTTTCCAGCCCCACTTTCAAGTAAAAGATGAGGGAATGTCCCTGGCTGCTATTCACTTAAAAGCTGGTACTGTGTCAATTTTTGGCATACGTTTGCTCCTGCCGGGTCAGCCAAGCAGCGAATTTCTACCGACCCACCTACTATCATGAGAGACCTCATGGCTGCATCTTTTGAGCTCAGTACTGAGCCTGAAAAGTGTTTCCAACCCCACTTACAACTAAAACTTGCTAGAATGTCCCTGGCTGCTCTTCACTGAAAAGCTGGTTCAGCATCTATTTTTGCCATACGTTTGCTCCTGCCGGGTCAGCCGAGCAGCGAATTTCTACTTACCCAACTACTATCATGAGAGACCTCATGGCTGCATCTTTTGAGCCCAGTACTGAGCCTGAAAAGCGTTTCCAACCCCACTTACAAGTAAAACATGCTAGAATGTCCCTGGCTTCTCTTCACTGAAAAGCTGGTTCAGCATCGATTTTTGGCATACGTTTGCTCCTGCCGGGTCAGCCAAACCGCGAATTACTACTTACCCACCTCCTATCAAGAGAGACCTCAGGGCTGCATCTTTTGAACCCAGTATTGAGCCTGAAAAGCGTTTCCAACCCCACTACAAGTAAACCATGCTAGAATGTCCCTGGGTGCTCTTCACTGAAAAGCTGGCTCTGCATACATTTTTGGCATACGTTTGCTCCTGCTGGGTCAGCCGAGCGGCGAATTTCTACTTACCCGCCTACTATCATGAGAGACCTCATGGCTGCATCTTTTGAGCCCAGTACTGAGCCTGAAAAGCGTTTCCAACCCCACTTACAAGTGAAACATGCTAGAATGTCCCTGGGTGCTCTTCACTGAAAAACTGGTTCTGCATACATTTTTGGCATACGTTTGCTCCTGCAGGGTCAGCCGAGCGGCGAATTACTACTTACCCACCTGGTATCAAGAGAGACCTCAGGGCTGCATCTTTTGAGCCCAGTATTGAGCCTGAAAAGCGTTTCCAACCCCACTTACAAGTAAAACATGCTAGAATGTCCCTGGGTCCTCTTCACTGAAAAGCTGGTTCTGCATACATTTTTGGCCTACGTTTGCTCCTGCAGGGTCAGCCGAGCGGCGAATTACTACTTACCCACGTGCTATCAAGAGAGACCTCAGGGCTGCATGTTTTGAGCCCAGTATTGAGCCTGAAAAGCGTTCCAACCCCACTACAAGTAAAACATGCTAGAATGTCCCTGGGTGCTCTTCACTGAAAACCTGGTTCTGCATACATTTTTGGCATACGTTTGCTCCTGCCCGGTCAGCCGAGCGGTGAATTTCTACCTACCACCTGCTATCATGAGTTACCTCATGGCTACATCTTTTGAGCCCAGTACTGAGCCTGAAAAGCGTTTCCAACCCCACTTACAACTAAAACTTGCTAGAATGTCCCTGGCTGCTCTTCACTGAAAAGCTGGTTCAGCATCGTTTTTTGGCATACATTTGCTCCTGCCGGGTCAGCCGAGTGGCAAATTACTACTTACCCACCTGCTATCAAGAGAGACCTCAGGGCTGCATCTTTTGAGCCCAGTATTGAGCCTGAAAAGCGTTTCCAACCCCACTTACAAGTAAAACATGCTAGAATGTCCCTGGGTGCTCTTCACTGAAAAGCAGGTTCTGCATACATTTTTGGCATACGTTTGATCCTGCAGGGTCAGCCGAGCGGAGAATTTCTACTTACACACCTGCTATCATGAGAGACTTCGTGGCTGCATCTGTTGAGCACAGTATTGAGCCTGAAAAGCTTTTCCAACCCCACTTACAAGTAAAACATGCTAGAATGTCCCTGAGTGCTCTTCACTGAAAAGCTGGTTCTGCATACATTTTTGGCATACGTTTGCTACTGCAGGGTCAGCCGAGCGGCGAATTTCTACTTACACACCTGCTATCATGAGAGACTTCGGGGCCACATCTTTTGAGCTCAGTACTGAGCCTGAAAGGCGTTTCCAACCCCACTTAAAAGTAAAACATGCTAGAATGTACTGGGTGCTCTTCACTGAAAAGCTGGTTCTGCATACATTTTTGGCATACGTTTTCTCCTGCGGGGTCAGCCGAGCGGTGAATTTCTACTTACCCACCTGCTATCATGAGAGACATCATGGCTGCATCTTTTGAGCCCAGTACTGAGCCTGAAAAGCGTTTCCAACCCCACTTTCAAGTAAAACATGCTAGAATGTCCCTGGCTGCTATTCACTGAAAAGCTGGTACTGTGTCAATTTTTGGCATACGTTTCCTCCTGCAGTGTCAGCCGAGCGGCGAATTTCTACTTACCCACCTGCTATCATAAGAGACCTCATGGCTGCATCTTTTGAGCCCAGTACTGAGCCTGAAAAGTGTTTCCAACCCCACTTACAACTAAAACTTGCTAGAATGTCCCTGGCTGCTCTTCACTGAAAAGCTGGTTCAGCATCTATTTTTGGCATACGTTTGCTCCTGCCTGGTCAGCCGAGCGGCGAATTACTACTTACCAACCTCCTATCAAGAGAGACCTCAGGGCTGCATCTTTTGAGCCCAGTATTGAGCCTGAAAAGTGTTTCCAACCCCACTTACAACTAAAACTTGCTAGAATGTCCCTGGCTGCTCTTCACTGAAAAGCTGGTTCTGCATCCTTTTTTGCCATACGTTTGCTCCTGCCGGGTCAGCCGAGCAGCGAATTTCTACTTACCCAACTACTATCATGAGAGACCTCATGGCTGCATCTTTTGAGCCCAGTACTGAGCCTGAAAAGCGTTTCCAACCCCACTTACAAGTAAAACATGCTAGAATGTCCCTGGGTGCTCTTCACTGAAAAGCTGGTTCTGCATACATTTTTGCCATACGTTTGCTCCTGCCGGGTCAGCCGAGCAGCGAATTTCTACTTACCCAACTACTATCATGAGAGACCTCATGGCTGCATCTTTTGAGCCCAGTACTGAGCCTGAAAAGCGTTTCCAACCCCACTTACAAGTAAAACATGCTAGAATGTCCCTGGGTGCTCTTCACTGAAAAGCTGGTTCTGCATACATTTTTGGCATACGTTTGCTCCTGCCGGGTCAGCCGAGCGGCGAATTACTGCTTACCCACCTGCTATCAACAGAGACCTCAGGGCTGCATCTTTTGAGCCCAGTATTGAGTTTGAAAAGCGTTTCTAACCCCACTTACAAGTAAAACATGCTAGAATGTCCCTGGGTGCTCCTCACTAAAAAGCTGGTTCTGCATACATTTTTGGCCTACGTTTGCTCCTGCAGGGTCAGCCGAGCGGCAAATTTCTACTTACCCTGCTGCTATCATGAGAGACCTTACGGCTGCATCTTTTGAGCCCAGTGCTGAGCCTGAAAAGCGTTTCAACCCCACTACAAGTAAAACATGCTAGAATGTCTCTGGGTGCTCTTCACTGAAAACCTGGTTCTGCATACATTTTTAGCATACGTTTGCTCCTGCCCGGTCAGCCGAGCAGTGAATTTCTACCTACCACCTGCTATCATGAGTTACCTCATGGCTGCATCTTTTGAGCCCAGTACTGAGCCTGAAAAGCGTTTCCAACCCCACTTACAACTAAAACTTGCTAGAATGTCCCTGACTGCTCTTCAATGAAAAGCTGGTTCTGCATACATTTTTGGCCTACGTTTGCTCCTGCAGGGTCAGCCGAGCCGCAAATTTCTACTTACCCTGCTGCTATCATGAGAGACCTTATGGCTGCATCTTTTGAGCCCAGTGCTGAGCCTGAAAAGCGTTCCAACCCCACTACAAGTAAAACATGCTAGAATGTCCCTGGGTGCTCTTCACTGAAAAGCTGGTTCTGCATACATTTTTGGCATACGTTTGCTCCTGCCGGGTCAGGCGAGCGGTGAATTACTACTTACCCACCTGCTATCAAGAGAGACATCATGGCTGCATCTTTTGAGCCCAGTACTGAGCCTGAAAAGCGTTTCCAACCCCACTTTCAGGTAAAACATGCTAGAATGTCCCTGGCTGTTATTCACTGAAAAGCTGGTACTGTGTCAATTTTTGGCATACGTTTGCTCCTGCAGAGTCAGCCGAGCGGCGAATTTCTACTTACCCACCTGCTATCATAAGAGACCTCATGGCTGCATCTTTTGAGCCCAGTACTGAGCCTGAAAAGTGTTTCCAGCCCCACTTTCAAGTAAAAGATGAGGGAATGTCCCTGGCTGCTATTCACTTAAAAGCTGGTACTGTGTCAATTTTTGGCATACGTTTGCTCCTGCCGGGTCAGCCAAGCAGCGAATTTCTACCGACCCACCTACTATCATGAGAGACCTCATGGCTGCATCTTTTGAGCTCAGTACTGGGCCTGAAAAGTGTTTCCAACCCCACTTACAACTAAAACTTGCTAGAATGTCCCTGGCTGCTCTTCACTGAAAAGCTGGTTCAGCATCTATTTTTGCCATACGTTTGCTCCTGCCGGGTCAGCCGAGCAGCGAATTTCTACTTACCCAACTACTATCATGAGAGACCTCATGGCTGCATCTTTTGAGCCCAGCACTGAGCCTGAAAAGCGTTTCCAACCCCACTTACAAGTAAAACATGCTAGAATGTCCCTGGCTTCTCTTCACTGAAAAGCTGGTTCAGCATCGATTTTTGGCATACGTTTGCTCCTGCCGGGTCAGCCGAGCCGCGAATTACTACTTACCCACCTCCTATCAAGAGAGACCTCAGGGCTGCATCTTTTGAACCCAGTATTGAGCCTGAAAAGCGTTTCCAACCCCACTACAAGTAAACCATGCTAGAATGTCCCTGGGTGCTCTTCACTGAAAAGCTGGCTCTGCATACATTTTTGGCATACGTTTGCTCCTGCTGGGTCAGCCGAGCGGCGAATTTCTACTTACCCACCTACTATCATGAGAGACCTCATGGCTGCATCTTTTGAGCCCAGTACTGAGCCTGAAAAGCGTTTCCAACCCCACTTACAAGTGAAACATGCTAGAATGTCCCTGGGTGCTCTTCACTGAAAAACTGGTTCTGCATACATTTTTGGCATACGTTTGCTCCTGCAGGGTGAGCCGAGCGGCGAATTACTACTTACCCACCTGGTATCAAGAGAGACCTCAGGGCTGCATCTTTTGAGCCCAGTATTGAGCCTGAAAAGCGTTTCCAACCCCACTTACAAGTAAAACATGCTAGAATGTCCCTGGGTCCTCTTCACTGAAAAGCTGGTTCTGCATACATTTTTGGCCTACGTTTGCTCCTGCAGGGTCAGCCGAGCGGCGAATTACTACTTACCCACGTGCTATCAAGAGAGACCTCAGGGCTGCATGTTTTGAGCCCAGTATTGAGCCTGAAAAGCGTTCCAACCCCACTACAAGTAAAACATGCTAGAATGTCCCTGGGTGCTCTTCACTGAAAACCTGGTTCTGCATACATTTTTGGCATACGTTTGCTCCTGCCCGGTCAGCCGAGCGGTGAATTTCTACCTACCACCTGCTATCATGAGTTACCTCATGGCTACATCTTTTGAGCCCAGTACTGAGCCTGAAAAGCGTTTCCAACCCCACTTACAACTAAAACTTGCTAGAATGTCCCTGGCTGCTCTTCACTGAAAAGCTGGTTCAGCATCGTTTTTTGGCATACATTTGCTCCTGCCGGGTCAGCCGAGCGGCAAATTACTACTTACCCACCTGCTATCAAGAGAGACCTCAGGGCTGCATCTTTTGAGCCCAGTATTGAGCCTGAAAAGCGTTTCCAACCCCACTTACAAGTAAAACATGCTAGAATGTCCCTGGGTGCTCTTCACTGAAAAGCAGGTTCTGCATACATTTTTGGCATACGTTTGCTCCTGCAGGGTCAGCCGAGCGGAGAATTTCTACTTACACACCTGCTATCATGAGAGACTTCGGGGCCACATCTTTTGAGCTCAGTACTGAGCCTGAAAGGCGTTTCCAACCCCACTTAAAAGTAAAACATGCTAGAATGTACTGGGTGCTCTTCACTGAAAAGCTGGTTCTGCATACATTTTTGGCATACGTTTGCTCCTGCGGGGTCAGCCGAGCGGTGAATTTCTACTTACCCACCTGCTATCATGAGAGACATCATGGCTGCATCTTTTGAGCCCAGTACTGAGCCTGAAAAGCGTTTCCAACCCCACTTTCAAGTAAAACATGCTAGAATGTCCCTGGCTGCTATTCACTGAAAAGCTGGTACTGTGTCAATTTTTGGCATACGTTTACTCCTGCAGTGTCAGCCGAGCGGCGAATTTCTACTTACCCACCTGCTATCATAAGAGACCTCATGGCTGCATCTTTTGAGCCCAGAACTGAGCCTGAAAAGTGTTTCCAACCCCACTTACAACTAAAACTTGCTAGAATGTCCCTGGCTGCTCTTCACTGAAAAGCTGGTTCAGCATCTATTTTTGGCATACGTTTGCTCCTGCCTGGTCAGCCGAGCGGCGAATTACTACTTACCAACCTCCTATCAAGAGAGACCTCAGGGCTGCATCTTTTGAGCCCAGTATTGAGCCTGAAAAGTGTTTCCAACCCCACTTACAACTAAAACTTGCTAGAATGTCCCTGGCTGCTCTTCACTGAAAAGCTGGTTCAGCATCCTTTTTTGCCATACGTTTGCTCCTGCCGGGTCAGCCGAGCAGCGAATTTCTACTTACCCAACTACTATCATGAGAGACCTCATGGCTGCATCTTTTGAGCCCAGTACTGAGCCTGAAAAGCGTTTCCAACCCCACTTACAAGTAAAACATGCTAGAATGTCCCTGGGTGCTCTTCACTGAAAAGCTGGTTCTGCATACATTTTTGGCATACGTTTGCTCCTGCCGGGTCAGCCGAGCGGCGAATTACTGCTTACCCACCTGCTATCAACAGAGTCCTCAGGGCTGCATCTTTTGAGCCCAGTATTGAGTTTGAAAAGCGTTTCTAACCCCACTTACAAGTAAAACATGCTAGAATGTCCCTGGGTGCTCCTCACTAAAAAGCTGGTTCTGCATACATTTTTGGCCTACGTTTGCTCCTGCAGGGTCAGCCGAGCGGCAAATTTCTACTTACCCTGCTGCTATCATGAGAGACCTTACGGCTGCATATTTTGAGCCCAGTGCTGAGCCTGAAAAGCGTTTCAACCCCACTACAAGTAAAACATGCTAGAATGTCTCTGGGTGCTCTTCACTGAAAACCTGGTTCTGCATACATTTTTAGCATACGTTTGCTCCTGCCCGGTCAGCCGAGCAGTGAATTTCTACCTACCACCTGCTATCATGAGTTACCTCATGGCTGCATCTTTTGAGCCCAGTACTGAGCCTGAAAAGCGTTTCCAACCCCACTTACAACTAAAACTTGCTAGAATGTCCCTGACTGCTCTTCAATGAAAAGCTGGTTCTGCATACATTTTTGGCCTACGTTTGCTCCTGCAGGGTCAGCCGAGCCGCAAATTTCTACTTACCCTGCTGCTATCATGAGAGACCTTATGGCTGCATCTTTTGAGCCCAGTGCTGAGCCTGAAAAGCGTTCCAACCCCACTACAAGTAAAACATGCTAGAATGTCCCTGGGTGCTCTTCACTGAAAAGCTGGTTCTGCATACATTTTTGGCATACGTTTGCTCCTGCCGGGTCAGGCGAGCGGTGAATTACTACTTACCCACCTGCTATCAAGAGAGACATCATGGCTGCATCTTTTGAGCCCAGTACTGAGCCTGAAAAGCGTTTCCAACCCCACTTTCAAGTAAAACATGCTAGAATGTCCCTGGCTGCTATTCACTGAAAAGCTGGTACTGTGTCAATTTTTGGCATACGTTTGCTCCTGCAGAGTCAGCCGAGCGGCGAATTTCTACTTACCCACCTGCTATCATAAGAGACCTCATGGCTGCATCTTTTGAGCCCAGTACTGAGCCTGAAAAGTGTTTCCAGCCCCACTTTCAAGTAAAAGATGAGGGAATGTCCCTGGCTGCTATTCACTTAAAAGCTGGTACTGTGTCAATTTTTGGCATACGTTTGCTCCTGCCGGGTCAGCCAAGCAGCGAATTTCTACTTACCCACCTACTATCATGAGAGACCTCATGGCTGCATCTTTTGAGCTCAGTACTGAGCCTGAAAAGTGTTTCCAACCCCACTTACAACTAAAACTTGCTAGAATGTCCCTGGCTGCTCTTCACTGAAAAGCTGGTTCAGCATCTATTTTTGCCATACGTTTGCTCCTGCCGGGTCAGCCGAGCAGCGAATTTCTACTTACCCAACTACTATCATGAGAGACCTCATGGCTGCATCTTTTGAGCCCAGTACTGAGCCTGAAAAGCGTTTCCAACCCCACTTACAAGTAAAACATGCTAGAATGTCCCTGGCTTCTCTTCACTGAAAAGCTGGTTCAGCATCGATTTTTGGCATACGTTTGCTCCTGCCGGGTCAGCCGAGCCGCGAATTACTACTTACCCACCTCCTATCAAGAGAGACCTCAGGGCTGCATCTTTTGAACCCAGTATTGAGCCTGAAAAGCGTTTCCAACCCCACTACAAGTAAACCATGCTAGAATGTCCCTGGGTGCTCTTCACTGAAAAGCTGGCTCTGCATACATTTTTGGCATACGTTTGCTCCTGCTGGGTCAGCCGAGCGGCGAATTTCTACTTACCCACCTACTATCATGAGAGACCTCATGGCTGCATCTTTTGAGCCCAGTACTGAGCCTGAAAAGCGTTTCCAACCCCACTTACAAGTGAAACATGCTAGAATGTCCCTGGGTGCTCTTCACTGAAAAACTGGTTCTGCATACATTTTTGGCATACGTTTGCTCCTGCAGGGTCAGCGGAGCGGCGAATTACTACTTACCCACCTGGTATCAAGAGAGACCTCAGGGCTGCATCTTTTGAGCCCAGTATTGAGCCTGAAAAGCGTTTCCAACCCCACTTACAAGTAAAACATGCTAGAATGTCCCTGGGTCCTCTTCACTGAAAAGCTGGTTCTGCATACATTTTTGGCCTACGTTTGCTCCTGCAGGGTCAGCCTAGCGGCGAATTACTACTTACCCACGTGCTATCAAGAGAGACCTCAGGGCTGCATGTTTTGAGCCCAGTATTGAGCCTGAAAAGCGTTCCAACCCCACTACAAGTAAAACATGCTAGAATGTCCCTGGGTGCTCTTCACTGAAAACCTGGTTCTGCATACATTTTTGGCATACGTTTGCTCCTGCCCGGTCAGCCGAGCGGTGAATTTCTACCTACCACCTGCTATCATGAGTTACCTCATGGCTACATCTTTTGAGCCCAGTACTGAGCCTGAAAAGCGTTTCCAACCCCACTTACAACTAAAACTTGCTAGAATGTCCCTGGCTGCTCTTCACTGAAAAGCTGGTTCAGCATCGTTTTTTGGCATACGTTTGCTCCTGCCGGGTCAGCCGAGCCGCGAATTACTACTTACCCACCTCCTATCAAGAGAGACCTCAGGGCTGCATCTTTTGAACCCAGTATTGAGCCTGAAAAGCGTTTCCAACCCCACTACAAGTAAACCATGCTAGAATGTCCCTGGGTGCTCTTCACTGAAAAGCTGGCTCTGCATACATTTTTGGCATACGTTTTCTCCTGCTGGGTCAGCCGAGCGGCGAATTTCTACTTACCCACCTACTATCATGAGAGACCTCATGGCTGCATCTTTTGAGCCCAGTACTGAGCCTGAAAAGCGTTTCCAACCCCACTTACAAGTGAAACATGCTAGAATGTCCCTGGGTGCTCTTCACTGAAAAACTGGTTCTGCATACATTTTTGGCATACGTTTGCTCCTGCAGGGTCAGCGGAGCGGCGAATTACTACTTACCCACCTGGTATCAAGAGAGACCTCAGGGCTGCATCTTTTGAGCCCAGTATTGAGCCTGAAAAGCGTTTCCAACCCCACTTACAAGTAAAACATGCTAGAATGTCCCTGGGTCCTCTTCACTGAAAAGCTGGTTCTGCATACATTTTTGGCCTACGTTTGCTCCTGCAGGGTCAGCCTAGCGGCGAATTACTACTTACCCACGTGCTATCAAGAGAGACCTCAGGGCTGCATGTTTTGAGCCCAGTATTGAGCCTGAAAAGCGTTCCAACCCCACTACAAGTAAAACATGCTAGAATGTCCCTGGGTGCTCTTCACTGAAAACCTGGTTCTGCATACATTTTTGGCATACGTTTGCTCCTGCCCGGTCAGCCGAGCGGTGAATTTCTACCTACCACCTGCTATCATGAGTTACCTCATGGCTACATCTTTTGAGCCCAGTACTGAGCCTGAAAAGCGTTTCCAACCCCACTTACAACTAAAACTTGCTAGAATGTCCCTGGCTGCTCTTCACTGAAAAGCTGGTTCAGCATCGTTTTTTGGCATACATTTGCTCCTGCCGGGTCAGCCGAGCGGCAAATTACTACTTACCCACCTGCTATCAAGAGAGACCTCAGGGCTGCATCTTTTGAGCCCAGTATTGAGCCTGAAAAGCGTTTCCAACCCCACTTACAAGTAAAACATGCTAGAATGTCCCTGGGTGCTCTTCACTGAAAAGCAGGTTCTGCATACATTTTTGGCATACGTTTGCTCCTGCAGGGTCAGCCGAGCGGAGAATTTCTACTTACACACCTGCTATCATGAGAGACTTCGTGGCTGCATCTGTTGAGCACAGTATTGAGCTTGAAAAGCTTTTCCAACCCCACTTACAAGTAAAACATGCTAGAATGTCCCTGAGTGCTCTTCACTAAAAAGCTGGTTCTGCATACATTTTTGGCATACGTTTGCTACTGCAGGGTCAGCCGAGCGGCAAATTTCTACTTACACACCTGCTATCATGAGAGACTTCGGGGCCACATCTTTTGAGCTCAGTACTGAGCCTGAAAGGCGTTTCCAACCCCACTTAAAAGTAAAACATGCTAGAATGTACTGGGTGCTCTTCACTGAAAAGCTGGTTCTGCATACATTTTTGGCATACGTTTGCTCCTGCGGGGTCAGCCGAGCGGTGAATTTCTACTTACACACCTGCTATCATGAGAGACATCATGGCTGCATCTTTTGAGCCCAGTACTGAGCCTGAAAAGCGTTTCCAACCCCACTTTCAAGTAAAACATGCTAGAATGCTCCTGGCTGCTATTCACTGAAAAGCTGGTACTGTGTCAATTTTTGGCATACGTTTACTCCTGCAGTGTCAGCCGAGCGGCGAATTTCTACTTACCCACCTGCTATCATAAGAGACCTCATGGCTGCATCTTTTGAGCCCAGTACTGAGCCTGAAAAGTGTTTCCAACCCCACTTACAACTAAAACTTGCTAGAATGTCCCTGGCTGCTCTTCACTGAAAAGCTGGTTCAGCATCTATTTTTGGCATACGTTTGCTCCTGCCTGGTCAGCCGAGCGGCGAATTACTACTTACCAACCTCCTATCAAGAGAGACCTCAGGGCTGCATCTTTTGAGCCCAGTATTGAGCCTGAAAAGTGTTTCCAACCCCACTTACAACTAAAACTTGCTAGAATGTCCCTGGCTGCTCTTCACTGAAAAGCTGGTTCAGCATCCTTTTTTGCCATACGTTTGCTCCTGACGGGTCAGCCGAGCAGCGAATTTCTACTTACCCAACTACTATCATGAGAGACCTCATGGCTGCATCTTTTGAGCCCAGTACTGAGCCTGAAAAGCGTTTCCAACCCCACTTACAAGTAAAACATGCTAGAATGTCCCTGGGTGCTCTTCACTGAAAAGCTGGTTCTGCATACATTTTTGGCATACATTTGCTCCTGCCGGGTCAGCCGAGCGGCGAATTACTGCTTACCCACCTGCTATCAACAGAGACCTCAGGGCTGCATCTTTTGAGCCCAGTATTGAGCCTGAAAAGCGTTTCTAACCCCACTTACAAGTAAAACATGCTAGAATGTCCCTGGGTGCTCCTCACTAAAAAGCTGGTTCTGCATACATTTTTGGCCTACGTTTGCTCCTGCAGGGTCAGCCGAGCGGCAAATTTCTACTTACCCTGCTGCTATCATGAGAGACCTTACGGCTGCATCTTTTGAGCCCAGTGCTGAGCCTGAAAAGCGTTTCAACCCCACTACAAGTAAAACATGCTAGAATGTCTCTGTGTGCTCTTCACTGAAAACCTGGTTCTGCATACATTTTTAGCATACGTTTGCTCCTGCCCGGTCAGCCGAGCAGTGAATTTCTACCTACCACCTGCTATCATGAGTTACCTCATGGCTGCATCTTTTGAGCCCAGTACTGAGCCTGAAAAGCGTTTCCAACCCCACTTACAACTAAAACTTGCTAGAATGTCCCTGACTGCTCTTCAATGAAAAGCTGGTTCTGCATACATTTTTGGCCTACGTTTGCTCCTGCAGGGTCAGCCGAGCCGCAAATTTCTACTTACCCTGCTGCTATCACGAGAGACCTTATGGCTGCATCTTTTGAGCCCAGTGCTGAGCCTGAAAAGCGTTCCAACCCCACTACAAGTAAAACATGCTAGAATGTCCCTGGGTGCTCTTCACTGAAAAGCTGGTTCTGCATACATTTTTGGCATACGTTTGCTCCTGCCGGGTCAGGCGAGCGGTGAATTACTACTTACCCACCTGCTATCAAGAGAGACATCATGGCTGCATCTTTTGAGCCCAGTACTGAGCCTGAAAAGCGTTTCCAACCCCACTTTCAAGTAAAACAAGCTAGAATGTCCCTGGCTGCTATTCACTGAAAAGCTGGAACTGTGTCAATTTTTGGCATACGTTTGCTCCTGCAGAGTCAGCCGAGCGGCGAATTTCTACTTACCCACCTGCTATCATAAGAGACCTCATGGCTGCATCTTTTGAGCCCAGTACTGAGCCTGAAAAGTGTTTCCAGCCCCACTTTCAAGTAAAAGATGAGGGAATGTCCCTGGCTGCTATTCACTTAAAAGCTGGTACTGTGTCAATTTTTGGCATACGTTTGCTCCTGCCGGGTCAGCCAAGCAGCGAATTTCTACTTACCCACCTACTATCATGAGAGACCTCATGGCTGCATCTTTTGAGCTCAGTACTGAGCCTGAAAAGTGTTTCCAACCCCACTTACAACTAAAACTTGCTAGAATGTCCCTGGCCGCTCTTCACTGAAAAGCTGGTTCAGCATCTATTTTTGCCATACGTTTGCTCCTGCCGGGTCAGCCGAGCAGCGAATTTCTACTTACCCAACTACTATCATGAGAGACCTCATGGCTGCATCTTTTGAGCCCAGTGCTGAGCCTGAAAAGCGTTTCAACCCCACTACAAGTAAAACATGCTAGAATGTCTCTGGGTGCTCTTCACTGAAAACCTGGTTCTGCATACATTTTTAGCATACGTTTGCTCCTGCCCGGTCAGCCGAGCAGTGAATTTCTACCTACCACCTGCTATCATGAGTTACCTCATGGCTGCATCTTTTGAGCCCAGTACTGAGCCTGAAAAGCGTTTCCAACCCCACTTACAACTAAAACTTGCTAGAATGTCCCTGACTGCTCTTCAATGAAAAGCTGGTTCTGCATACATTTTTGGCCTACGTTTGCTCCTGCAGGGTCAGCCGAGCCGCAAATTTCTACTTACCCTGCTGCTATCACGAGAGACCTTATGGCTGCATCTTTTGAGCCCAGTGCTGAGCCTGAAAAGCGTTCCAACCCCACTACAAGTAAAACATGCTAGAATGTCCCTGGGTGCTCTTCACTGAAAAGCTGGTTCTGCATACATTTTTGGCATACGTTTGCTCCTGCCGGGTCAGGCGAGCGGTGAATTACTACTTACCCACCTGCTATCAAGAGAGACATCATGGCTGCATCTTTTGAGCCCAGTACTGAGCCTGAAAAGCGTTTCCAACCCCACTTTCAAGTAAAACATGCTAGAATGTCCCTGGCTGCTATTCACTGAAAAGCTGGAACTGTGTCAATTTTTGGCATACGTTTGCTCCTGCAGAGTCAGCCGAGCGGCGAATTTCTACTTACCCACCTGCTATCATAAGAGACCTCATGGCTGCATCTTTTGAGCCCAGTACTGAGCCTGAAAAGTGTTTCCAGCCCCACTTTCAAGTAAAAGATGAGGGAATGTCCCTGGCTGCTATTCACTTAAAAGCTGGTACTGTGTCAATTTTTGGCATACGTTTGCTCCTGCCGGGTCAGCCAAGCAGCGAATTTCTACTTACCCACCTACTATCATGAGAGACCTCATGGCTGCATCTTTTGAGCTCAGTACTGAGCCTGAAAAGTGTTTCCAACCCCACTTACAACTAAAACTTGCTAGAATGTCCCTGGCTGCTCTTCACTGAAAAGCTGGTTCAGCATCTATTTTTGCCATACGTTTGCTCCTGCCGGGTCAGCCGAGCAGCGAATTTCTACTTACCCAACTACTATCATGAGAGACCTCATGGCTGCATCTTTTGAGCCCAGTACTAAGCCTGAAAAGCGTTTCCAACCCCACTTACAAGTAAAACATGCTAGAATGTCCCTGGCTTCTCTTCACTGAAAAGCTGGTTCAGCATCGATTTTTGGCATACGTTTGCTCCTGCCGGGTCAGCCGAGCCGCGAATTACTACTTACCCACCTCCTATCAAGAGAGACCTCAGGGCTGCATCTTTTGAGCCCAGTATTGAGCCTGAAAAGTGTTTCCAACCCCACTTACAACTAAAACTTGCTAGAATGTCCCTGGCTGCTCTTCACTGAAAAGCTGGTTCAGCATCCTTTTTTGCCATACGTTTGCTCCTGACGGGTCAGCCGAGCAGCGAATTTCTACTTACCCAACTACTATCATGAGAGACCTCATGGCTGCATCTTTTGAGCCCAGTACTGAGCCTGAAAAGCGTTTCCAACCCCACTTACAAGTAAAACATGCTAGAATGTCCCTGGGTGCTCTTCACTGAAAAGCTGGTTCTGCATACATTTTTGGCATACGTTTGCTCCTGCCGGGTCAGCCGAGCGGCGAATTAGTGCTTACCCACCTGCTATCAACAGAGACCTCAGGTCTGCATCTTTTGAGCCCAGTATTGAGCCTGAAAAGCGTTTCTAACCCCACTTACAAGTAAAACATGCTAGAATGTCCCTGGGTGCTCCTCACTAAAAAGCTGGTTCTGCATACATTTTTGGCCTACGTTTGCTCCTGCAGGGTCAGCCGAGCGGCAAATTTCTACTTACCCTGCTGCTATCATGAGAGACCTTACGGCTGCATCTTTTGAGCCCAGTGCTGAGCCTGAAAAGCGTTTCAACCCCACTACAAGTAAAACATGCTAGAATGTCTCTGGGTGCTCTTCACTGAAAACCTGGTTCTGCATACATTTTTAGCATACGTTTGCTCCTGCCCGGTCAGCCGAGCAGTGAATTTCTACCTACCACCTGCTATCATGAGTTACCTCATGGCTGCATCTTTTGAGCCCAGTACTGAGCCTGAAAAGCGTTTCCAACCCCACTTACAACTAAAACTTGCTAGAATGTCCCTGACTGCTCTTCAATGAAAAGCTGGTTCTGCATACATTTTTGGCCTACGTTTGCTCCTGCAGGGTCAGCCGAGCCGCAAATTTCTACTTACCCTGCTGCTATCACGAGAGACCTTATGGCTGCATCTTTTGAGCCCAGTGCTGAGCCTGAAAAGCGTTCCAACCCCACTACAAGTAAAACATGCTAGAATGTCCCTGGGTGCTCTTCACTGAAAAGCTGGTTCTGCATACATTTTTGGCATACGTTTGCTCCTGCCGGGTCAGGCGAGCGGTGAATTACTACTTACCCACCTGCTATCAAGAGAGACATCATGGCTGCATCTTTTGAGTCCAGTACTGAGCCTGAAAAGCGTTTCCAACCCCACTTTCAAGTAAAACATGCTAGAATGTCCCTGGCTGCTATTCACTGAAAAGCTGGAACTGTGTCAATTTTTGGCATACGTTTGCTCCTGCAGAGTCAGCTGAGCGGCGAATTTCTACTTACCCACCTGCTATCATAAGAGACCTCATGGCTGCATCTTTTGAGCCCAGTACTGAGCCTGAAAAGTGTTTCCAGCCCCACTTTCAAGTAAAAGATGAGGGAATGTCCCTGGCTGCTATTCACTTAAAAGCTGGTACTGTGTCAATTTTTGGCATACGTTTGCTCCTGCCGGGTCAGCCAAGCAGCGAATTTCTACTTACCCACCTACTATCATGAGAGACCTCATGGCTGCATCTTTTGAGCTCAGTACTGAGCCTGAAAAGTGTTTCCAACCCCACTTACAACTAAAACTTGCTAGAATGTCCCTGGCTGCTCTTCACTGAAAAGCTGGTTCAGCATCTATTTTTTGCCATACGTTTGCTCCTGCCGGGTCAGCCGAGCAGCGAATTTTTACTTACCCAACTACTATCATGAGAGACCTCATGGCTGCATCTTTTGAGCCCAGTACTGAGCCTGAAAAGCGTTTCCAACCCCACTTACAAGTAAAACATGCTATAATGTCCCTGAGTGCTCTTCACTGAAAAGCTGGTTTTGGCATATGTTTGCTCCTGCAGGGTCAGCCGAGCGGCGAATTTCTACTTACACACCTGCTATCATAAGAGACTTCGGGGCCACATCTTTTGAGCTCAGTACTGAGCCTGAAAGGCGTTTCCAACCCCGCTTAAATGTAAAACATGCAAGAATGTCCCTGGTGCTCTTCACTGAAAAGCTGGTTCTGATTACATTTTTGGGATACGTTTGCTCCTGCGGGGTCAGCCGAGCGGTGAATTTCTACTTACCCATCTGCTATCATGAGAGATATCATGGCTGCATCTTTTGAGCCCAGTACTGAGCCTGAAAAGCGTTTCCAACTGCACTTACAAGTGAAACATGCTAGAATGTCCCTGGGTGGTCTTCACTGAAAAGTTGGTTCTCCATACATTTTTGGCATACGTTTGCTTCTGCAGGGTCAGCCGAGCGGCGAATTTCTACTAACCCACCTGCTATCATGAGAGACCTCATGGCTGCATCTTTTGAGCCCAGTATTAAGCCGGAAAAGCGTTTCCAACCCCACTTACAAGTAAAACATGCTAGAATCTCCCTGGCTGCTATTCACTGAAAAGCTGGTTCTGTGTCAATTTTTGGCATATGTTTGCTTCTTCCGGGTCAGCCGAGCGGGGAGTTTCTACTTACCCACCTACTATCATGAGAGACCTCATGGCTGCATCTTTTGAGCCCAGTACTGAGCCTGAAAAGCATTTCCAACCCCACTTACAACTAAAACTTGCTAGAATGTCTCTGGCTGCTCTTCACTGAAAAGCTGGTTCAGCATCGATTTTTGGCATACGTTTGCTCCTGCCGGGTCAGCCGAGCGGCGAATTACTACTAACCCACCTGCTATCAAGAGAGACCTCAGGGCTGCATCTTTTGAGCCCAGTATTGAGCCTGAAAAGCGTTTCTAACCCCACTTACAAGTAAAACATGCTAGAATGTCCCTGGGTGCTCTTCACTGAAAAGCTGGTTCTGCATACATTTTTGGCCTACGTTTGCTCCTGCAGGGTCAGCCGAGCGGCAAATTTCTACTTACCCTGCTGCTATCATGAGAGACCTCATGGCTGCATCTTTTGAGCCCAGTGCTGAGCCTGAAAAGCTTTTCCAACCCCACTTACAAGTAAAACATGCTAGAATGTCCCTGGTTGCTGTTCACTGAAAAGCTGGTACTGTATCAATTTTTGTCATACGTTTGCTCCTGCCAAGTCAGCCGGTCGGCGAATTTCTACTTACCCACCTACTATCATGAGAGACCTCATGGCTGCATCTTTTGAGCACAGTACTGAGCCTGAAAAGCGTTTCCAACCCCACTTACAAGTAAAACATGCTAGAATGTCCCTGGCTGCTATTCACTGAAAAGCTGGTACTGTGTCAATTTTTGTCATACGTTTGCTCCTGCCGGGTCAGCAGGTTGGCGAATTTCTACTTACCCACCTACTATCATGAGAGACCTCATGGCTGCATATTTTGAGCCCAGTACTGAGCCTGAAAAGTGTTTCCAACCCCACTTACAACTAAAACTTGCTAGAATGTCCCTGGCTGCTCTTCACTGAAAAGCTGGTTCAGCATCGATTTTTGGCATACGTTTGCTCCTGCCTGGTCAGCCGAGCGAAGAATTACTACTTACCCACCTGCTATCAAGAGAGACCTCAGGGCTGCATCTTTTGAGCCCAGTATTGAGCCTGAAAAGCATTTCCAACCCCACTTACAAGTAAAACATGCTAGAATGTCCCTGGGTGCTCTTCACTGAAAAGTTGGTTCTCCATACATTTTTGGCATACGTTACCTCCTGCCGGGTCAGACGAGCGGTGAATTACTACTTACCCACCTTCTATCAAGAGAGACCTCAGGGCTGCATCTTTTGAGCCCAGTATTGAGCCTGAAAAGCGTTTCCAACCCCACTTACAAGTAAAACATGCTAGAATGTCCCTGGGTGCTCTTCACTGAAAAGCTGGTTCTGCATACATTTTTGGCATACGTTTGCTCCTGCAGGGTCAGCCGAGCGGCAAATTTCTACTTACACACCTGCTATCATGAGAGACTTCGTGGCTGCATCTGTTGAGCCCAGTACTGAGCCTGAAAATGTTTCCAACCCCACTTACAACTAAAACTTGCTAGAATGTCCCTTGCTGCTATTCACTGAAAAGCTGGTACTGTGTCAATTTTTGGCATACGTTTGCTCCTGCCGGGTCAGCCGAGCGGCGAATTACTACTTACCCACGTGCTATCAAGAGAGACCTCAGGGCTGCATCTTTTGAGCCCAGTATTGAACCTGAAAAGCGTTTCCAACCCCACTACAAGTAAACCATGCTAGAATGTCCCTGGGTGCTCTTCACTGAAAAGCTGGCACTGCATACATTTTTGGCATACGTTTACTCCTGCTGGGTCAGCCGAGCGGCAAATTTTTACTTACCCACCTACTATCATGAGAGACCTCATGGCTGCATCTTTTGAGCCCAGTACTGAGCCTGAAAAGCGTTTCCAACCCTACTTACAAGTGAAACATGCTAGAATGTCCCTGGGTGCTCTTCACAGAAAAGCTGGTTCTGCATACATTTTTGGCATACGTTTGCTCCTGCAGGGTCAGCCGAGCGGCGAATTTCTACTTACCCACCTGCTATCATGAGAGACCTCATGGCTGCATCTTTTGAGCCCAGTACTGAGCCTGAAAAGTGTTTCCAACCCCTCTTTCAAGTAAAAGATGCGGGAATGTCCCTGGCTGTTATTCACTCAAAAGCTGGTACTGTGTCAATTTTTGGCATACGTTTGCTCCTGCCGGGTCAAACAAGCAGCAAATTTCTACTTACCCACCTACTATCATGAGAGACCTCATGGCTGCATCTTTTGAGCCCAGTACTTAGCCTGAAAATTGTTTCCAACCCCACTTACAACTAAAACTTGCTAGAATGTACCTGGCTGCTCTTCACTGAAAAGCTGGATCAGCATCGATTTTTGGCATACGTTTGCTCCTGCTGGGTCAGCCGAGCGGCGAATTACTACTTACCCACCTCCTATCAAGAGAGACCTCAGGGCTGCATCTTTTGAGCCCAGTATTGAGCCTGAAAAGCGTTTCCAACCCCACTTACAAGTAAAACATGCTAGAATGTCCCTGGGTGCTCTTCACTGAAAAGTTGGTTCTCCATACATTTTTGGCATACGTTTGCTTCTGCAGGGTCAGCTGAGCGGCGAATTTCTACTAACCCACCTGCTATCATGAGAGACCTCATGGCTGCATCTTTTGAGCCCAGTACTGAGCCTGAAAAGCATTTCCAACCCCACTTACAAGTGAAACATGCTAGAATGTCCCTGGGTGCTCTTCACTGAAAAGCTGGTTCTGCATACATTTTTGGCATACGTTTGTTCCTGCAGGGTCAGCCTAGCGGCGAATTTCTACTTACCCACCTGCTATCAAGAGAGACCTCAGGGCTGCATCTTTTGAGCCCAGTATTGAACCTGAAAAGCGTTTTCAACCCCACTACAAGTAAACCATGCTAGAATGTCCCTGGGTGCTCTTCACTGAAAAGCTGGCTCTGCATACATTTTTGGCATACGTTTGCTCCTGCTGGGTCAGCCGAGCGGCAAATTTCTACTTATCCTGCTGCTATCATGAGAGACCTCATGGCTGCATCTTTTGAGCCCAGTACTGAGCCTGAAAAGCGTTTCCAACCCCACTTACAAGTAAAAAATGCTAGAATATTCCTGGGTGCTCTTCACTGAAAAGCTGGTTCTGCATACATTTTTGGCATACGTTTGCTCCTGCCGGGTCAGCCGAGCGGCGAATTACTGCTTACCCACCTGCTATCAACAGAGACCTCAGGGCTGCATCTTTTGAGCCCAGTATTGAGCCTGAAAAGCGTTTCTAACCCCACTTACAAGTAAAACATGCTAGAATGTCCCTGGGTGCTCCTCACTAAAAAGCTGGTTCTGCATACATTTTTGGCCTACGTTTGCTCCTTCAGGGTCAGCCGAGTGGCAAATTTCTACTTACCCTGCTGCTATCATGAGAGACCTTACGGCTGCATCTTTTGAGCCCAGTGCTGAGCCTGAAAAGCGTTTCAACCCCACTACAAGTAAAACATGCTAGAATGTCTCTGGGTGCTCTTCACTGAAAACCTGGTTCTGCATACATTTTTAGCATATGTTTGCTCCTGCCCGGTCAGCCGAGCAGTGAATTTCTACCTACCACCTGCTATCATGAGGTACCTCATGGCTGCATCTTTTGAGCCCAGTACTGAGCCTGAAAAGCGTTTCCAACCCCACTTACAACTAAAACTTGCTAGAATGTCCCTGACTGCTCTTCAATGAAAAGCTGGTTCTGCATACATTTTTGGCCTACGTTTGCTCCTGCAGGGTCAGCCGAGCCGCAAATTTCTACTTACCCTGCTGCTATCACGAGAGACCTTATGGCTGCATCTTTTGAGCCCAGTGCTGAGCCTGAAAAGCGTTCCAACCCCACTACAAGTAAAACATGCTAGAATGTCCCTGGGTGCTCTTCACTGAAAAGCTGGTTCTGCATACATTTTTGGCATACGTTTGCTCCTGCCGGGTCAGGCGAGCGGTGAATTACTACTTACCCACCTGCTATCAAGAGAGACATCATGGCTGCATCTTTTGAGCCCAGTACTGAGCCTGAAAAGCGTTTCCAACCCCACTTTCAAGTAAAACATGCTAGAATGTCCCTGGCTGCTATTCACTGAAAAGCTGGTACTGTGTCAATTTTTGGCATACGTTTGCTCCTGCAGAGTCAGCCGAGCGGCGAATTTCTACTTACCCACCTGCTATCATAAGAGACCTCATGGCTGCATCTTTTGAGCCCAGTACTGAGCCTGAAAAGTGTTTCCAGCCCCACTTTCAAGTAAAAGATGAGGGAATGTCCCTGGCTGCTATTCACTTAAAAGCTGGTACTGTGTCAATTTTTGGCATACGTTTGCTCCTGCCGGGTCAGCCAAGCAGCGAATTTCTACTTACCCACCTACTATCATGAGAGACCTCATGGCTGCATCTTTTGAGCTTAGTACTGAGCCTGAAAAGTGTTTCCAACCCCACTTACAACTAAAACTTGCTAGAATGTCCCTGGCTGCTCTTCACTGAAAAGCTGGTTCAGCATCTATTTTTGCCATACGTTTGCTCCTGCCGGGTCAGCCGAGCAGCGAATTTCTACTTACCCAACTACTAGCATGAGAGACCTCATGGCTGCATCTTTTGAGCCCAGTACTGAGCCTGAAAAGCGTTTCCAACCCCACTTACAAGTAAAACATGCTAGAATGTCCCTGGCTTCTTTTCACTGAAAAGCTGGTTCAGCAACGATTTTTGGCATACGTTTGTTCCTGCCGGGTCAGCCGAGCCGCGAATTACTACTTACCCACCTCCTATCAAGAGAGACCTCAGGGCTGCATCTTTTGAACCCAGTATTGAGCCTGAAAAGCGTTTCCAACCCCACTTACAAGTAAAACATGCTAGAATTTCCCTGGGTGCTCCTTATTGAAAAGTTGGTTCTCCATACATTTTTGGCATACGTTTGCTTCTGCAGGGTCAGCCGAGCGGCGAATTTCCACTAACCCACCTGCTATCATGAGAGACCTCATGGCTGCATCTTTTGAGCCCAGTACTGAGCCTGAAAAGCGTTTCCAACCCCACTTTCAAGTAAAACATGCTAGAATGTCCCTGGCTGTTATTCACTGAAAAGCTGGTACTGTGTCAATTTTTGGCATACGTTTGCTCCTGCCGGGTCAGCCGAGCGGCGAATTACTACTTACCCACCTGCTATCAAGAGTGACCTCAGGGCTGCATCTTTTGAGCCCAGTATTGAGCCTCAAAAGCGTTTCCAACCCCACTACAAGTAAACCATGCTAGAATGTCCCTGGGTGCTCTTCACTGAAAAGCTGTCTCTGCATACATTTTTGGCATACATTTGCTCCTGCTGGGTCAGCCGAGCGGCGTATTTCTACTTACCCACCTACTATCATGAGAGACCTCATGGCTTCATCTTTTGAGCCCAGTACTGAGCCTGAAAAGCGTTTCCAACCCCACTTACGAGTAAAACATGCTAGAATGTCCCTGGGTGCTCTTCACTGAAAAGCTGGTTCTGCATACATTTTTGGCATACGTTTGCTCCTGCAGGGTCAGCCGAGCGACGAATTACTACTTACCCACCTGGTATCAAGAGAGACCTCAGGGCTGCATCTTTTGAGCCCAGTATTGAACCTGAAAAGCGTTTCCAACCCCACTTACAAGTAAAACATGCTAGAATCTCCCTGGCTGCTACTCACTGAAAAGCTGGTTCTGTGTCAATTTTAGGCATATGTTTGCTCCTGCCGGTTCAGCCGAGCGGGGAGTTTCTACCGACCCACCTACTATCATGAGAGACCTCATGGCTGCATCTTTTGAGCCCAGTACTGAGCCTGAAAAGCATTTCCAACCCCACTTACAACTAAATCTTGCTAGAATGTCTCTGGCTGCTCTTCACTGAAATGCTGGTTCAGCATCGATTTTTGGCATACGTTTGCTCCTGCTGGGTCAGCCGAGCGGCGAATTACTACTTACCCACCTGCTATCAAGAGAGACCTCAGGGCTGCATCTTTTGAGCCCAGTATTGAGCCTGAAAAGCGTTTCTAACCCCACTTACAAGTAAAACATGCTAGAATGTCCCTGGGTGCTCCTCACTGAAAAGCTGGTTCTGCATACATTTTTGGCCTACGTTTGCTCCTGCAGGGTCAGCCGAGCCGCAAATTTCTACTTACCCTGCTGCTATCATGAGAGACCTTATGGCTGCATCTTTTGAGCCCAGTGCTGAGCCTGAAAAGCGTTCCAACCCCACTACAAGTAAAACATGCTAGAATGTCCCTGGGTGCTCTTCACTGAAAAGCTGGTTCTGCATACATTTTTGGCATACGTTTGCTCCTGCCGGGTCAGCCGAGCAGTGAATTACTACTTACCCACCTGCTATCAAGAGAGACATCATGGCTGCATCTTTTGAGCCCAGTACTGAGCCTGAAAAGCGTTTCCAACCCCACTTTCAAGTAAAACATGCTAGAATGTCCCTGGCTGCTATTCACTGAAAAGGTGGTACTGTGTCAATTTTTGGCATACGTTTGCTCCTGCAGTGTCAGCCGAGCGGCGAATTTCTACTTACCCACCTGCTATCATAAGAGACCTCATGGCTGCATCTTTTGAGCCCAGTACTGAGCCTGAAAATTGTTTCCAACCCCACTTTCAAGTAAAAGATGCGGGAATGTCCCTGGCTGCTATTCACTTAAAAGCTGGTACTGTGTCAATTTTTGGCATACGTTTGCTCCTGCCGGGTCAGCCAAGCAGCGAATTTCTACTTACCCACCTACTATCATGAGAGACCTCATGGCTGCATCTTTTGAGCCCAGTACTTAGCCTGAAAAGCGTTTCCAACCCCACTTACAACTAAAACTTGCTAGAATGTCTCGGCTGCTCTTCACTGAAAAGCTGGTTAAGCATCGATTTTTGGCATACGTTTGCTCCTGCCTGGTCAGCCGAGCGGCGAATTTCTACTTACACACCTGCTATCATGAGAGACTTCGTGGCTGCATCTGTTGAGCCCAGTATTGAGCCTGAAAAGCTTTTCCAACCCCACTTACAAGTAAAACATGCTATAATGTCCCTGAGTGCTCTTCACTGAAAAGCTGGTTTTGGCATATGTTTGCTCCTGCAGGGTCAGCCGAGAGGCGAATTTCTACTTACACACCTGCTATCATGAGAGACTTCGGGGCCACATCTTTTGAGCTCAGTACTGAGCCTGAAAGGCGTTTCCAACCCCGCTTAAATGTAAAACATGCAAGAATGTCCCTGGTGCTCTTCACTGAAAAGCTGGTTCTGCATACATTTTTGGGATACATTTGCTCCTGCGGGGTCAGCCGAGCGGTGAATTTCTACTTACTCACCTGCTATCATGAGAGACATCATGGCTGCATCTTTTGAGCCCAGTACTGAGCCTGAAAAGCGTTTCCAACTGCACTTACAAGTGAAACATGCTAGAATGTCCCTGGGTGGTCTTCACTGAAAAGTTGGTTCTCCATACATTTTTGGCATACGTTTGCTTCTGCAGGGTCAGCCGAGCGGCGAATTTCTACTAACCCACCTGCTATCATGAGAGACCTCATGGCTGCATCTTTTGAGCCCAGTATTGAGCCGGAAAAGCGTTTCCAACCCCACTTACAAGTAAAACATGCTAGAATCTCCCTGGCTGCTATTCACTGAAAAGCTGGTTCTGTGTCAATTTTTGGCATATGTTTGCTTCTTCCGGGTCAGCCGAGCGGGGAGTTTCTACTTACCCACCTACTATCATGAGAGACCTCATGGCTGCATCTTTTGAGCCCAGTACTGAGCCTGAAAAGCATTTCCAACCCCACTTACAACTAAAACTTGCTAGAATGTCTCTGGCTGCTCTTCACTGAAAAGCTGGTTCAGCATCGATTTTTGGCATACGTTTGCTCCTGCCGGGTCAGCCGAGCGGCGAATTACTACTAACCCACCTGCTATCAAGAGAGACCTCAGGGCTGCATCTTTTGAGCCCAGTATTGAGCCTGAAAAGCGTTTCTAACCCCACTTACAAGTAAAACATGCTAGAATGTCCCTGGGTGCTCTTCACTGAAAAGCTGGTTCTGCATACATTTTTGGCCTACGTTTGCTCCTGCAGGGTCAGCCGAGCGGCAAATTTCTACTTACCCTGCTGCTATCATGAGAGACCTCATGGCTGCATCTTTTGAGCCCAGTGCTGAGCCTGAAAAGCTTTTCCAACCCCACTTACAAGTAAAACATGCTAGAATGTCCCTGGTTGCTGTTCACTGAAAAGCTGGTACTGTATCAATTTTTGTCATACGTTTGCTCCTGCCAAGTCAGCCGGTCGGCGAATTTCTACTTACCCACCTACTATCATGAGAGACCTCATGGCTGCATCTTTTGAGCAAAGTACTGAGCCTGAAAAGCGTTTCCAACCCCACTTACAAGTAAAACATGCTAGAATGTCCCTGGCTGCTATTCACTGAAAAGCTGGTACTGTGTCAATTTTTGTCATACGTTTGCTCCTGCCGGGTCAGCCGGTTGGCGAATTTCCACTTACCCACCTACTATCATGAGAGACCTCATGGCTGCATATTTTGAGCCCAGTACTGAGCCTGAAAAGTGTTTCCAACTAACCCTGGGCGAAGAACTACGCTCCGTTAAGCATGAGCGAATTTTGCGGATCTCGCGTTCGCGAATTTTGCGGATTTGCGGATTCGCAATCCGCAAAATCCGCGAATTCCCGCGAATTTGCGGATTTTTTTTTTTTTTGTGTTCGCCCGTGTTTCTGCCAGTTCGCGAGGGTTTTTACAATTTCGCAATTTGCGAACTTACCTGTCGGGTCGCAAGTTTTGCGAACTTGTTGTTTCTACGTGTCCAGCCTGTTTGGGACACTCTTCTTCATCACTGCCACTCTCTGTCACCACTGCCACTCTCTGACTACTCATGCCACCCTCTGGCCCACCCATGCCACCCTCTGTTTCATCACCACACCCTCTGGTTGTCCAGTGTACATTATTTTCGGCAAAGCAAAGCACACCTTCCCTGCCTCAAGTGACCTGAATTAATTTGGGGCTGATTAATGTGTCACAGAATATTTTTTTAGCTGGCACCTGCTTCCTTAGTGCGCCCTGATTAGTGATCTTTTGCACTTGCTAAGTGCTTTCATTGTTGCAAAATTAGTTACAACACCTGCCCTGCCCCAACTGACAATAATGAATTAGGGGCTGATTAATGGATTTTAACTTCCAGCCTGGCTCCTGCTTGTCTCCCTTAGCTGTAATTCAGGACCTTTGTGGCATATGTGTAACTATTCTGAGGTTCAGAGCAGGGTCACATAATAGTTTCAACTGGCAACTGAACTCTGGAGGGGCCCCTCAGGAAGCACTACAGGAAATGGCTACTAATGATGTGCCTGAACTTTTGAACCTGGTAAGTAGTTACTTTCAGTTTTGCTAAAATCGTATTTCTGCAATTTTGCACTTATTCGCGGGGCGCGAACTCACGCGAACAGTGCGAGCAGTGCGAGCAAAATCCGCTGCTCGCGGATTTGCGGATTTTGCGGGAAATTCGCAAATCTCGCGGATTGCGGATTTCCCGAAAATCCGCAAAATCCGCGAGCGGAACGGATTTTCCGCCCATGCCTACGCTCCGTTCGCGGAGTTTGCGGAGTTTTGGCAACTCCGCGCTCCGCGGAGAACGCGAAGTTGTTGAATACTCCTCAAACTGCTGCGTAGCGTAGTTCTCGCGCGCTCAATAGCATTTTCGCGTGCGCGAGGATGCTTGTCGGTAAGATCGAGTTGCCGAACACGCAGAAACTGCAATCTGGCACAGAATAACTCGCGAACACGTTAGTAGTGACCGGAAATAAGGGGACGCGAGCGGGCGGGACAAACCTCATGGGTAACTTTGCGCGCTACACATCCCGAGCATGCAGGCAATCAATCAATCAATCAATCAGGATATTTGTATAGCGCGCTACTCACCCAGAGGGTCTCAAGGCACTTGGGGGAGGGGGGTCCGCTACTGCTCGAACAGCCATGTCTTGAGTTGCTTCCTGAAGCAGAGGTGGTCTTGGGTCAGGCGGAGGTGGATGGGGAGGGAGTTCCAAGTCTTGGCTGACAGGTAGGAGAAGGATCTTCCTCCCATGGTGGATCTTCGGATGTGTGGCACGGCGGCGAGGGCGTGGCTGGTCGATCGTAGCTGGCGGGTGGGAGTGTAGAAGGTCAGGCGGTTGTTGAGGTACCTGGGGCCCAGGTCGTGGAGGGCCTTGTGTGCGTGGGTAGGAGTTGGAACGTGATTCTCTTGCTGACGGGGAACCAGTGAAGGTCTCTCAGGTGTCCCGAGATGTGGCTGTGTCGGGGGATGTCCAAGATGAGTCGTGCGGAGGCGTTCTGGATGTGTTAGAGCCTTTTCTGGAGTTTGGCTGTGGTTCCGGTATAGAGGGTGTTTCCGTAGTCCAGTCGGCTGGTGAAGAGTGCCTGTGTGACCGTCTTCCTGGTTTCGGTGGCGAGCCATGGGAAGATCTTTCGGAGCATGCGTAGGATGTTGAAGCATGATGATGAGACGGCGTTGACTTGTCTGGTCATCGTGAGGGAGGAGTCCAGGATGAAGCCCAGGTTGCGTGCGTGGTCCGTTGGTTTGGGTGCGCTGCCCAGGGCAGGGGGCCACCAGGAGTCGTCCCAGGCGGAGGGTGATGATCCAAGGATGAGGACTTCTGTCTTGTCTGAGTTCAGTTTCAGGCGGCTGTTCCTCATCCACTCGACTACGTCTTTCATCCCTTCGTGTAGGTTGGTTCTGGCGGTTCCTGGATCGTTGGTGAGGGAGAGGATCAGCTGGGTGTCGTCGGCGTAGGAGATGATGTTGAGGTTGTGTTGGCGTACGATGGCTGCGAGGGGGCTCATGTAGACGTTGAAGAGGGTGGGGCTGAGTGATGATCCTTGTGGTACGCCACATATGACTTTGGTGGCCTTGGATCTGTACGGGGGGAGGCGGACTCTCTGGGTTCTTCCGGTGAGGAACGAGATGATCCACTCCAGTGCCTTCTCTTGGATTCTGATGTTGCTGAGGCGCTGCACTAGGGTGCGGTGGCAGACCGTATCGAATGCTGCGGAGAGGTCCAGGAGGATGAGGGCCTCTGTTTCCCAGTTGTCGAGCAGGGCTCGGATGTCGTCAGTGGCTGCGATGAGGGCGGTCTCGGTGCTGTGGTTGGTGCGGAAGCCGGACTGCGAGTGGTCGAGGCTGGTTGGGCGAGCGCAATTGGTGATCCACTGTGTGAGGTTGTTGGCTGCTTGGTTGGGGTCCGTTGAGCTGGCGGGCGGGTTCTGGCTCAGTGAAGTGGTGAGCTGGTCGGAGGTGATCTTGTTCCAGTTCCTGCGGGGAACCTGTTGCGGGTGGTGGTGAGTCGTGGTCTTTCTGAAGCTGAAGTGGACGCAGCTGTGGTCAGTCCAGTGGAGCCCGGTGGAGTGGCTGAAGGAGATGTACTTGCTGGAGGAGAAGACTGGGTCAAGCGTGTGTCCGGCGTAGTGGGTGGGGGTGTTCACCAGTTGCATGAGTCCGAGGTTGGCGAGGTTGTCCAGCAGGGTGGTGGTGGTGTTGTCGTTGTTGTTCTCCAGGTGGAAGTTGAGGTCCCCTAGGAGGATGTAGTCAGCGGAGGCGAGGACGTGCGGGCTGATGAAGTCTGCGATGTCTTCGCTGAATTGTGTGCGAGGTCCTGGGGGTCTGTAGATGAGGGTGCCTCTGAGTGTGGTCTTGGGGTCGGTGTGTATCTGGAAGTGAAGATGTTAAGCGGCTGTGAGGGTGTCATCTGAGTTGGTCGTGATGCAGATGGTGTTCTTGTGGACAATGGCGATGCCTCCTCCTGTCTCGTTGACGCGGTCTCTCCGGGTGATCTTGTATCCGTCCGGGATGGCGACGGCGATGTCGGGCGCTGAGGAGGCGTTCATCCATGTTTCCGTGAGGAAGGCGACGTCTGGAGATGTGGTGTCGAGCAGGTTCCAGAGTTCCACGGCGCTCCCGAAGACGAAAAATGGCTTGCGAACGGGTCAAGCAAGCTACTACGCATGCTCGCGGAGCTATGCGTAGTTCGCGGAGTGCAAGTGCATCTTCGCGTAGCTCGCGGAGTGCGGCTACGCGAACTACGCCCAGGCTTATTTCCAACCCCACTTACAACTAAAACTTGCTAGAATGTCCCTGGCTGCTCTTCACTGAAAAGCTGGTTCAGCATCGATTTTTGGCATACGTTTGCTCCTGCCTGGTCAGCCGAGCGAAGAATTACTACTTACCCACCTGCTATCAAGAGAGACCTCAGGGCTGCATCTTTTGAGCCCAGTATTGAGCCTGAAAAGCGTTTCCAACACCACTTACAAGTAAAACATGCTAGAATGTCCCTGGGTGCTCCTCACTGAAAAGCTGGTTCTGCATACATTTTTGGCCTACGTTTGCTCCTGCAGGGTCAGCCGAGCCGCAAATTTCTACTTACCCTGCTGCTATCATGAGAGACCTTATGGCTGCATCTTTTGAGCCCAGTGCTGAGCCTGAAAAGCGTTCCAACCCCACTACAAGTAAAACATGCTAGAATGTCCCTGGGTGCTCTTCACTGAAAAGCTGGTTCTGCATACATTTTTGGCATACGTTTGCTCCTGCCGGGTCAGCCGAGCAGTGAATTACTACTTACCCACCTGCTATCAAGAGAGACATCATGGCTGCATCTTTTGAGCCCAGTACTGAGCCGGAAAAGCGTTTCCAACCCCACTTTCAAGTAAAACATGCTAGAATGTCCCTGGCTGCTATTCACTGAAAAGGTGGTACTGTGTCAATTTTTGGCATACGTTTGCTCCTGCAGAGTCAGCCGAGCGGCGAATTTCTACTTACCCACCTGCTATCATAAGAGACCTCATGGCTGCATCTTTTGAGCCCAGTACTGAGCCTGAAAATTGTTTCCAACCCCACTTTCAAGTAAAAGATGCGGGAATGTCCCTGGCTGCTATTCACTTAAAAGCTGGTACTGTGTCAATTTTTGGCATACGTTTGCTCCTGCCGGGTCAGCCAAGCAGCGAATTTCTACTTACCCACCTACTATCATGAGAGACCTCATGGCTGCATCTTCTGAGCCCAGTACTTAGCCTGAAAAGCGTTTCCAACCCCACTTACAACTAAAACTTGCTAGAATGTCTCGGCTGTTCTTCACTGAAAAGCTGGTTAAGCATCGATTTTTGGCATACGTTTGCTCCTGCCTGGTCAGCCGAGCGGCGAATTTCTACTTACACACCTGCTATCATGAGAGACTTCGTGGCTGCATCTGTTGAGCCCAGTATTGAGCCTGAAAAGCTTTTCCAACCCCACTTACAAGTAAAACATGCTATAATGTCCCTGAGTGCTCTTCACTGAAAAGCTGGTTTTGGCATATGTTTGCTCCTGCAGGGTCAGCCGAGAGGCGAATTTCTACTTACCCACCTGCTATCAAGAGAGACCTCAGGGCTGCATCTTTTGAGCCCAGTATTGAGCCTGAAAAGCGTTTCTAACCCCACTTACAAGTAAAACATGCTAGAATGTCCCTGGGTGCTCTTCACTGAAAAGCTGGTTCTGCATACATTTTTGGCCTACGTTTGCTCCTGCAGGGTCAGCCGAGCTGCAAATTTCTACTTACCCTGCTGCTATCATGAGAGACCTCATGGCTGCATCTTTTGAGCCCAGTGCTGAGCCTGAAAAGCTTTTCCAACCCCCCTTACAAGTAAAACATGCTAGAATGTCCCTGGTTGCTGTTCACTGAAAAGCTGGTACTGTATCAATTTTTGTCATACGTTTGCTCCTGCCAAGTCAGCCGGTCGGCGAATTTCTACTTACCCACCTACTATCATGAGAGACCTCATGGCTGCATCTTTTGAGCAAAGTACTGAGCCTGAAAAGCGTTTCCAACCCCACTTACAAGTAAAACATGCTAGAATGTCCCTGGCTGCTATTCACTGAAAAGCTGGTACTGTGTCAATTTTTGTCATACGTTTGCTCCTGCCGGGTCAGCCGGTTGGCGAATTTCTACTTACCCACCTACTATCATGAGAGACCTCATGGCTGCATATTTTGAGCCCAGTACTGAGCCTGAAAAGTGTTTCCAACCCCACTTACAACTAAAACTTGCTAGAATGTCCCTGGCTGCTCTTCACTGAAAAGCTGGTTCAGCATCAATTTTTGGCATACGTTTGCTCCTGCCTGGTCAGCCGAGCGAAGAATTACTACTTACCCACCTGCTATCAAGAGAGACCTCAGGGCTGCATCTTTTGAGCCCAGTATTGAGCCTGAAAAGCGTTTCCAACCCCACTTACAAGTAAAACATGCTAGAATGTCCCTGGGTGCTCTTCACTGAAAAGTTGGTTCTCCATAAATTTTTGGCATACGTTTCCTCCTGCCGGGTCAGACGAGCGGTGAATTACTACTTACCCACCTTCTATCAAGAGAGACCTCAGGGCTGCATCTTTTGAGCCCAGTATTGAGCCTGAAAAGCGTTTCCAACCCCACTTACAAGTAAAACATGCTAGAATGTCCCTGGGTGCTCTTCACTGAAAAGCTGGTTCTGCATACATTTTTTGGCATACGTTTGCTCCTGCAGGGTCAGCCGAGCGGCAAATTTCTACTTACACACCTGCTATCATGAGAGACTTCGTGGCTGCATCTGTTGAGCCCAGTACTGAGCCTGAAAATGTTTCCAACCCCACTTACAACTAAAACTTGCTAGAATGTCCCTGGCTGCTATTCACTGAAAAGCTGGTACTGTGTCAATTTTTGGCATACGTTTGCTCCTGCCGGGTCAGCCGAGCGGCAAATTACTACTTACCCACCTGCTATCAAGAGAGACCTCAGGGCTGCATCTTTTGAGCCCAGTATTGAACCTGAAAAGCGTTTCCAACCCCACTACAAGTAAACCATGCTAGAATGTCCCTGGGTGCTCTTCACTGAAAAGCTGGCTCTGCATACATTTTTGGCATACGTTTACTCCTGCTGGGTCAGCCGAGCGGCAAATTTTTACTTACCCACCTACTATCATGAGAGACCTCATGGCTGCATCTTTTGAGCCCAGTACTGAGCCTGAAAAGAGTTTCCAACCCTACTTACAAGTGAAACATGCTAGAATGTCCCTGGGTGCTCTTCACAGAAAAGCTGGTTCTGCATACATTTTTGGCATACGTTTGCTCCTGCAGGGTCAGCCGAGCGGCGAATTTCTACTTACCCACCTGCTATCATGAGAGACCTCATGGCTGCATCTTTTGAGCCCAGTACTGAGCCTGAAAAGTGTTTCCAACCCCACTTTCAAGTAAAAGATGCGGGAATGTCCCTGGCTGTTATTCACTCAAAAGCTGGTACTGTGTCAATTTTTGGCATACGTTTGCTCCTGCCGGGTCAAACAAGCAGCGAATTTCTACTTACCCACCTACTATCATGAGAGACCTCATGGCTGCATCTTTTGAGCCCAGTACTTAGCCTGAAAATTGTTTCCAACCCCACTTACAACTAAAACTTGCTAGAATGTACCTGGCTGCTCTTCACTGAAAAGCTGGATCAGCATCGATTTTTGGCATACGTTTGCTCCTGCTGGGTCAGCCGAGCGGCGAATTACTACTTACCCACCTCCTATCAAGAGAGACCTCAGGGCTGCATCTTTTGAGCCCAGTATTGAGCCTGAAAAGCGTTTCCAACCCCACTTACAAGTAAAACATGCTAGAATGTCCCTGGGTGCTCTTCACTGAAAAGTTGGTTCTCCATACATTTTTGGCATACGTTTGCTTCTGCAGGGTCAGCTGAGCGGCGAATTTCTACTAACCCACCTGCTATCATGAGAGACCTCATGGCTGCATATTTTGAGCCCAGTACTGAGCCTGAAAAGCATTTCCAACCCCACTTACAAGTGAAACATGCTAGAATGTCCCTGGGTGCTCTTCACTGAGAAGCTGGTTCTGCATACATTTTTGGCATACGTTTGTTCCTGCAGGGTCAGCCTAGCGGTGAATTTCTACTTACCCACCTGCTATCAAGAGAGACCTCAGGGCTGCATCTTTTGAGCCCAGTATTGAACCTGAAAAGCGTTTTCAACCCCACTACAAGTAAACCATGCTAGAATGTCCCTGGGTGCTCTTCACTGAAAAGCTGGCTCTGCATACATTTTTGGCATACGTTTGCTCCTGCTGGGTCAGCCGAGCGGCGAATTTCTACTTACCCACCTACTATCATGAGAGACCTCATGGCTGCATCTTTTGAGCCCAGTACTGAGCCTGAAAAGCATTTCCAACCCCACTTACAAGTGAAACATGCTAGAATGTCCCTGGGTGCTCTTCACTGAAAAGCTGGTTCTGCATACATTTTTGGCATACGTTTGCTCCTGCAGGGTCAGCCGAGCGACGAATTACTACTTACCCACCTGGTATCAAGAGAGACCTCAGGGCTGCATCTTTTGAGCCCAGTATTGAACCTGAAACGCGTTTCCAACCCCACTTACAAGTAAAACATGCTAGAATCTCCCTGGCTGCTACTCACTGAAAAGCTGGTTCTGTGTCAATTTTTGGCATATGTTTGCTCCTGCCGGGTCAGCCGAGCGGGGAGTTTCTACCTACCCACCTACTATCATGAGAGACCTCATGGCTGCATCTTTTGAGCCCAGTACTGAGCCTGAAAAGCATTTCCAACCCCACTTACAACTAAATCTTGCTAGAATGTCTCTGGCTGCTCTTCACTGAAAAGCTGGTTCAGCATCGATTTTTGGCATACGTTTGCTCCTGCCGGGTCAGCCGAGCGGCGAATTACCACTTACCCACCTGCTATCAAGAGAGACCTCAGGGCTGCATCTTTTGAGCCCAGTATTGAGCCTGAAAAGCGTTTCTAACCCCACTTACAAGTAAAACATGCTAGAATGTCCCTGGGTGCTCCTCACTGAAAAGCTGGTTCTGCATACATTTTTGGCCTACGTTTGCTCCTGCAGGGTCAGCCGAGCCGCAAATTTCTACTTACCCTGCTGCTATCATGAGAGACCTTATGGCTGCATCTTTTGAGCCCAGTGCTGAGCCTGAAAAGCGTTCCAACCCCACTACAAGTAAAACATGCTAGAATGTCCCTGGGTGCTCTTCACTGAAAAGCTGGTTCTGCATACATTTTTGGCATACGTTTGCTCCTGCCGGGTCAGGCGAGCGGTGAATTACTACTTACCCACCTGCTATCAAGAGAGACATCATGGCTGCATCTTTTGAGCCCAGTACTGAGCCTGAAAAGCGTTTCCAACCCCACTTTCAAGTAAAACATGCTAGAATGTCCCTGGCGGCTATTCACTGAAAAGCTGGTACTGTGTCAATTTGTGGCATACGTTTGCTCCTGCAGAGTCAGCCGAGCGGCGAATTTCTACTTACCCACCTGCTATCATAAGAGACCTCATGGCTGTATCTTTTGAGCCCAGTACTGAGCCTGAAAAGTGTTTCCAACCCCACTTTCAAGTAAAAGATGCGGGAATGTCCCTGGCTGCTATTCACTTAAAAGCTGGTACTGTGTCAATTTTTGGCATACGTTTGCTCCTGCCGGGTCAGCCAAGCAGCGAATTTCTACTTACACACCTGCTATCATGAGAGACTTCGTGGCTGCATCTGTTGAGCCCAGTATTGAGCCTGGAAAGCTTTTCCAACCCCACTTTCAAGTAAAAGATGCGGGAATGTCCCTGGCTGCTATTCACTTAAAAGCTGGTACTGTGTCAATTTTTGGCATATGTTTGCTCCTGCAGGGTCAGCCGAGCGGCGAATTTCTACTTACACACCTGCTATCATGAGAGACTTCGGGGCCACATCTTTTGAGCTCAGTACTGAGCCTGAAAGGCGTTTCCAACCCCGCTTAAATGTAAAACATGCTAGAATGTCCCTGGTGCTCTTCACTGAAAAGCTGGTTCTGCATACATTTTTGGGATACGTTTGCTCCTGCGGGGTCAGCCGAGCGGTGAATTTCTACTTACCCACCTGCTATCATGAGAGACATCATGGCTGCATCTTTTGAGCCCAGTACTGAGCCTGAAAAGCATTTCCAACTGCACTTTCAAGTAAAACATGCTAGAATGTCCCTGGTGCTATTCACTGAAAAGCTGGTTCAGCATCGATTTTTGGCATACGTTTGCTCCTGCCGGGTCAGCCGAGCGGCGAATTACTACTTACCCACCTCCTATCAAGAGAGACCTCAGGGCTGCATCTTTTGAGCCGAGTATTGAGCCTGAAAAGCGTTTCCAACCCCACTTACAAGTGAAACATGCTAGAATGTCCCTTGGTGGTCTTCACTGAAAAGTTTGTTCTCCATACATTTTTGGCATACGTTTGCTTCTGCAGGGTTAGCCGAGCGGCGAATTTCTACTAACCCACCTGCTATCATGAGAGACCTCATGGCTGCATCTTTTGAGCCCAGTACTGAGCCTGAAAAGCGTTTCCAACTCCACTTTCAAGTAAAACATGCTAGAATGTCCCTGGCTGCTATTCACTGAAAAGCTGGTACTATATCAATTTTTGGCATACGTTTGCTCCTGCCGGGTCAGCCAAACGGCGAATTACTACTTACCCACCTGCTATCAAGAGAGACCTCAGGGCTGCATCTTTTGAGCCCAGTATTGAGCCTGAAAAGCGTTTCCAACCCCACTTACAAGTAAAACATGCTAGAATCTCCCTGGCTGCTATTCACTGAAAAGCTGGTTCTGTGTCAATTTTTGGCATATGTTTGCTCCTGCCGGGTCAGCCGAGCGGGGAGTTTCTACTTACCCACCTACTATCATGAGAGACCTCATGGCTGCATCTTTTGAGCCCAGTACTGAGCCTGAAAAGCGTTTCTAACCCCACTTACAAGTAAAACATGCTAGAATGTCCCTGGGTGCTCTTCACTGAAAAGCTGGTTCTGCATACATTTTTGGCCTACGTTTGCTCCTGCAGGGTCAGCCGAGCTGCAAATTTCTACTTACCCTGCTGCTATCATGAGAGACCTCATGGCTGCATCTTTTGAGCCCAGTGCTGAGCCTGAAAAGCTTTTCCAACCCCACTTACAAGTAAAACATGCTAGAATGTCCCTGGTTGCTGTTCACTGAAAAGCTGGTACTGTGTCAATTTTTGTCATACGTTTGCTCCTGCCAAGTCAGCCGGTCGGCGAATTTCTACTTACCCACCTACTATCATGAGAAACCTCATGGCTGCATCTTTTGAGCCCAGTACTGAGCCTGAAAAGCGTTTCCAACCCCACTTACAAGTAAAACATGCTAGATTGTCCCTGGGTGCTCTTCACTAAAAAGTTGGTTCTCCATACATTTTTGGCATACGTTTGCTTCTGCAGGGTCAGCTGAGCGGCGAATTTCTACTAACCCACCTGCTATCATGAGAGACCTCAGGGCTGCATCTTTTGAGCCCAGTATTGAGCCTGAAAAGCGTTTCCAACCCCACTTACAAGTAAAACATGCTAGAATGTCCCTGGGTGCTCTTCACTGAAAAGTTGGTTCTCCATACATTTTTGACATACGTTTGCTTCTGCAGGGTCAGCTGAGCGGCGAATTTCTACTAACCCACCTGCTATCATGAGAGACCTCATGGCTGCATCTTTTGAGCCCAGTACTGAGCCTGAAAAGCATTTCCAACCCCACTTACAAGTGAAACTTGCTAGAATGTCCCTGGCTGCTCTTCACTGAAAAGCTGGTTCAGCATCGATTTTTGGCATACGTTTGCTCCTGCCTGGTCAGCCGAGCGGCGAATTACTACTTACCCACCTGCTATCAAGAGAGACCTCAGGGCTGCATCTTTTGAGCCCAGAATTGAGCCTGAAAAGCGTTTCCAACCCCACTTACAAGTAAAACATGCTAGAATGTCCCTGGGTGCTCTTCACTGAAAAGTTGGTTCTCCATACATTTTTGGCATACGTTTCCTCCTGCCGGGTCAGACGAGTGGTGAATTACTACTTACCCACCTTCTATCAAGAGAGACCTCAGGGCTGCATCTTTTGAGCCCAGTATTGAGCCTGAAAAGCGTTTCCGAACCCACTTACAAGTAAAACATGCTAGAATGTCCCTGGGTGCTCTTCACTGAAAAGCTGGTTCTGCATACATTTTTGGCATGCGTTTGCTCCTGCAGGGTCAGCCGAGCGGCAAATTTCTACTTACACACCTGCTATCATGAGAGACTTCGTGGCTGCATCTGTTGAGCCCAGTATTGAGACTGAAAAGCTTTTCCAAACCCACTTACAAGTAAAACATACTAGAATGTCCCAGAGTGCTCTTCACTGAAAAGCTGGTTCTGCATACATTATTGGCATACCTTTGTTCCTGCAGTGTCAGACGAGCTGCGAATTTCTACTTACCCACCTGCTATCATAAGAGACCTCATGGCTGCATCTTTTGAGCCCAGTACTGAGCCTGAAAATGTTTCCAACCCCACTTACAATCAAAACTTGCTAGAATGTCCCTGGCTGCTATTCACTGAAAAGCTGGTACTGTGTCAATTTTTGGCATACGTTTGCACCTGCCGGGTCAGCCGAGCGGCGAAATACTACTTACCCACCTGCTATCAAGAGAGACCTCAGGGCTGCATCTTTTGAGCCCAGTATTGAACCTGAAAAGCGTTTCCAACCCCACTACAAGTAAACCATTCTAGAATGTCCCTGGGTGCTCTTCACTGAAAAGCTGGCTCTGCATACATTTTTGGCATACGTTTACTCCTGCTGGGTCAGCCGAGCGGCAAATTTTTACTTACCCACCTACTATCATGAGAGACCTCATGGCTGCATCTTTTGAGCCCAGTACTGAGCCTGAAAAGCGTTTCCAACCCTACTTACAAGTGAAACATGCTAGAATGTCCCTGGGTGCTCTTCACAGAAAAGCTGGTTCTGCAAACATTTTTGGCATACGTTTGCTCCTGCAGGGTCAGCCGAGCGGCGAATTTCTACTTACCCACCTGCTATCATGAGAGACCTCATGGCTGCATCTTTTGAGCCCAGTACTGAGCCTGAAAAGTGTTTCCAACCCCACTTTCAAGTAAAAGATGCGGGAATGTCCCTGGCTGTTATTCACTCAAAAGCTGGTACTGTGTCAATTTTTGGCATACGTTTGCTCCTGCCGGGTCAAACAAGCAGCGAATTTCTACTTACCCGCCTACTATCATGAGAGACCTCATGGCTGCATCTTTTGAGCCCAGTACTTAGCCTGAAAATTGTTTCCAACCCCACTTACAACTAAAACTTGCTAGAATGTACCTGGCTGCTCTTCACTGAAAAGCTGGATCAGCATCGATTTTTGGCATACGTTTGCTCCTGCTGGGTCAGCCGAGCGGCGAATTACTACTTACCCACCTCCTATCAAGAGAGACCTCAGGGCTGCATCTTTTGAGCCCAGTATTGAGCCAGAAAAGCGTTTCCAACCCCACTTACAAGTAAAACATGCTAGAATGTCCCTGGGTGCTCTTCACTGAAAAGCTGGTTCTGCATACATTTTTGGCATACGTTTGCTCCTGCAGGGTCAGCCGAGCGGCGAATTACTACTTACCCACCTAGTATCAAGAGAGACCTCAGGGCTGCATTTTTTGAGCCCAGTATTGAGCCTGAAAAGCGTTTCCAACCCCACTTAAAAGTAAAACATGCTAGAATCTCCCTGGCTGCTATTCACTAAAAAGCTGGTTCTGTGTCAATTTTGGCATATGTTTGCTCCTGCCGGGTCAGCCGAGCGGGGAGTTTCTACTTACCCACCTACTATCATGAGAGACCTCATGGCTGCATCTTTTGAGCCCAGTACTGAGCCTGAAAAGCATTTCCAACCCCACTTACAAGTAAAACATGCTAGAATGTCCCTGGGTGCTCTTCACTGAAAAGCTGGTTCTGCATACATTTGTGGCATACGTTTGCTCCTGCAGGGTCAGCCGAGCGGCGAATTTCTACTTACACACCTGCTATCATGAGAGACTTCGTGGCTGCATCTGTTGAGCCCAGTATTGAACCTGAAAAGCGTTTCCAACCCCACTTACAAGTAAAACATGCTAGAATGTCCCTGGGTGCTCTTCACTGAAAAGCTGGTTCTGCATACATTTTTGGCATACGTTTGCTCCTGCAGGGTCAGCCAAGCGGCGAATTTCTACTTACACACCTGCTATCAGGAGAGACTTGGGGGCTGCATCTTTTGAGCCCAGTACTGAGCCTGAATAGCGTTTCCAACCCCACTTACAAGTAAAACTTGCTAGAATGTCCCTGGCTGCTCTTCACTGAAGAGCTGGTTCTGCGTACATTTTTGGCATACGTTTCCTCTGCTGGGTCAGACGAGCGGCGAATTACTACTTACCCACCTTCTATCAAGAGAGACCTCAGGGCTGCATCTTTTGAGCCCAGTATTGAGCCTGAAAAGCGTTTCCAACCCCACTTACAAGTAAAACGTGCTAGAATGTCCCTGGGTGCTCTTCACTGAAAAGCTGGTTCTGCATACATTTTTGGCATACGTTTGCTCCTGCAGGGTCAGCCGAGCGGCGAATTTGTACTTACACACCAGCTATCATGAGAGACTTCGGGGCCACATCTTTTGAGCTCAGTACTGAGCCTGAAATTCGTTTCCAACCCCACTTAAAAGTAAAACATGCTAGTATGTCCCTGGGTGCTCTTCACTGAAAAGATGGTTCTGCATACATTTTTGGCATACGTTTGCTCCTGCCGGGTCAGCCGAGCGGCGAATTACTACTTACCCACCTGCTATCATAAGAGACCTCATGGCTGCATCTTTTGAGCCCAGTACTGAGCCTGAAAAGTGTTTCCAACCCCACTTACAACTAAAACTTGCTAGAGTGTCCCTGGCTGCTCTTCACTGAAAAGCTGGTTCAGCATCGATTTTTAGCATACGTTTGCTCCTGCCGGGTCAGCCGAGCGGCGAATTACTACTTACCCACCTCCTATCAAGAGAGACCTCAGGGCTGCATCTTTTGAGCCCAGTATTGAGCCTGAAAAGCGTTTCCAACCCCACTTACAAGTAAAACATGCTAGAATGTCCCTGGGTGCTCTTCACTGAAAAGTTGGTTCTCCATACATTTTTGGCATATGTTTGCTTCTGCAGGGTCAGCTGAGCGGCGAATTTCTACTAACCCACCTGCTATCAAGAGAGACCTCATGGCTGCATCTTTTGAGCCCAGTACTGAGCCTGAAAAGCATTTCCAACCCCACTTACAAGTGAAACATGCTAGAATGTCCCTGGGTGCTCTTCACTGAAAAGCTGGTTCTGCATACATTTTTGGCATACGTTTGTTCCTGCAGGGTCAGCCTAGCGGCGAATTTCTACTTACCCACCTGCTATCAATAGAGACCTCAGGGCTGCATCTCTTGAGCCCAGTATTGAGCCTGAAAAGCGTTTCCAACCCCACTTACAAGTAAAACATGCTAGAATGTCCCTGGGTGCTCTTCACTGAAAAGTTGGTTCTCCATACATTTTTGGCATACGTTTGCTTCTGCAGGGTCAGCCGAGCGGCGAATTTCTACTAACCCACCTGCTATCATGAGAGACCTCATGGCTGCATCTTTTGAGCCCAGTACTGAGCCTGAAAAGCATTTCCAACCCCACTTACAAGTGAAACATGCTAGAATGTCCCTGGGTGCTCTTCACTGAAAAGCTGGTTCTGCATACATTTTTGGCATACGTTTGTTCCTGCAGGGTCAGCCTAGCGGCGAATTTCTACTTACCCACCTGCTATCAAGAGAGACCTCAGGGCTGCATCTTTTGAGCCCAGTATTGAACCTGAAAAGTGTTTCCAACCCCACTTTCAAGTAAAAGATGCGGGAATGTCCCTGGTTTCTATTCACTTAAAAGCTGGTACTGTGTCAATTTTTGTCATACGTTTGCTCCTGCCGGGTCAGCCAAGCAGCGAATTTCTACTTACCCACCTACTATCATGAGAGACCTCATGGCTGCATCTTTTGAGCCCAGTACTTAGCCTGAAAAGCGTTTCCAACCCCACTTACAACTAAAACTTGCTAGAACGTCCCTGGCTGCTCTTCACTGAAAAGCTAGTTCAGCATCGTTTTTTGGCATACATTTGCTCCTGCCGGGTCAGCCGAGCGGCAAATTACTACTTACCCACCTGCTATCAAGAGAGACCTCAGGGCTGCATCTTTTGAGCCCAGTATTGAGCCTGAAAAGCGTTTCCAACCCCACTTACAAGTAAACATGCTAGAATGTCCCTGGGTGCTCTTCACTGAAAAGCTGGTTCTGCATACATTTGTGGCATACGTTTGCTCCTGCAGGGTCAGCAGAGCGGAGAATTTCTACTTACACACCTGTTATCATGAGAGACTTCGGGCCACATCTTTTGAGCTCAGTACTGAGCCTGAAAGGCGTTTCCAACCCCACTTAAATGTAAAACATGCTAGAATGTCCCTGGGTGCTCTTCACTGAAAAGCTGGTTCTGCATACATTTTTGGCATACGTTTGCTCCTGCGGGGTCAGCAGAGCGGTGAATTTCTACTTACCCACCTGCTATCATGAGAGACATCATGGCTGCATCTTTTGAGCCCAGTACTGAGCCTGAAAAGCGTTTCCAACCCCACTTTCAAGTAAAACATGCTAGAATGTCCCTGGCTGCTATTCACTGAAAAGCTGGTACTGTGTAAATTTTTGGCATACATTTGCTCCTGCAGTGTCAGCCGAGCGGAGAATTTCTACTTACCCACCTGCTATCATAAGAGACCTCATGGCTGCATCTTTTGAGCCCAGTACTGAGCCTGAAAAGTGTTTCCAACCCCACTTACAACGAAAACTTGCTAGAATGTCTCTGGCTGCTCTTCACTGAAAAGCTGGTTCAGCATCGATTTTTGGCATACGTTTGCTCCTGCCGGGTCAGCTGAGTGGCGAATTACTACTTACCCACCTCCTATCAAGAGAGACCTCAGGGCTGCATCTTTTGAGCCGAGTATTGAGCCTGAAAAGCGTTTCCAACCCCACTTACAAGTAAAACATGCTAGAATGTCCCTGGGTGGTCTTCACTGAAAAGTTGGTTCTCTATACATTTTTGGCATACGTTTGCTTCTGCAGGGTCAGCCGAGCGGCGAATTTCTACTAACCCACCTGCTATCATGAGAGACCTCATGGCTGCATCTTTTGAGCCCAGTACTGAGCCTGAAAAGCGTTTCCAACCCCACTTTCAAGTAAAACATGCTAGAATGTCCCTGGCTGCTATTCACTGAAAAGCTGGTACTGTGTCAATTTTTGGCATACGTTTGCTCCTGCTGGGTCAGCCGAGCGGTGAATTTCTACTTACCCACCTGCTATCATGAGAGACATCATGGCTGCATCTTTTGAGCCCAGTACTGAGCCTGAAAAGTGTTTCTAACCCCACTTTCAAGTAAAATATGCTAGAATCTCCCTGGCTGCTATTCACTGAAAAGCTGGTTCTGTGTCAATTTTTGGCATATGTTTGCTCCTGCCGGGTCAGCCGAGCGGGGAGTTTCTACTTACCCACCTACTATCATGAGAGACCTCATGGCTGCATCTTTTGAGCCCAGTACTGAGCCTGAAAAGCGTTTCCAACCCCACTTACAACTAAAACTTGCTAGAATGTCCCTGGCTGCTCTTCACTGAAAAGCTGGTTCAGCATCGTTTTTTGGCATACATTTTCTCCTGCCCGGTCAGCCGAGCGGCAAATTACTACTTACCCACCTGCTATCAAGAGTGACCTCAGGGCTGCATCTTTTGAGCCCAGTATTGAGCCTGAAAAGCGTTTGCAACCCCACTTACAAGTAAAACATGCTAGAATGTCCCTGGGTGCTCTTCACTGAAAAGCTGGTTCTGCATAAATTTTTGGCATACGTTTGCTCCTGCAGGGTCAGCCGAGCGGTGAATTTCTACTTACACACCTGCTATCATGAGAGACTTCGTGGCTGCATCCGTTGAGCCCAGTATTGAGCCTGAAAAGCTTTTCCAACCCCACTTACAACTAAAACTTGCTAGAATGTCCCTGAGTGCTCTTCACTGAAAAGCTGGTTCTGCATACATTTTTGGCATACCTTTGCTCCTGCAGGGTCAGCCGAGCGGCGAATTTCTACTTACACACCTGCTATCATGAGAGACTTTGGGGCCACATCTTTTGAGCTCAGTACTGAGCCTGAAAGGCGTTTCCAACCCCACTTAAAAGTAAAACATGCTAGAATGTCCCTGGGTGCTCCTCACGGAAAAGCTGGTTCTGCATACATTTTTGGCATACGTTTGCTCCTGCGGGGTCAGCTGAGCGGTGAATTTCTACTTACCCACCTGCTATCATGAGAGACATCATGGCTGCATCTTTTGAGCCCAGTACTGAGCCTGAAAAGCGTTTCCAACCCCGCTTTCAAGTAAAACATGCTAGAATCTCCCTGGCTGCTATTCACTGAAAAGCTGGTTCTGTGTCAATTTTTGGCATATGTTTGCTCCTGCCGGGTCAGCCGAGCGGGGAGTTCCTACTTACCCACCTACTATCATGAAAGACCTCATGGCTGCATCTTTTGAGCCCAGTACTGAGCCTGAAAAGCATTTCCAACCCCACTTACAACTAAAACTTGCTAGAATGTCTCTGGCTGCTTGTCACTGAAAAGCTGGTTCAGCATCAATTTTTGGCATACATTTTCTCCTGCTGGGTCAGCCGAGCGGCAAATTACTACTTACCCACCTGCTATCAAGAGAGACCTCAGGGCTGCATCTTTTGAGCCCAGTATTGAGCCTGAAAAGCTTTTCCAACCCCACTTACAAGTAAAACATGCTAGAATGTCCCTGAGTGCTCTTCACTGAAAAGCAGGTTCTGCATACATTTTTGGCATACGTTTGCTCCTGCAGGGTCAGCCGAGCGGCGAATTTCTACTTACACACCTGCTATCATGAGAGACTTTGGGGCCACATCTTTTGAGCTCAGTACTGAGCCTGAAAGGCGTTTCCAACCCCACTTAAAAGTAAAACATGCTAGAATGTCCCTGGGTGCTCTTCACTGAAAAGCTGGTTCTGATACATTTTTGGCATACGTTTGCTCCTGCAGGGTCAGCAGAGCGGAGAATTTCTACTTACCCACCTGCTATCATGAGAGACATCATGGCTGCATCTTTTGAGCCCAGTACTGAGCCTGAAAAGCGTTTCCAACCCCACTTTCAAGTAAAACATGCTAGAATGTCCCTGGCTGCTATTCACTGAAAAGCTGGTACTGTGTCAATTTTTGGCATTCGTTTGCTCCTGCAGTGTCAGCCGAGTGGCGAATTTCTACTTACCCACCTGCTATCATAAGAGACCTCATGGCTGCATCTTTTGAGCCCAGTACTGAGCCTGAAAAGTGTTTCCAACCCAACTTACATCTAAAACTTGCTAGAATGTCCCTGGCTGCTCTTCACTGAAAAGCTGGTTCAGCATCTATTTTTGGCATATGTTTGCTCCTGCCGGGTCAGCCAAGCGGCAAATTACTACTTACCCACCTCCTATCAAGAGAGACCTCAGGGCTGCATCTTTTGAGCCCAGTATTGAGCCTGAAAAGCGTTTCCAACCCCACTTACAAGTAAAACATGCTAGAATGTCCCTATGTGCTCTTCACTGAAAAGTTGGTTCTCCATACATTTTTGGCATACGTTTGCTTCTGCTGGGTCAGCCGAGCGGCTAATTTCTACTAGCCCACCTGCTATCATGAGAGACCTCATGGCTGCATCTTTTGAGCCCAGTCCTGAGCCTGAAAAGCGTTTCCAACCCCACTTTCAAGTAAAACATGCTAGAATGTCCCTGGCTGCTATTCACTGAAAAGCTGGTACTATGTCAATTTTTTGCATACGTTTGCTCCTGCCGGGTCAGCCGAGCGGCGAATTACTACTTACCCACCTGCTATCAAGAGAGACCTCAGGGCTGCATCTTTTGAGCCAAATATTGCACCTGAAAAGCGTTTACAACCCCACTACAAGTAAACCATGCTAGAATGTCTCTGGGTGCTCTTCAATGAAAAGCTGGCTCTGCATATATTTTTGGCATACGTTTGCTCCTGGTGGGTCAGCTGAGCGGCGAATTTCTACTTACCCACCTACTATCATGAGAGACCTCATGGCTGCATCTTTTGAGCCCAGTACTGAGCCTGAAAAGCATTTCCAACCCCACTTACAAGTAAAACATGCTAGAATGTCCCTGGGTGCTCTTCACTGAAAAGCTTGTTCTGCATACATTTTTGGCATACGTTTGCTCCTGCAGGGTCAGCCGAGCGGCAAATTTCTACTTACCCACCTGCTATCATGAGAGACCTCATGGCTGCATCTTTTTAACCCAGTACTGAGCCTGAAAAGTGTTTCCAACCCCACTTTCAAGTAAAAGATGAGGGAATGTGCCTGGCTGCTATTCACTTAAAAGCTGGTACTATGTCAATTTTTGGCATACGTTTGCTCCTGCCGGGTCAGCCGAGCGGCGAATTTCTACTTACCCACCTACTATCATGAGAGACCTCATGGCTGCATCTTTTGAGCCCAGTACTTAGCCTGAAAAGCGTTTCCAACCCCACTTACAACTAAAACTTGCAAGAACGTCCCTGGCTGCTCTTCACTGAAAAGCTGGTTCAGCATCGTTTTGTGGCATACATTTGCTCCTGCCGGGTCAGCCGACCGGCGAATTACTACTTACCCACCTGCTATCAAGAGAGACCTCAGGGCTGCATCTTTTGAGCCCAGTATTGAGCCTGAAAAGCGTTTCTAACCCCACTTACAAGTAAAACATGCTAGAATGTCCCTGGGTGCTCTTCACTGAAAAGCTGGTTCTGAATACATTTTTGGCCTACGTTTGCTCCTGCAGAATCAGCCGAGCGGCAAATTTCTACTTACACTGCTGCTATCATGAGAGACCTCATGGCTGCATCTTTTGAGCCCAGTGCTGAGCCTGAAAAACGTTTCCAACCCCACTTACAAGTAAAACATGCTAGACTGTCCCTGGCTGCTGTTCACTGAAAAGCTGGTACTGTGTCAATTTTTGTCATACGTTTGCTCCTGCCGGGTCAGCCAGTCGGCGAATTTCTACTTACCCACCTACTATCATGAGAGACCTCATGGCTGCATCTTTTGAGCCCAGTACTGAGCCTGAAAAGTGTTTCCAACCCCACTTACAACTAAAACTTGCAAGAACGTCCCTGGCTGCTCTTCACTGAAAAGCTGGTTCAGCATCGTTTTGTGGCATACATTTGCTCCTACCGGGTCAGCCGACCGGCGAATTACTACTTACCCACCTGCTATCAAGAGAGACCTCAGGGCTGCATCTTTTGAGCCCAGTATTGAGCCTGAAAAGCGTTTCTAACCCCACTTACAACTAAAACTTGCAAGAACGTCCCTGGCTGCTCTTCACTGAAAAGCTGGTTCAGCATCGTTTTGTGGCATACATTTGCTCCTGCCAGGTCAGATGACCGGCGAATTACTACTTACCCACCTGCTATCAAGAGAGACCTCAGGGCTGCATCTTTTGAGCCCAGTATTGAGCCTGAAAAGCGTTTCTAACCCCACTTACAAGTAAAACATGCTAGAATGTCCCTGGGTGCTCTTCACTGAAAAGCTGGTTCTGCATACATTTTTGGCCTACGTTTGCTCCTGCCTGGTCAGCCGATCGGCGAATTTCTACTTACCCACCTGCTGTCATCAGAGACCTCATTGCTGCATCTTTTGAGCCCAGTACTGAGCCTGAAAAGCTTATCCAACTCCACTTATAAGTAAAACTTGCTAGAATGTCCCTGGCTGCTCTTCACTGAAAAGCTGGTTCTGCTAAAATCTTTGGCATATGTCTGCTCCTCCTGGGTCAGCCGAGCGGCGAATTTCTACTTACCCACCTACTGTCATGAGAGACCTCATGGCTGCATCTTTTGAGCCCAGTACTGAGCCTGAAAAGCGTTTCCAACCTCACTTACAACTAAAACTTGCTAGAATGTCCCTGGCTGCTCTTCACTGAAAAGCTGGTTCAGCATCGATTTTTGGCATACGTTTTCTCCTGCCGGGTCAGCGGAGCGGCAAATTACTACTTACCCACCTGCTATCAAGAGAGACCTCAGGGCTGCATCTTTTGAGCCCAGTATTGAGCCTGAAAAGCGTTTCCAACTTGACTTACAAGTAAAACATGCTAGAATGTCCCTGGGTGCTCTTCACTGAAAAGCTGGTTCTGCATACAATTTTGGCATACGTTTGCTCCTGCAGGGTCAGAAGAGCAGTGAATTTCTACTTACCCTCCTGCTATCATTAGAGACCTCATGGCTGCATCTTTTGAGCAGTACTGAGCCTGAAAAGTGTTTCCAACTCCACTTACAAGTAAAACATGCTAGAATGTCCCTAGCTGCTATTCACTGAAAAGCTGGTACTGTGTCAATTTTTGGCATAAGTTTGCTCCTGCCGGGTTAGCCGAGCGGCAAATTTCCACTTACCCACCTACTATCATGAGAGACCTCATGGCTGCATCTTTTGAGCCCAGTACTGAGCCTGAAAAGCGTTTCCAACCCCACTTACAACTAAAACTAGCTAGAATGTCCGTGGCTGCTATTCACTGAAAAGCTGGTACTGTGTCAATTTTTGGCATACGTTTGCTCCTGCCGGGTCAGCCGAGCGGCGAATTACTACTTACCCACCTGCTATCAAGAGAGACCTCAGGGCTGCATCTTTTGAGCCAAGTATTGAACCTGAAAAGCGTTCCAACCCCACTACAAGTAAAACATGCTAGAATGTCCCTGGGTGCTCTTCACTGAAAAGCTGGTTCTGCATACATTTTTGGCATACGTTTGCTCCTGCCCGGTCAGCCGAGCGGTGAATTTCTACCTACCACCTGCTATCATGAGTTACCTCATGGCTGCATCTTTTGAACCCAGTACTGAGCCTGAAAAGGGTTTCCAACCCCACTTACAACTAAAACTTGCTAGAATGTTCCTGGCTGCTCTTCACTGAAAAGCTGGTTCAGCGTTGATTTTTGGCATACATTTTTGTCCTGCCGGGTCAGCCGAGCGGCGAATTACTACTTACCCACCAGGTATCAAGAAAGACCTCAGGGCTGCATCTTTTGAGCCCAGTATTGAGCCTGAAAAACTTTTCCAACCCCACTTACAAGTAAAACATGCTAGACTGTCCCTTGCTGCTGTTCACTGAAAAGCTGGTACTGTGTCAATTTTTGTCATACGTTTGCTCCTGCCGGGTCAACCAGTCGGCGAATTTCTACTTACCCACCTACTATCATGAGAGACCTCATGGCTGCATCTTTTGAGCCCAGTACTGAGCCTGAAAAGTGTTTCCAACCCCACTTACAACTAAAACTTGCTAGAATGTCCCTGGCTGCTCTTCACTGAAAAGCTGGTTCAGCATCGATTTTTGACATACGTTTGCTTCTGCCTGGTCAGCCGAGCGTCGAATTACTACTTACCCACCTGCTATCAAGATAGACCTCAGGGCTGCATCTTTTGAGCCCAGTATTGAGCCTGAAAAGCGTTTCCAACCCTACTTACAAGTAAAACATGCTAGAATGTCCCTGGGTGCTCTTCACTGAAAAGCTGGTTCTGCATACATTTTTGGCCTACGTTTGCTCCTGCCTGGTCAGCCGATCGGCGAATTTCTACTTACCCACCTGCTGTCATCAGAGACCTCATGGCTGCATCTTTTGAGCCCAGTACTGAGCCTGAAAAGCTTTTCCAACTCCACTTATAAGTAAAACTTGCTAGAATGTCCCTGGCTGCTCTTCACTGAAAAGCTGGTTCTGCTAAAATCTTTGGCATATGTCTGCTCCTCCTGGGTCAGCCGAGCGGCAAATTTCTACTTACCCACCTACTGTCATGAGAGACCTCATGGCTGCATCTTTTGAGCCCAGTACTGAGCCTGAAAAGCGTTTCCAACCTCACTTACAACTAAAACTTGCTAGAATGTCCCTGGCTGCTCTTCACTGAAAAGCTGGTTCAGCATCGATTTTTGGCATACGTTTTCTCCTGCCGGGTCAGCGGAGCGGCAAATTACTACTTACCCACCTGCTATCAAGAGAGACCTCAGGGCTGCATCTTTTGAGCCCAGTATTGAGCCTGAAAAGCGTTTCCAACTTGACTTACAAGTAAAACATGCTAGAATGTCCCTGGGTGCTCTTCACTGAAAAGCTGGTTCTGCATACAATTTTGGCATACATTTGCTCCTGCAGGGTCAGAAGAGCAGTGAATTTCTACTTACCCTCCTGCTATCACTAGAGACCTCATGGCTGCATCTTTTGAGCAGTACTGAGCCTGAAAAGTGTTTCCAACTCCACTTACAAGTAAAACATGCTAGAATGTCCCTAGCTGCTATTCACTGAAAAGCTGGTACTGTGTAAATTTTTGGCATAAGTTTGCTCCTGCCGGGTTAGCCGAGCGGCAAATTTCCACTTACCCACCTACTATCATGAGAGACCTCATGGCTGCATCTTTTGAGCCCAGTACTGAGCCTGAAAAGCGTTTCCAACCCCACTTACAACTAAAACTAGCTAGAATGTCCGTGGCTGCTATTCACTGAAAAGCTGGTACTGTGTCAATTTTTGGCATACGTTTGCTCCTGCCGGGTCAGCCGAGTGGCGAATTACTACTTACCCACCTGCTATCAATAGAGACCTCAGGGTTGCATCTTTTGAGCCCAGTATTGAACCTGAAAAGCGTTCCAACCCCACTACAAGTAAAACATGCTAGAATGTCCCTGGGTGCTTTTCACTGAAAAGCTGGTTCTGCATACATTTTTGGCATACGTTTGCTCCTGCCCGGTCAGCCGAGCGGTGAATTTCTACCTACCACCTGCTATCATGAGTTACCTCATGGCTGCATCTTTTGAGCCCAGTACTGAGCCTGACAAGGGTTTCCAACCCCACTTACAACTAAAACTTGCTAGAATGTTCCTGGCTGCTCTTCACTGAAAAGCTGGTTCAGCGTCGATTTTTGGCATACATTTTTGTCCTGCCGGGTCAGCCGAGCGGCGAATTACTACTTACCCACCAGGTATCAAGAAAGACCTCAGGGCTGCATCTTTTGAGCCCAGTATTGAGCCTGAAAAACTTTTCCAACCCCACTTACAATTAAAACATGCTAGACTGTCCCTGGCTGCTGTTCACTGAAAAGCTGGTACTGTGTCAATTTTTGTCATACGTTTGCTCCTGCCGGGTCAGCCAGTCGGCGAATTTCTACTTACCCACCTACTATCATGAGAGACCTCATGGCTGCATCTTTTGAGCCCAGTACTGAGCCTGAAAAGTTTTTCCAACCCCACTTACAACTAAAACTTGCTAGAATGTCCCTGGCTGCTCTTCACTGAAAAGCTGGTTCAGCATCGATTTTTGACATACGTTTGCTTCTGCCTGGTCAGCCGAGCGTCGAATTACTACTTACCCACCTGCTATCAAGAGAGACCTCAGGGCTGCATCTTTTGAGCCCAGTATTGAGCCTGAAAAGCGTTTCCAACCCTACTTACAAGTAAAACATGCTAGAATGTCCCTGGGTGCTCTTCACTGAAAAGCTGGTTCTGCATACATTTTTGGCCTACGTTTGCTCCTGCATGGTCAGCCGATCGGCGAATTTCTACTTACCCACCTGCTGTCATCAGAGACCTCATGGCTGCATCTTTTGAGCCCAGTACTGAGCCTGAAAAGCTTTTCCAACTCCACTTATAAGTAAAACTTGCTAGAATGTCCCTGGCTGCTCTTCACTGAAAAGCTGGTTCTGCTAAAATCTTTGGCATATGTCTGCTCCTCCTGGGTCAGCCGAGCGGCGAATTTCTACTTACCCACCTACTGTCATGAGAGACCTCATGGCTGCATCTTTTGAGCCCAGTACTGAGCCTGAAAAGCGTTTCCAACCTCACTTACAACTAAAACTTGCTAGAATGTCCCTGGCTGCTCTTCACTGAAAAGCTGGTTCAGCATCGATTTTTGGCATACGTTTTCTCCTGCCGGGTCAGCGGAGCGGCAAATTACTACTTACCCACCTGCTATCAAGAGAGACCTCAGGGCTGCATCTTTTGAGCCCAGTATTGAGCCTGAAAAGCGTTTCCAACTTGACTTACAAGTAAAACATGCTAGAATGTCCCTGGGTGCTCTTCACTGAAAAGCTGGTTCTGCATACAATTTTGGCATACGTTTGCTCCTGCAGGGTCAGAAGAGCAGTGAATTTCTACTTACCCTCCTGCTATCACTAGAGACCTCATGGCTGCATCTTTTGAGCAGTACTGAGCCTGAAAAATGTTTCCAACTCCACTTACAAGTAAAACATGCTAGAATGTCCCTAGCTGCTATTCACTGAAAAGCTGGTACTGTGTCAATTTTTGGCATACGTTTGCTCCTGCCGGGTTAGCCGAGCGGCAAATTTCCACTTACCCACCTACTATCATGAGAGACCTCATGGCTGCATCTTTTGAGCCCAGTACTGAGCCTGAAAAGCGTTTCCAACCCCACTTACAACTAAAACTAGCTAGAATGTCCGTGGCTGCTATTCACTGAAAAGCTGGTACTGTGTCTATTTTTGGCATACGTTTGCTCCTGCCGGGTCAGCCGAGCGGCGAATTACTACTTACCCACCTGCAATCAAGAGAGACCTCAGGGCTGCATCTTTTGAGCCCAGTATTGAACCTGAAAAGCGTTCCAACCCCACTACAAGTAAAACATGCAAGAATGTCCCTGGGTGCTCTTCACTGAAAAGCTGGTTCTGCATACATTTTTGGCATACGTTTGCTCCTGCCCGGTCAGCCGAGCGGTGAATTTCTACCTACCACCTGCTATCATGAGTTACCTCATGGCTGCATCTTTTGAGCCCAGTACTGAGCCTGAAAAGGGTTTCCAACCCCACTTACAACTAAAACTTGCTAGAATGTTCCTGGCTGCTCTTCACTGAAAAGCTGGTTCAGCGTCGATTTTTGGCATACATTTTTGTCCTGCCGGGTCAGCCGAGCGGCGAATTACTACTTACCCACCAGGTATCAAGAAAGACCTCAGGGCTGCATCTTTTGAGCCCAGTATTGAGCCTGAAAAACTTTTCCAACCCCACTTACAAGTAAAACATGCTAGAATCTCCCTGGCTGCTATTCACTGAATAGCTGGTTCTGTGTCAATTTTTGGCATATGTTTGCTCCTGCCGGGTCAGCCGAGCGGGGAATTTCTACTTACCCAACTGCTATCAAGAGAGACCTCAGGGCTGCATCTTTTAAGCCCAGTATTGAGCCTGAAAAGTATTTCTAACCCCACTTACAAGTAAAACATGCTAGAATGTCCCTGGGTGCTCTTCACTGAAAAACTGGTTGTGCATACAATTTTTGGCATACGTTTGCTCCTGCAGGGTCAGCCGAGCGGCAAATTTATACTTATCCTGCTGCTATCATGAAAGGCCTCATGGCTGCATCTTTTGAGCCCAGTACTGAGCCTGAAAAGCATTTCCAACCCCACTTACAAGTAAAACATGCTAGAATGTCCCTGACTGCTATTCACTGAAAAGCTTGTATGTGTCAATTTTTGTCATATGTTTGATCCTGCCAGGTCAGCCGGTTGGCGAATTTCTACTTACCCACCTACTATCATGAGAGACCTCATGGTTGCATATTTTGAGCCCAGTACTGAGCCTGAAAAGTGTTTCCAACCCCACTTACAACTAAAACTTGCTAGAATGTCCCTGGCTGCTCTTCACTGAAAAGCTGGTTCAGCATCGATTTTTGGCATACGTTTGCTCCTGCCTGGTCAGCCGAGCGGCGAATTACTACTTACCCACCTGCTATCAAGAGAGACCTCAGGGCTGCATCTTTTGAGCCCAGTATTGAGCCTGAAAAGCGTTTCCAACCCTGCTTACAAGTAAAGCATGCTAGAATGTCCCTGGGTGCTCTTCACTAAAAAGCTGGTTCTGCATACATTTTTGGCATACGTTTGCTCCTGCAGGGTCAGCCGAGCGGCGAATTTCTACTTACACACCTGCTATCAGGAGAGACTTGGGGGCTGCATCTTTTGAGCCCAGTACTGAGCCTGAATAGCGTTTCCAACCCCACTTACAAGTAAAACTTGTTAGAATGTCCCTGGCTGCTCTTCACTGAAAAGCTGGTTCTGCGTACATTTTTGGCATACGTTTCCTCTACCGGGTCAGACGAGCGGCGAATTACTACTTACCCACCTTCTATCAAGAGAGACCTCAGGGCTGCATCTTTTGAGCCCAGTATTGAGCCTGAAAAGCGTTTCCAACCCCACTCACAAGTAAAACTAGCTAAAATGTGCCTGGCTTCTCTTCACTGAAAAGCTCATTCTGAATACATTTTTAGCATACGTTTGCTCCTGCCGGGTCAGCTGAGCAGCGAATTTCTATTTAACCACCTGCTATCATGAGAGACCTCAGGGCTGCATGTTTTGAGCCCAGTACTGATCCTGAAAAGCGTTTCAAACCCCACTTACAAGTAAAACTAGCTAAAATGTGCCTGGCTGCTATTCACTGAAAAGCTCATTCTGTGTACATTTTTGGCATACGTTTGCTCCTACCGGGTCAGCTGAGCAGCGAATTTCTATTTAACCACCTGCTTTCATGAGAGACCTCAGGGCTGCATATTTTGAGCCCAGTACTGAGCCTGAAAAGCATTTCCAACCCCACTTACAAGTAAAACTAGCTAAAATGTGCCTGGCTTCTCTTCACTGAAAAGCTCATTCTGAGTACATTTTTAGCATACGTTTGCTCCTGCCGGGTCAGCTGAGCAGCGAATTTCTATTTAACCACCTGCTATCATGAGAGACCTCAGGGCTGCATGTTTTGAGCCCAGTACTGATCCTGAAAAGCGTTTCCAACCCCACTTACAAGTAAAACTAGCTAAAATGTGCCTGGCTGCTATTCACTGAAAAGCTCATTCTGTGTACATTTTTGGCATACGTTTGCTCCTACCGGGTCAGCTGAGCAGCGAATTTCTATTTAACCACCTGCTTTCATGAGAGACCTCAGGGCTGCATGTTTTGAGCCCAGCACTGAGCCTGAAAAGCATTTCCAACCCCACTTACAAGTAAAACTAGCTAAAATGTGCCTGGCTTCTCTTCACTGAAAAGCTCATTCTGAGTACATTTTTAGCATACGTTTGCTCCTGCCGGGTCAGCTGAGCAGCGAATTTCTATTTAACCACCTGCTATCATGAGAGACCTCAGGGCTGCATGTTTTGAGCCCAGTACTGATCCTGAAAAGCGTTTCCAACCCCACTTACAAGTAAAACTAGCTAAAATGTGCCTGGCTGCTATTCACTGAAAAGCTCATTCTGTGTACATTTTTGGCATACGTTTATTCCTACCGGGTCAGCTGAGCAGCGAATTTCTATTTAACCACCTGCTTTCATGAGAGACCTCAGGGCTGCATGTTTTGAGCCCAGTACTGAGCCTGAAAAGCATTTCCAACCCCACTTACAAGTAAAACTAGCTAAAATGTGCCATGCTTCTCTTCACTGAAAAGCTCATTCTGAGTACATTTTTAGCATACGTTTGCTTCTGCCGGGTCAGCTGAGCAGCGAATTTCTAACCACCTGATATCATGAGAGACCTCAGGGCTGCATGTTTTGAGCCCAGTACTGAGCCTGAAAAGCATTTCCAACCCCACTTACAAGTAAAACTAGCTAAAATGTGCCTGGCTTCTCTTCACTGAAAAGCTCATTCTGAGTACATTTTTAGCATACGTTTGCTCCTGCCTTGTCAGCTGAGCAGCGAATTTCTATTTAACCACCTGCTATCATGAGAGACCTCAGGGCTGCATGTTTTGAGCCCAGTACTGATCCTGAAAAGCTTTTCCAACCCCACTTACAAGTAAAACTAGCTAAAATGTGCCTGGCTGCTATTCACTGAAAAGCTCATTCTGTGTACATTTTTGGCATACGTTTGCTCCTACTGGGTCAGCTGAGCAGCGAATTTCTATTTAACCACCTGCTTTCATGAGAGACCTCAGGGCTGCATGTTTTGAGCCCAGTACTGAGCCTGAAAAGCATTTCCAACCCCACTTACAAGTAAAACTAGCTAAAATGTGCCTGGCTTCTCTTCACTGAAAAGCTCATTCTGAGTACATTTTTAGCATACGTTTGCTCCTGCCGGGTCAGCTGAGCAGCGAATTTCTAACCACCTGCTATCATGAGAGACCTCAGGGCTGCATGTTTTGAGCCCAGTACTGAGCCTGAAAAGCATTTCCAACCCCACTTACAAGTAAAAGTAGCTAAAATGTGCCTGGCTTCTCTTCACTGAAAAGCTCATTCTATGTACATTTTTGGCATACGTTTGCTCCTACCGGGTCAGCTGAGCAGCGAATTTCTATTTAACCACCTGCTTTCATGAGAGACCTCAGGGCTGCATGTTTTGAGCCCAGTACTGAGCCTGAAAGCATTTCCAACCCCACTTACAAGTAAAACTAGCTAAAATGTGCCTGGCTTCTCTTCACTGAAAAGCTCATTCTGAGTACATTTTTAGCATACGTTTGCTCCTGCCGGGTCAGCTGAGCAGCGAATTTCTATTTAACCACCTGCTATCATGAGAGACCTCAGGGCTGCATGTTTTGAGCCCAGTACTGAGCCTGAAAAGCATTTCCAACCCCACTTACAAGTAAAACTAGCTAAAATGTGCCTGGCTTCTCTTCACTGAAAAGCTCATTCTGAGTACATTTTTAGCATACGTTTGCTCCTGCCGGGTCAGCTGAGCAGCGAATTTCTAACCACCTGCTATCATGAGAGACCTCAGGGCTGCATGTTTTGAGCCCAGTACTGATCCTGAAAAGCGTTTCCAACCCCACTTACAAGTAAAACTAGCTAAAATGTGCCTGGCTGCTATTCACTGAAAAGCTCATTCTGTGTACATTTTTGGCATACGTTTGCTCCTACCGGGTCAGCTGATCAGCAAATTTCTATTTAACCACCTGCTTTCATGAGAGACCTCAGGGCTGCATGTTTTGAGCCCAGTACTGAGCCTGAAAAGTATTTCCAACCCTACTTACAAGTAAAACTAGCTAAAATGTGCCTGGCTTCTCTTCACTGAAAAGCTCATTCTGAGTACATTTTTAGCATACGTTTGCTCCTGCTGGGTCAGCTGAGCAGCGAATTTCTAACCACCTGCTATCATGAGAGACCTCAGGGCTGCATGTTTTGAGCCCAGTACTGATCCTGAAAAGCGTTTCCAACCCCACTTACAAGTAAAACTAGCTAAAATGTGCCTGGCTTCTCTTCACTGAAAAGCTCATTCTGAGTACATTTTTAGCATACGTTTGCTCCTGCCTTGTCAGCTGAGCAGCGAATTTCTATTTAACCACCTGCTATCATGAGAGACCTCAGGGCTGCATGTTTTGAGCCCAGTACTGATCCTGAAAAGCGTTTCCAACCCCACTTACAAGTAAAACTAGCTAAAATGTGCCTGGCTGCTATTCACTGAAAAGCTCATTCTGTGTACATTTTTGGCATACGTTTGCTCCTACCGGGTCAGCTGAGCAGCGAATTTCTATTTAACCACCTGCTTTCATGAGAGACCTCAGGGCTGCATGTTTTGAGCCCAGTACTGAGCCTGAAAAGCATTTCCAACCCCACTTACAAGTAAAACTAGCTAAAATGTGCCTGGCTTCTCTTCACTGAAAAGCTCATTCTGAGTACATTTTTAGCATACGTTTGCTCCTGCCGGGTCAGCTGAGCAGCGAATTTCTATTTAACCACCTGCTATCATGAGAGACCTCAGGGCTGCATGTTTTGAGCCCAGTACTGATCCTGAAAAGCGTTTCCAACCCCACTTACAAGTAAAACTAGCTAAAATGTGCCTGGCTTCTCTTCACTGAAAAGCTCATTCTGAGTAAATTTTTACCATACGTTTGCTCCTGCCGGGTCAGCTGAGCAGCGAATTTCTAACCACCTGCTATCATGAGAGACCTCAGGGCTGCATGTTTTGAGCCTAGTACTGATCCTGAAAAGCGTTTCCAACCCCACTTACAAGTAAAACTAGCTAAAATGTGCCTGGCTGCTATTCACTGAAAAGCTCATTCTGTGTACATTTTTGGCATACGTTTGCTCCTACCTGGTCAGCTGAGCAGCGATTTTCTATTTAACTACCTGCTTTCATGAGAGACCTCAGGGCTGCATGTTTTGAGCCCAGTACTGAGCCTGAAAAGCATTTTCAACCCCACTTACAAGTAAAACTAGCTAAAATGTGCCTGGCTTCTCTTCACTGAAAAGCTCATTCTGAGTACATTTTAAGCATACATTTTCTCCTGCCGGGTCAGCTGAGCAGCGAATTTTTATTTAACCACCTGCTATCATGAGAGACCTCAGGGCTGCATGTTTTGAGCCCAGTACTGAGCCTGAAAAGCATTTCCAACCCCACTTACAAGTAAAACTAGCTAAAATGTGCCCTGCTGCTATTCACTGAAAAGCTCATTCTTTTTAAATTTTTGGCATACGTTTGCTCCTGCCGGGTCAGCTGAGCAGCGAATTTCTATTTAACCACCTGATATCATGAGAGACCTCAGGGCTGCATGTTTTGAGCCCAGTACTGAGCCTGAAAAGCATTTCCAACCCCACTTACAAGTAAAACTAGCTAAAATGTGCCTGGCTGCTATTCACTGAAAAGCTCATTCTGAGTACATTTTTAGCATACGTTTGCTCCTGCCGGGTCAGCTGAGCAGTGAATTTCTAACCACCTGCTATCATGAGAGACCTCAGGGCTGCATGTTTTGAGCCCAGTACTGATCCTGAAAAGCATTTCCAACCCCACTTACAAGTAAAACTAGCTAAAATGTGCCTGGCTGCTATTCACTGAAAAGCTCATTCTGTGTACATTTTTGGCATACGTTTGCTCCTGCCGGGTCAGCTGAGCAGCAAATTTCTATTTAACCACCTGCTTTCACGAGAGACCTCAGGGCTGCATGTTTTGAGCCCAGTACTGAGCCTGAAAAGCATTTCCAACCCCACTTACAAGTAAAACTAGCTAAAATGTGCCTGGCTTCTCTTCACTGAAAAGCTCATTCTGAGTACATTTTTAGCATACGTTTGCTCCTGCCGGGTCAGCTGAGCAGCGAATTTCTATTTAACCACCTGCTATCATGAGAGACCTCAGGGCTGCATGTTTTGAGCCCAGTACTGATCCTGAAAAGCGTTTCAAACCCCACTTACAAGTAAAACTAGCTAAAATGTGCCTGGCTGCTATTCACTGAAAAGCTCATTCTGTGTACATTTTTGGCATACGTTTGCTCCTACCGGGTCAGCTGAGCAGCGAATTTCTATTTAACCACCTGCTTTCATGAGAGACCTCAGGGCTGCATATTTTGAGCCCAGTACTGAGCCTGAAAAGCATTTCCAACCCCACTTACAAGTAAAACTAGCTAAAATGTGCCTGGCTTCTCTTCACTGAAAAGCTCATTCTGAGTACATTTTTAGCATACGTTTGCTCCTGCCGGGTCAGCTGAGCAGCGAATTTCTATTTAACCACCTGCTATCACGAGAGACCTCAGGGCTGCATGTTTTGAGCCCAGTACTGATCCTGAAAAGCGTTTCCAACCCCACTTACAAGTAAAACTAGCTAAAATGTGCCTGGCTGCTATTCACTGAAAAGCTCATTCTGTGTACATTTTTGGCATACGTTTGCTCCTACCGGGTCAGCTGAGCAGCGAATTTCTATTTAACCACCTGCTTTCATGAGAGACCTCAGGGCTGCATGTTTTGAGCCCAGCACTGAGCCTGAAAAGCATTTCCAACCCCACTTACAAGTAAAACTAGCTAAAATGTGCCTGGCTTCTCTTCACTGAAAAGCTCATTCTGAGTACATTTTTAGCATACGTTTGCTCCTGCCGGGTCAGCTGAGCAGCGAATTTCTATTTAACCACCTGCTATCATGAGAGACCTCAGGGCTGCATGTTTTGAGCCCAGTACTGATCCTGAAAAGCGTTTCCAACCCCACTTACAAGTAAAACTAGCTAAAATGTGCCTGGCTGCTATTCACTGAAAAGCTCATTCTGTGTACATTTTTGGCATACGTTTGCTCCTACCGGGTCAGCTGAGCAGCGAATTTCTATTTAACCACCTGCTTTCATGAGAGACCTCAGGGCTGCATGTTTTGAGCCCAGTACTGAGCCTGAAAAGCATTTCCAACCCCACTTACAAGTAAAAATAGCTAAAATGTGCCTTGCTTCTCTTCACTGAAAAGCTCATTCTGAGTACATTTTTAGCATACGTTTGCTCCTGCCGGGTCAGCTGAGCAGCGAATTTCTATTTAACCACCTGCTATCATGAGAGACCTCAGGGCTGCATGTTTTGAGCCCAGTACTGATCCTGAAAAGCGTTTCCAACCCCACTTACAAGTAAAACTAGCTAAAATGTGCCTGGCTGCTATTCACTGAAAAGCTCATTCTGTGTACATTTTTGGCATATGTTTGCTCCTACCGGGTCAGCTGAGCAGCGAATTTCTATTTAACCACCTGCTTTCATGAGAGACCTCAGGGCTGCATGTTTTGAGCCCAGTACTGAGCCTGAAAAGCATTTCCAACCCCACTTACAAGTAAAACTAGCTAAAATGTGCCTGGCTACTCTTCACTGAAAAGCTCATTCTGAGTACATTTTTAGCATACGTTTGCTCCTGCCGGGTCAGCTGAGCAGCGAATTTCTATTTAACCACCTGCTTTCATGAGAGACCTCAGGGCTGCATGTTTTGAGCCCAGTACTGAGCCTGAAAAGCATTTCCAACCCCACTTACAAGTAAAACTAGCTAAAATGTGCCTGGCTTCTCTTCACTGAAAAGCTCATTCTGAGTACATTTTTAGCATACGTTTGCTCCTGCCGGGTCAGCTGAGCAGCGAATTTTTATTTAACCACCTGCTATCATGAGAGACCTCAGGGCTGCATGTTTTGAGCCCAGTACTGATCCTGAAAAGCGTTTCCAACCCCACTTACAAGTAAAACTAGCTAAAATGTGCCTGGCTGCTATTCACTGAAAAGCTCATTCTGTGTACATTTTTGGCATACGTTTGCTCCTACCGGGTCAGCTGAGCAGCACATTTCTATTTAACCACCTGCTTTCATGAGAGACCTCAGGGCTGCATGTTTTGAGCCCAGTACTGAGCCTGAAAAGCATTTCCAACCCCACTTACAAGTAAAACTAGCTAAAATGTGCCTGGCTTCTCTTCACTGAAAAGCTCATTCTGAGTACATTTTTAGCATACGTTTGCTCCTGCTGGGTCAGCTGAGCAGCGAATTTCTAACCACCTGCTATCATGAGAGACCTCAGGGCTGCATGTTTTGAGCCCAGTACTGAGCCTGAAAAGCATTTCCAACCCCACTTACAAGTAAAACTGGCTAAAATGTCCCTGGCTTCTCTTCACTGAAAAGCAAATTCTGAGTACATTTTTAGCATACGTTTGCTCCTGCCGGGTCAGCTGAGCAGCGAATTTCTATTTAACCACCTGCTATCATGAGAGACCTCAGGGCTGCATGTTTTGAGCCCAGTACTGAGCCTGAAAAGCATTTCCAACCCCACTTACAAGTAAAACTAGCTAAAATGTGCCTGGCTTCTCTTCACTGAAAAGCTCATTCTGAGTACATTTTTAGCATACGTTTGCTCCTGCTGGGTCAGCTGAGCAGCAAATTTCTAACCACCTGCTATCATGAGAGACCTCAGGGCTGCATGTTTTGAGCCCAGTACTGATCCTGAAAAGCGTTTCCAACCCCACTTACAAGTAAAACTAGCTAAAATGTGCCTGGCTTCTCTTCACTGAAAAGCTCATTCTGAGTACATTTTTAGCATACGTTTGCTCCTGCCTTGTCAGCTGAGCAGCGAATTTCTATTTAACCACCTGCTATCATGAGAGACCTCAGGGCTGCATGTTTTGAGCCCAGTACTGATCCTGAAAAGCGTTTCCAACCCCACTTACAAGTAAAACTAGCTAAAATGTGCCTGGCTGCTATTCACTGAAAAGCTCATTCTGTGTACATTTTTGGCATACGTTTGCTCCTACCGGGTCAGCTGAGCAGCGAATTTCTATTTAACCACCTGCTTTCATGAGAGACCTCAGGGCTGCATGTTTTGAGCCCAGTACTGAGCCTGAAAAGCATTTCCAACCCCACATACAAGTAAAACTAGCTAAAATGTGCCTGGCTTCTCTTCACTGAAAATCTCATTCTGAGTACATTTTTAGCATACGTTTGTCCTGCCGGGTCAGCTGAGCAGCGAATTTCTATCCACCTGCTATCATGAGAGACCTCAGGGCTGCATGTTTTGAGCCCAGTACTGAGCCTGAAAAGCGTTTCCAACCCCACTTACAAGTAAAACTAGCTAAAATGTGCCTGGCTGCTATTCACTGAAAAGCTCATTCAGTGTACATTTTTGGCATACGTTTGCTCCTACCTGGTCAGCTGAGCAGCGAATTTCTATTTAACTACCTGCTTTCATGAGAGACCTCAGGGCTGCATGTTTTGAGCCCAGTACTGAGCCTGAAAAGCATTTCCAACCCCACATACAAGTAAAACTAGCTAAAATGTGCCTGGCTTCTCTTCACTGAAAAGCTCATTCTGAGTACATTTTTAGCATACGTTTGCTCCTGCCGGGTCAAGTGAGCAGCGAATTTCTAACCACCTGCTATCATGAGAGACCTCAGGGCTGCATGTTTTGAGCCCAGTACTGAGCCTGAAAAGCATTTCCAACCCCACTTACAAGTAAAACTAGCTAAAATGTGCCTGGCTTCTCTTCACTGAAAAGCTTATTCTGAGTACATTTTTAGCATACGTTTGCTCCTGCCGGGTCAGCTGAGCAGCGAATTTCTATTTAAGCACCTGCTATCATGAGAGACCTCAGGGCTGCATGTTTTGAGCCCAGTACTGATCCTGAAAAGCGTTTCCAACCCCACTTACAAGTAAAACTAGCTAAAATGTGCCTGGCTGCTATTCACTGAAAAGCTCATTCTGTGTACATTTTTGGCATACGTTTGCTCCTACCGGGTCAGCTGAGCAGCGAATTTCTATTTAACCACCTGCTTTCATGAGAGACCTCAGGGCTGCATGTTTTGAGCCCAGTACTGAGCCTGAAAAGCATTTCCAACCCCACTTACAAGTAAAACTAGCTAAAATGTGCCTGGCTTCTCTTCACTGAAAAGCTCATTCTGAGTACATTTTTAGCATACGTTTGCTCCTGCCGGGTCAGCTGAGCAGCAAATTTCTATTTAACCACCTGCTATCATGAGAGACCTCAGGGCTGCATGTTTTGAGCCCAGTACTGAGCCTGAAAAGCATTTCCAACCCCACTTACAAGTAAAACTAGCTAAAATGTGCCTGGCTTCTCTTCACTGAAAAGCTCATTCTGAGTACATTTTTAGCATACGTTTGCTCCTGCCGGGTCAGCTGAGCAGCGAATTTTTATTTAACCACCTGCTATCATGAGAGACCTCAGGGCTGCATGTTTTGAGCCCAGTACTGATCCTGAAAAGCGTTTCCAACCCCACTTACAAGTAAAACTAGCTAAAATGTGCCTGGCTGCTATTCACTGAAAAGCTCATTCTGTGTACATTTTTGGCATACGTTTGCTCCTACCGGGTCAGCTGAGCAGCACATTTCTATTTAACCACCTGCTTTCATGAGAGACCTCAGGGCTGCATGTTTTGAGCCCAGTACTGAGCCTGAAAAGCATTTCCAACCCCACTTACAAGTAAAACTAGCTAAAATGTGCCTGGCTTCTCTTCACTGAAAAGCTCATTCTGAGTACATTTTTAGCATACGTTTGCTCCTGCTGGGTCAGCTGAGCAGCGAATTTCTAACCACCTGCTATCATGAGAGACCTCAGGGCTGCATGTTTTGAGCCCAGTACTGAGCCTGAAAAGCATTTCCAACCCCACTTACAAGTAAAACTAGCTAAAATGTGCCTGGCTTCTCTTCACTGAAAAGCAAATTCTGAGTACATTTTTAGCATACGTTTGCTCCTGCCGGGTCAGCTGAGCAGCGAATTTCTATTTAACCACCTGCTATCATGAGAGACCTCAGGGCTGCATGTTTTGAGCCCAGTACTGAGCCTGAAAAGCATTTCCAACCCCACTTACAAGTAAAACTAGCTAAAATGTGCCTGGCTTCTCTTCACTGAAAAGCTCATTCTGAGTACATTTTTAGCATACGTTTGCTCCTGCTGGGTCAGCTGAGCAGCGAATTTCTAACCACCTGCTATCATGAGAGACCTCAGGGCTGCATGTTTTGAGCCCAGTACTGATCCTGAAAAGCGTTTCCAACCCCACTTACAAGTAAAACTAGCTAAAATGTGCCTGGCTTCTCTTCACTGAAAAGCTCATTCTGAGTACATTTTTAGCATACGTTTGCTCCTGCCTTGTCAGCTGAGCAGCGAATTTCTATTTAACCACCTGCTATCATGAGAGACCTCAGGGCTGCATGTTTTGAGCCCAGTACTGATCCTGAAAAGCGTTTCCAACCCCACTTACAAGTAAAACTAGCTAAAATGTGCCTGGCTGCTATTCACTGAAAAGCTCATTCTGTGTACATTTTTGGCATACGTTTGCTCCTACCGGGTCAGCTGAGCAGCGAATTTCTATTTAACCACCTGCTTTCATGAGAGACCTCAGGGCTGCATGTTTTGAGCCCAGTACTGAGCCTGAAAAGCATTTCCAACCCCACATACAAGTAAAACTAGCTAAAATGTGCCTGGCTTCTCTTCACTGAAAAGCTCATTCTGAGTACATTTTTAGCATACGTTTGTCCTGCCGGGTCAGCTGAGCAGCGAATTTCTAACCACCTGCTATCATGAGAGACCTCAGGGCTGCATGTTTTGAGCCCAGTACTGAGCCTGAAAAGCGTTTCCAACCCCACTTACAAGTAAAACTAGCTAAAATGTGCCTGGCTGCTATTCACTGAAAAGCTCATTCTGTGTACATTTTTGGCATACGTTTGCTCCTACCTGGTCAGCTGAGCAGCGAATTTCTATTTAACTACCTGCTTTCATGAGAGACCTCAGGGCTGCATGTTTTGAGCCCAGTACTGATCCTGAAAAGCGTTTCCAACCCCACTTACAAGTAAAACTAGCTAAAATGTGCCTGGCTTCTCTTCACTGAAAAGCTCATTCTGAGTAAATTTTTAGCATACGTTTGCTCCTGCCGGGTCAGCTGAGCAGCGAATTTCTAACCACCTGCTATCATGAGAGACCTCAGGGCTGCATGTTTTGAGCCCAGTACTGATCCTGAAAAGCGTTTCCAACCCCACTTACAAGTAAAACTAGCTAAAATGTGCCTGGCTGCTATTCACTGAAAAGCTCATTCTGTGTACATTTTTGGCATACGTTTGCTCCTACCTGGTCAGCTGAGCAGCGAATTTCTATTTAACTACCTGCTTTCATGAGAGACCTCAGGGCTGCATGTTTTGAGCCCAGTACTGAGCCTGAAAAGCATTTTCAACCCCACTTACAAGTAAAACTAGCTAAAATGTGCCTGGCTTCTCTTCACTGAAAAGCTCATTCTGAGTACATTTTAAGCATACGTTTTCTCCTGCCGGGTCAGCTGAGCAGCGAATTTTTATTTAACCACCTGCTATCATGAGAGACCTCAGGGCTGCATGTTTTGAGCCCAGTACTGAGCCTGAAAAGCATTTCCAACCCCACTTACAAGTAAAACTAGCTAAAATGTGCCTGGCTGCTATTCACTGAAAAGCTCATTCTGTGTACATTTTTGGCGTACGTTTGCTCCTGCCGGGTCAGCTGAGCAGCGAATTTCTATTTAACCACCTGCTATCATGAGAGACCTCAGGGCTGCATGTTTAGAGCCCAGTACTGAGCCTGAAAAGCATTTCCAACCCCACTTACAAGTAAAACTAGCTAAAATGTGCCTGGCTGCTATTCACTGAAAAGCTCATTCTGAGTACTTTTTTAGCATACGTTTGCTCCTGCCGGGTCAGCTGAGCAGCGAATTTCTAACCACCTGCTATCATGAGAGACCTCAGGGCTGCATGTTTTGAGCCCAGTACTGATCCTGAAAAGCATTTCCAACCCCACTTACAAGTAAAACTAGCTAAAATGTGCCTGGCTGCTATTCACTGAAAAGCTCATTCTGTGTACATTTTTGGCATACGTTTGCTCCTGCCGGGTCAGCTGAGCAGCGAATTTCTATTTAACCACCTGCTTTCATGAGAGACCTCAGGGCTGCATGTTTTGAGCCCAGTACTGAGCCTGAAAAGCATTTCCAACCCCACTTACAAGTAAAACTAGCTAAAATGTGCCTGGCTTCTCTTCACTGAAAAGCTAATTCTGAGTACATTTTTAGCATACATTTGCTCCTGCTGGGTCAGCTGAACAGCGAATTTCTATTTAACCACCTGCTATCATGAGAGACCTCAGGGCTGCATGTTTTGAGCCCAGTACTGATCCTGAAAAGCGTTTCAAACCCCACTTACAAGTAAAACTAGCTAAAATGTGCCTGGCTGCTATTCACTGAAAAGCTCATTCTGTGTACATTTTTGGCATACGTTTGCTCCTACCGGGTCAGCTGAGCAGCGAATTTCTATTTAACCACCTGCTTTCATGAGAGACCTCAGGGCTGCATATTTTGAGCCCAGTACTGAGCCTGAAAAGCATTTCCAACCCCACTTACAAGTAAAACTAGCTAAAATGTGCCTGGCTTCTCTTAACTGAAAAGCTCATTCTGAGTACATTTTTAGCATACGTTTGCTCCTGCCGGGTCAGCTGAGCAGCGAATTTCTATTTAACCACCTGCTATCATGAGAGACCTCAGGGCTGCATGTTTTGAGCCCAGTACTGATCCTGAAAAGCGTTTCCAACCCCACTTACAAGTAGAACTAGCTAAAATGTGCCTGGCTGCTATTCACTGAAAAGCTCATTCTGTGTACATTTTTGGCATACGTTTGCTCCTACCGGGTCAGCTGAGCAGCGAATTTCTATTTAACCACCTGCTTTCATGAGAGACCTCAGGGCTGCATGTTTTGAGCCCAGCACTGAGCCTGAAAAGCATTTCCAACCCCACTTACAAGTAAAACTAGCTAAAATGTGCCTGGCTTCTCTTCACTGAAAAGCTCATTCTGAGTACATTTTTAGCATACGTTTGCTCCTGCCGGGTCAGCTGAGCAGCGAATTTCTATTTAACCACCTGCTATCATGAGAGACCTCAGGGCTGCATGTTTTGAGCCCAGTACTGATCCTGAAAAGCGTTTCCAACCCCACTTACAAGTAAAACTAGCTAAAATGTGCCTGGCTGCTATTCACTGAAAAGCTCATTCTGTGTACATTTTTGGCATACGTTTGCTCCTACCGGGTCAGCTGAGCAGCGAATTTCTATTTAACCACCTGCTTTCATGAGAGACCTCAGGGCTGCATGTTTTGAGCCCAGTACTGAGCCTGAAAAGCATTTCCAACCCCACTTACAAGTAAAACTAGCTAAAATGTGCCTTGCTTCTCTTTACTGAAAAGCTCATTCTGAGTACATTTTTAGCATACGTTTGCTCCTGCCGGGTCAGCTGAGCAGCGAATTTCTAACCACCTGCTATCATGAGAGACCTCAGGGCTGCATGTTTTGAGCCCAGTACTGAGCCTGAAAAGCATTTCCAACCCCACTTACAAGTAAAACTAGCTAAAATGTGCCTGGCTTCTCTTCACTGAAAAGCTTATTCTGAGTACATTTTTAGCATACGTTTGCTCCTGCCGGGTCAGCTGAGCAGCGAATTTCTATTCAACCACCTGCTATCATGAGAGACCTCAGGGCTGCATGTTTTGAGCCCAGTACTGATCCTGAAAAGCGTTTCCAACCCCACTTACAAGTAAAACTAGCTAAAATGTGCCTGGCTGCTATTCACTGAAAAGCTCATTCTGTGTACATTTTTGGCATACGTTTGCTCCTACCGGGTCAGCTGAGCAGCGAATTTCTATTTAACCACCTGCTTTCATGAGAGACCTCAGGGCTGCATGTTTTGAGCCCAGTACTGAGCCTGAAAAGCATTTCCAACCCCACTTACAAGTAAAACTAGCTAAAATGTGCCTGGCTTCTCTTCACTGAAAAGCTCATTCTGAGTACATTTTTAGCATACGTTTGCTCCTGCCGGGTCAGCTGAGCAGCGAATTTCTATTTAACCACCTGCTATCATGAGAGACCTCAGGGCTGCATGTTTTGAGCCCAGTACTGAGCCTGAAAAGCATTTCCAACCCCACTTACAAGTAAAACTAGCTAAAATGTGCCTGGCTTCTCTTCACTGAAAAGCTCATTCTGAGTACATTTTTAGCATACGTTTGCTCCTGCCGGGTCAGCTGAGCAGCGAATTTTTTATTTAACCACCTGCTATCATGAGAGACCTCAGGGCTGCATGTTTTGAGCCCAGTACTGATCCTGAAAAGCGTTTCCAACCCCACTTACAAGTAAAACTAGCTAAAATGTGCCTGGCTGCTATTCACTGAAAAGCTCATTCTGTGTACATTTTTGGCATACGTTTGCTCCTACCGGGTCAGCTGAGCAGCAAATTTCTATTTAACCACCTGCTTTCATGAGAGACCTCAGGGCTGCATGTTTTGAGCCCAGTACTGAGCCTGAAAAGCATTTCCAACCCCACTTACAAGTAAAACTAGCTAAAATGTGCCTGGCTTCTCTTCACTGAAAAGCTCATTCTGAGTACATTTTTAGCATACGTTTGCTCCTGCTGGGTCAGCTGAGCAGCGAATTTCTAACCACCTGCTATCATGAGAGGCCTCAGGGCTGCATGTTTTGAGCCCGGTACTGATCCTGAAAAGCGTTTCCAACCCCACTTACAAGTAAAACTAGCTAAAATGTGCCTGGCTTCTCTTCACTGAAAAGCTCATTCTGAGTACATTTTTAGCATACGTTTGCTCCTGCCTTGTCAGCTGAGCAGCGAATTTCTATTTAACCACCTGCTATCATGAGAGACCTCAGGGCTGCATGTTTTGAGCCCAGTACTGATCCTGAAAAGCGTTTCCAACCCCACTTACAAGTAAAACTAGCTAAAATGTGCCTGGCTGCTATTCACTGAAAAGCTCATTCTGTGTACATTTTTGGCATACGTTTGCTCCTACCGGGTCAGCTGAGCAGCGAATTTCTATTTAACCACCTGCTTTCATGAGAGACCTCAGGGCTGCATGTTTTGAGCCCAGTACTGAGCCTGAAAAGCCTTTCCAACCCCACTTACAAGTAAAACTAGCTAAAATGTGCCTGGCTTCTCTTCACTGAAAAGCTCATTCTGAGTACATTTTTAGCATACGTTTGCTCCTGCCGGGTCAGCTGAGCAGCAAATTTCTAACCACCTGCTATCATGAGAGACCTCAGGGCTGCATGTTTTGAGCCCAGTACTGAGCCTGAAAAGCATTTCCAACCCCACTTACAAGTAAAACTAGCTAAAATGTGCCTGGCTTCTCTTCACTGAAAAGCTTATTCTGAGTACATTTTTAGCATACGTTTGCTCCTGCCGGGTCAGCTGAGCAGCGAATTTCTATTTAACCACCTGCTATCATGAGAGACCTCAGGGCTGCATGTTTTGAGCCCAGTACTGATCCTGAAAAGCGTTTCCGACCCCACTTACAAGTAAAACTAGCTAAAATGTGCCTGGCTGCTATTCACTGAAAAGCTCATTCTGTGTACATTTTTGGCATACGTTTGCTCCTACCGGGTCAGCTGAGCAGCGAATTTCTATTTAACCACCTGCTTTCATGAGAGACCTCAGGGCTGCATGTTTTGAGCCCAGTACTGAGCCTGAAAAGCATTTCCAACCCCACTTACAAGTAAAACTAGCTAAAATGTGCCTGGCTTCTCTTCACTGAAAAGCTCATTCTGAGTACATTTTTAGCATACGTTTGCTCCTGCCTGGTCAGCTGAGCAGCGAATTTCTATTTAACCACCTGCTATCATGAGAGACCTCAGGGCTGCATGTTTTGAGCCCAGTACTGAGCCTGAAAAGCATTTCCAACCCCACTTACAAGTAAAACTAGCTAAAATGTGCCTGGCTTCTCTTCACTGAAAAGCTCATTCTGAGTACATTTTTAGCATACGTTTGCTCCTGCTGGGTCAGCTGAGCAGCGAATTTCTAACCACCTGCTATCATGAGAGACCTCAGGGCTGCATGTTTTGAGCCCAGTACTGATCCTGAAAAGCGTTTCCAACCCCACTTACAAGTAAAACTAGCTAAAATGTGCCTGGCTTCTCTTCACTGAAAAGCTCATTCTGAGTACATTTTTAGCATACGTTTGCTCCTGCCTTGTCAGCTGAGCAGCGAATTTCTATTTAACCACCTGCTATCATGAGAGACCTCAGGGCTGCATGTTTTGAGCCCAGTACTGATCCTGAAAAGCGTTTCCAACCCCACTTACAAGTAAAACTAGCTAAAATGTGCCTGGCTGCTATTCACTGAAAAGCTCATTCTGTGTACATTTTTGGCATACGTTTGCTCCTACCGGGTCAGCTGAGCAGCGAATTTCTATTTAACCACCTGCTTTTATGAGAGACCTCAGGGCTGCATGTTTTGAGCCCAGTACTGAGCCTGAAAAGCATTTCCAACCCCACTTACAAGTAAAACTAGCTAAAATGTGCCTGGCTTCTCTTCACTGAAAAGCTCATTCTGAGTACATTTTTAGCATACGTTTGCTCCTGCCGGGTCAGCTGAGCAGCGAATTTCTAACCACCTGCTATCATGAGAGACCTCAGGGCTGCATGTTTTGAGCCCAGTACTGATCCTGAAAAGCGTTTCCAACCCCACTTACAAGTAAAACTAGCTAAAATGTGCCTGGCTGCTATTCACTGAAAAGCTCATTCTGTGTACATTTTTGGCATATGTTTGCTCCTACCGGGTCAGCTGATCAGCGAATTTCTATTAACCACCTGCTTTCATGAGAGACCTCAGGGCTGCATGTTTTGAGCCCAGTACTGAGCCTGAAAAGTATTTCCAACCCCACTTACAAGTAAAACTAGCTAAAATGTGCCTGGCTTCTCTTCACTGAAAAGCTCATTCTGAGTATATTTTTAGCATACGTTTGCTCCTGCCTTGTCAGCTGAGCAGCGAATTTCTATTTAACCACCTGCTATCATGAGAGACCTCAGGGCTGCATGTTTTGAGCCCAGTACTGATCCTGAAAAGCGTTTCCAACCCCACTTACAAGTAAAACTAGCTAAAATGTGCCTTGCTGCTATTCACTGAAAAGCTCATTCTGTGTACATTTTTGGCATACGTTTGCTCCTACCGGGTCAGCTGAGCAGCGAATTTCTATTTAACTACCTGCTTTCATGAGAGACCTCTGGGCTGCATGTTTTGAGCCCAGTACTGAGCCTGAAAAGCATTTTCAACCCCACTTACAAGTAAAACTAGCTAAAATGTGCCTGGCTTCTCTTCACTGAAAAGCTCATTCTGAGTACATTTTAAGCATACGTTTTCTCCTGCCGGGTCAGCTGAGCAGCAAATTTTTATTTAACCACCTGCTATCATGAGAGACCTCAGGGCTGCATGTTTTGAGCCCAGTACTGAGCCTGAAAAGCATTTCCAACCCCACTTACAAGTAAAACTAGCTAAAATGTGCCTGGCTGCTATTCACTGAAAAGCTCATTCTGTGTACATTTTTGGCATACGTTTGCTCCTGCCGGGTCAGCTGAGCAGCGAATTTCTATTTAACCACCTGCTATCATGAGAGACCTCAGGGCTGCATGTTTTGAGCCCAGTACTGAGCCTGAAAAGCATTTCCAACCCCACTTACAAGTAAAACTAGCTAAAATGTGCCTGGCTGCTATTCACTGAAAAGCTCATTCTGAGTACATTTTTGGCATACGTTTGCTCCTACGGGGTCAGCTGATCAGCGAATTTCTATTTAACCACCTGCTTTCATGAGAGACCTCAGGGCTGCATGTTTTGAGCCCAGTACTGAGCCTGAAAAGTATTTCCAACCCCACTTACAAGTAAAACTAGCTAAAATGTGCCTGGCTGCTATTCACTGAAAAGCTCATTCTGTGTACATTTTTGGCATACGTTTGCTCCTGCCGGGTCAGCTGAGCAGCAAATTTCTAACCACCTGCTATCATGAGAGACCTCAGGGCTGCATGTTTTGAGCCCAGTACTGAGCCTGAAAAGCATTTCCAACCCCACTTACAAGTAAAACTAGCTAAAATGTGCCTGGCTTCTCTTCACTGAAAAGCTTATTCTGAGTACATTTTTAGCATACGTTTGCTCCTGCCGGGTCAGCTGAGCAGCGAATTTCTATTTAACCACCTGCTATCATGAGAGACCTCAGGGCTGCATGTTTTGAGCCCAGTACTGATCCTGAAAAGCGTTTCCAACCCCACTTACAAGTAAAACTAGCTAAAATGTGCCTGGCTGCTATTCACTGAAAAGCTCATTCTGTGTACATTTTTGGCATACGTTTGCTCCTACCGGGTCAGCTGAGCAGCGAATTTCTATTTAACCACCTGCTTTCATGAGAGACCTCAGGGCTGCATGTTTTGAGCCCAGTACTGAGCCTGAAAAGCATTTCCAACCCCACTTACAAGTAAAACTAGCTAAAATGTGCCTGGCTTCTCTTCACTGAAAAGCTCATTCTGAGTACATTTTTAGCATACGTTTGCTCCTGCCGGGTCAGCTGAGCAGCGAATTTCTATTTAACCACCTGCTATCATGAGAGACCTCAGGGCTGCATGTTTCGAGCCCAGTACTGAGCCTGAAAAGCATTTCCAACCCCACTTACAAGTAAAACTAACTAAAATGTGCCTGGCTTCTCTTCACTGAAAAGCTCATTCTGAGTACATTTTTAGCATACGTTTGCTCCTGCCGGGTCAGCTGAGCAGCGAATTTTTATTTAACCACCTGCTATCATGAGAGACCTCAGGGCTGCATGTTTTGAGCCCAGTACTGATCCTGAAAAGCGTTTCCAACGCCACTTACAAGTAAAACTAGCTAAAATGTGCCTGGCTGCTATTCACTGAAAAGCTCATTCTGTGTACATTTTTGGCATACGTTTGCTCCTACCGGGTCAGCTGAGCAGCGAATTTCTATTTAACCACCTGCTTTCATGAGAGACCTCAGGGCTGCATGTTTTGAGCCCAGTACTGAGCCTGAAAAGCATTTCCAACCCCACTTACAAGTAAAACTAGCTAAAATGTGCCTGGCTTCTCTTCACTGAAAAGCTCATTCTGAGTACATTTTTAGCATACGTTTGCTCCTGCCGGGTCAGCTGAGCAGCGAATTTCTAACCACCTGCTATCATGAGAGACCTCAGGGCTGCATGTTTTGAGCCCAGTACTGAGCCTGAAAAGCATTTCCAACCCCACTTACAAGTAAAACTAGCTAAAATGTGCCTGGCTTCTCTTCACTGAAAAGCTTATTCTGAGTACATTTTTAGCATACGTTTGCTCCTGCCGGGTCAGCTGAGCAGCGAATTTCTATTTAACCACCTGCTATCATGAGAGACCTCAGGGCTGCATGTTTTGAGCCCAGTACTGATCCTGAAAAGCGTTTCCAACCCCACTTACAAGTAAAACTAGCTAAAATGTGCCTGGCTGCTATTCACTGAAAAGCTCATTCTGTGTACATTTTTGGCATACGTTTGCTCCTACCGGGTCAGCTGAGCAGCGAATTTCTATTTAACCACCTGCTTTCATGAGAGACCTCAGGGCTGCATGTTTTGAGCCCAGTACTGAGCCTGAAAAGCATTTCCAACCCCACTTACAAGTAAAACTAGCTAAAATGTGCCTGGCTTCTCTTCACTGAAAAGCTCATTCTGAGTACATTTTTAGCATACGTTTGCTCCTGCCGGGTCAGCTGAGCAGCGAATTTCTATTTAATCACCTGCTATCATGAGAGACCTCAGGGCTGCATGTTTTGAGCCCAGTACTGAGCCTGAAAAGCATTTCCAACCCCACTTACAAGTAAAACTAGCTAAAATGTGCCTGGCTTCTCTTCACTGAAAAGCTCATTCTGAGTACATTTTTAGCATACGTTTGCTCCTGCTGGGTCAGCTGAGCAGCGAATTTCTAACCACCTGCTATCATGAGAGACCTCAGGGCTGCATGTTTTGAGCCCAGTACTGATCCTGAAAAGCGTTTCCAACCCCACTTACAAGTAAAACTAGCTAAAATGTGCCTGGCTTCTCTTCACTGAAAAGCTCATTCTGAGTACATTTTTAGCATACGTTTGCTCCTGCCTTGTCAGCTGAGCAGCGAATTTCTATTTAACCACCTGCTATCATGAGAGACCTCAGGGCTGCATGTTTTGAGCCCAGTACTGATCCTGAAAAGCGTTTCCAACCCCACTTACAAGTAAAACTAGCTAAAATGTGCCTGGCTGCTATTCACTGAAAAGCTCATTCTGTGTACATTTTTGGCATACGTTTGCTCCTACCGGGTCAGCTGAGCAGCGAATTTGTATTTAACCACCTGCTTTCATGAGAGACCTCAGGGCTGCATGTTTTGAGCCCAGTACTGAGCCTGAAAAGCATTTCCAACCCCACTTACAAGTAAAACTAGCTAAAATGTGCCTGGCTTCTCTTCACTGAAAAGCTCATTCTGAGTACATTTTTAGCATACGTTTGCTCCTGCCGGGTCAGCTGAGCAGCGAATTTCTAACCACCTGCTATCATGAGAGACCTCAGGGCTGCATGTTTTGAGCCCAGTACTGATCCTGAAAAGCGTTTCCAACCCCACTTACAAGTAAAACTAGCTAAAATGTGCCTGGCTGCTATTCACTGAAAAGCTCATTCTGTGTACATTTTTGGCATATGTTTGCTCCTACCGGGTCAGCTGATCAGCGAATTTCTATTAACCACCTGCTTTCATGAGAGACCTCAGGGCTGCATGTTTTGAGCCCAGTACTGAGCCTGAAAAGCATTTCCAACCCCACTTACAAGTAAAACTAGCTAAAATGTGCCTGGCTGCTATTCACTGAAAAGCTCATTCTGTGTACATTTTTGGCATACGTTTGCTCCTGCCGGGTCAGCTGAGCAGCGAATTTCTATTTAACCACCTGCTATCATGAGAGACCTCAGGGCTGCATGTTTAGAGCCCAGTACTGAGCCTGAAAAGCATTTCCAACCCCACTTACAAGTAAAACTAGCTAAAATGTGCCTGGCTGCTATTCACTGAAAAGCTCATTCTGAGTACATTTTTAGCATACGTTTGCTCCTGCCGGGTCAGCTGAGCAGCGAATTTCTAACCACCTGCTATCATGAGAGACCTCAGGGCTGCATGTTTTGAGCCCAGTACTGATCCTGAAAAGCATTTCCAACCCCACTTACAAGTAAAACTAGCTAAAATGTGCCTGGCTGCTATTCACTGAAAAGCTCATTCTGTGTACATTTTTGGCATACGTTTGCTCCTGCCGGGTCAGCTGAGCAGCGAATTTCTATTTAACCACCTGCTTTCATGAGAGACCTCAGGGCTGCATGTTTTGAGCCCAGTACTGAGCCTGAAAAGCATTTCCAACCCCACTTACAAGTAAAACTAGCTAAAATGTGCCTGGCTTCTCTTCACTGAAAAGCTAATTCTGAGTACATTTTTAGCATACATTTGCTCCTGCTGGGTCAGCTGAGCAGCGAATTTCTATTTAACCACCTGCTATCATGAGAGACCTCAGGGCTGCATGTTTTGAGCCCAGTACTGATCCTGAAAAGCGTTTCAAACCCCACTTACAAGTAAAACTAGCTAAAATGTGCCTGGCTGCTATTCACTGAAAAGCTCATTCTGTGTACATTTTTGGCATACGTTTGCTCCTACCGGGTCAGCTGAGCAGCGAATTTCTATTTAACCACCTGCTTTCATGAGAGACCTCAGGGCTGCATATTTTGAGCCCAGTACTGAGCCTGAAAAGCATTTCCAACCCCACTTACAAGTAAAACTAGCTAAAATGTGCCTGGCTTCTCTTAACTGAAAAGCTCATTCTGAGTACATTTTTAGCATACGTTTGCTCCTGCCGGGTCAGCTGAGCAGCGAATTTCTATTTAACCACCTGCTATCATGAGAGACCTCAGGGCTGCATGTTTTGGGCCCAGTACTGATCCTGAAAAGCGTTTCCAACCCCACTTACAAGTAGAACTAGCTAAAATGTGCCTGGCTGCTATTCACTGAAAAGCTCATTCTGTGTACATTTTTGGCATACGTTTGCTCCTACCGGGTCAGCTGAGCAGCGAATTTCTATTTAACCACCTGCTTTCATGAGAGACCTCAGGGCTGCATGTTTTGAGCCCAGCACTGAGCCTGAAAAGCATTTCCAACCCCACTTACAAGTAAAACTAGCTAAAATGTGCCTGGCTTCTCTTCACTGAAAAGCTCATTCTGAGTACATTTTTAGCATACGTTTGCTCCTGCCGGGTCAGCTGAGCAGCGAATTTCTATTTAACCACCTGCTATCATGAGAGACCTCAGGGCTGCATGTTTTGAGCCCAGTACTGATCCTGAAAAGCGTTTCCAACCCCACTTACAAGTAAAACTAGCTAAAATGTGCCTGGCTGCTATTCACTGAAAAGCTCATTCTGTGTACATTTTTGGCATACGTTTGCTCCTACCGGGTCAGCTGAGCAGCGAATTTCTATTTAACCACCTGCTTTCATGAGAGACCTCAGGGCTGCATGTTTTGAGCCCAGTACTGAGCCTGAAAAGCATTTCCAACCCCACTTACAAGTAAAACTAGCTAAAATGTGCCTTGCTTCTCTTTACTGAAAAGCTCATTCTGAGTACATTTTTAGCATACGTTTGCTCCTGCCGGGTCAGCTGAGCAGCGAATTTCTAACCACCTGCTATCATGAGAGACCTCAGGGCTGCATGTTTTGAGCCCAGTACTGAGCCTGAAAAGCATTTCCAACCCCACTTACAAGTAAAACTAGCTAAAATGTGCCTGGCTTCTCTTCACTGAAAAGCTTATTCTGAGTACATTTTTAGCATACGTTTGCTCCTGCCGGGTCAGCTGAGCAGCGAATTTCTATTCAACCACCTGCTATCATGAGAGACCTCAGGGCTGCATGTTTTGAGCCCAGTACTGATCCTGAAAAGCGTTTCCAACCCCACTTACAAGTAAAACTAGCTAAAATGTGCCTGGCTGCTATTCACTGAAAAGCTCATTCTGTGTACATTTTTGGCATACGTTTGCTCCTACCGGGTCAGCTGAGCAGCGAATTTCTATTTAACCACCTGCTTTCATGAGAGACCTCAGGGCTGCATGTTTTGAGCCCAGTACTGAGCCTGAAAAGCATTTCCAACCCCACTTACAAGTAAAACTAGCTAAAATGTGCCTGGCTTCTCTTCACTGAAAAGCTCATTCTGAGTACATTTTTAGCATACGTTTGCTCCTGCCGGGTCAGCTGAGCAGCGAATTTCTATTTAACCACCTGCTATCATGAGAGACCTCAGGGCTGCATGTTTTGAGCCCAGTACTGAGCCTGAAAAGCATTTCCAACCCCACTTACAAGTAAAACTAGCTAAAATGTGCCTGGCTTCTCTTCACTGAAAAGCTCATTCTGAGTACATTTTTAGCATACGTTTGCTCCTGCCGGGTCAGCTGAGCAGCGAATTTTTATTTAACCACCTGCTATCATGAGAGACCTCAGGGCTGCATGTTTTGAGCCCAGTACTGATCCTGAAAAGCGTTTCCAACCCCACTTACAAGTAAAACTAGCTAAAATGTGCCTGGCTGCTATTCACTGAAAATCTCATTCTGTGTACATTTTTGGCATACGTTTGCTCCTACCGGGTCAGCTGAGCAGCAAATTTCTATTTAACCACCTGCTTTCATGAGAGACCTCAGGGCTGCATGTTTTGAGCCCAGTACTGAGCCTGAAAAGCATTTCCAACCCCACTTACAAGTAAAACTAGCTAAAATGTGCCTGGCTTCTCTTCACTGAAAAGCTCATTCTGAGTACATTTTTAGCATACGTTTGCTCCTGCTGGGTCAGCTGAGCAGCGAATTTCTAACCACCTGCTATCATGAGAGGCCTCAGGGCTGCATGTTTTGAGCCCGGTACTGATCCTGAAAAGCGTTTCCAACCCCACTTACAAGTAAAACTAGCTAAAATGTGCCTGGCTTCTCTTCACTGAAAAGCTCATTCTGAGTACATTTTTAGCATACGTTTGCTCCTGCCTTGTCAGCTGAGCAGCGAATTTCTATTTAACCACCTGCTATCATGAGAGACCTCAGGGCTGCATGTTTTGAGCCCAGTACTGATCCTGAAAAGCGTTTCCAACCCCACCTACAAGTAAAACTAGCTAAAATGTGCCTGGCTGCTATTCACTGAAAAGCTCATTCTGTGTACATTTTTGGCATACGTTTGCTCCTACCGGGTCAGCTGAGCAGCGAATTTCTATTTAACCACCTGCTTTCATGAGAGACCTCAGGGCTGCATGTTTTGAGCCCAGTACTGAGCCTGAAAAGCATTTCCAACCCCACTTACAAGTAAAACTAGCTAAAATGTGCCTGGCTTCTCTTCACTGAAAAGCTCATTCTGAGTACATTTTTAGCATACGTTTGCTCCTGCCGGGTCAGCTGAGCAGCGAATTTCTAACCACCTGCTATCATGAGAGACCTCAGGGCTGCATGTTTTGAGCCCAGTACTGAGCCTGAAAAGCATTTCCAACCCCACTTACAAGTAAAACTAGCTAAAATGTGCCTGGCTTCTCTTCACTGAAAAGCTTATTCTGAGTACATTTTTAGCATACGTTTGCTCCTGCCGGGTCAGCTGAGCAGCGAATTTCTATTTAACCACCTGCTATCATGAGAGACCTCAGGGCTGCATGTTTTGAGCCCAGTACTGATCCTGAAAAGCATTTCCAACCCCACTTACAAGTAAAACTAGCTAAAATGTGCCTGGCTGCTATTCACTGAAAAGCTCATTCTGTGTACATTTTTGGCATACGTTTGCTCCTACCGGGTCAGCTGAGCAGCGAATTTCTATTTAACCACCTGCTTTCATGAGAGACCTCAGGGCTGCATGTTTTGAGCCCAGTACTGAGCCTGAAAAGCATTTCCAACCCCACTTACAAGTAAAACTAGCTAAAATGTGCCTGGCTTCTCTTCACTGAAAAGCTCATTCTGAGTACATTTTTAGCATACGTTTGCTCCTGCCCGGTCAGCTGAGCAGCGAATTTCTATTTAACCACCTGCTATCATGAGAGACCTCAGGGCTGCATGTTTTGAGCCCAGTACTGAGCCTGAAAAGCATTTCCAACCCCACTTACAAGTAAAACTAGCTAAAATGTGCCTGGCTTCTCTTCACTGAAAAGCTCATTCTGAGTACATTTTTAGCATACGTTTGCTCCTGCCGGGTCAGCTGAGCAGCGAATTTCTAACCACCTGCTATCATGAGAGACCTCAGGGCTGCATGTTTTGAGCCCAGTACTGAGCCTGAAAAGCATTTCCAACCCCACTTACAAGTAAAACTAGCTAAAATGTGCCTGGCTTCTCTTCACTGAAAAGCTTATTCTGAGTACATTTTTAGCATACGTTTGCTCCTGCCGGGTCAGCTGAGCAGCGAATTTCTATTTAACCACCTGCTATCATGAGAGACCTCAGGGCTGCATGTTTTGAGCCCAGTACTGATCCTGAAAAGCATTTCCAACCCCACTTACAAGTAAAACTAGCTAAAATGTGCCTGGCTGCTATTCACTGAAAAGCTCATTCTGTGTACATTTTTGGCATACGTTTGCTCCTACCGGGTCAGCTGAGCAGCGAATTTCTATTTAACCACCTGCTTTCATGAGAGACCTCAGGGCTGCATGTTTTGAGCCCAGTACTGAGCCTGAAAAGCATTTCCAACCCCACTTACAAGTAAAACTAGCTAAAATGTGCCTGGCTTCTCTTCACTGAAAAGCTCATTCTGAGTACATTTTTAGCATACGTTTGCTCCTGCCGGGTCAGCTGAGCAGCGAATTTCTAACCACCTGCTATCATGAGAGACCTCAGGGCTGCATGTTTTGAGCCCAGTACTGAGCCTGAAAAGCATTTCCAACCCCACTTACAAGTAAAACTAGCTAAAATGTGCCTGGCTTCTCTTCACTGAAAAGCTTATTCTGAGTACATTTTTAGCATACGTTTGCTCCTGCCGGGTCAGCTGAGCAGCGAATTTCTATTTAACCACCTGCTATCATGAGAGACCTCAGGGCTGCATGTTTTGAGCCCAGTACTGATCCTGAAAAGCATTTCCAACCCCACTTACAAGTAAAACTAGCTAAAATGTGCCTGGCTGCTATTCACTGAAAAGCTCATTCTGTGTACATTTTTGGCATACGTTTGCTCCTACCGGGTCAGCTGAGCAGCGAATTTCTATTTAACCACCTGCTTTCATGAGAGACCTCAGGGCTGCATGTTTTGAGCCCAGTACTGAGCCTGAAAAGCATTTCCAACCCCACTTACAAGTAAAACTAGCTAAAATGTGCCTGGCTTCTCTTCACTGAAAAGCTCATTCTGAGTACATTTTTAGCATACGTTTGCTCCTGCCCGGTCAGCTGAGCAGCGAATTTCTATTTAACCACCTGCTATCATGAGAGACCTCAGGGCTGCATGTTTTGAGCCCAGTACTGAGCCTGAAAAGCATTTCCAACCCCACTTACAAGTAAAACTAGCTAAAATGTGCCTGGCTTCTCTTCACTGAAAAGCTCATTCTGAGTACATTTTTAGCATACGTTTGCTCCTGCCGGGTCAGCTGAGCAGCGAATTTCTAACCACCTGCTATCATGAGAGACCTCAGGGCTGCATGTTTTGAGCCCAGTACTGAGCCTGAAAAGCATTTCCAACCCCACTTACAAGTAAAACTAGCTAAAATGTGCCTGGCTTCTCTTCACTGAAAAGCTTATTCTGAGTACATTTTTAGCATACGTTTGCTCCTGCCGGGTCAGCTGAGCAGCGAATTTCTATTTAACCACCTGCTATCATGAGAGACCTCAGGGCTGCATGTTTTGAGCCCAGTACTGATCCTGAAAAGCATTTCCAACCCCACTTACAAGTAAAACTAGCTAAAATGTGCCTGGCTGCTATTCACTGAAAAGCTCATTCTGTGTACATTTTTGGCATACGTTTGCTCCTACCGGGTCAGCTGAGCAGCGAATTTCTATTTAACCACCTGCTATCATGAGAGACCTCAGGGCTGCATGTTTTGAGCCCAGTACTGATCCTGAAAAGCGTTTCCAACCCCACTTACAAGTAAAACTAGCTAAAATGTGCCTGGCTGCTATTCACTGAAAAAATCATTCTGTGTACATTTTTGGCATACGTTTGCTCCTACCGGGTCAGCTGAGCAGCGAATTTCTATTTAACCACCTGCTTTCATGAGAGACCTCAGGGCTGCATGTTTTGAGCCCAGTACTGAGCCTGAAAAGCATTTCCAACCCCACTTACAAGTAAAACTAGCTAAAATGTGCCTGGCTTCTCTTCACTGAAAAGCTCATTCTGAGTACATTTTTAGCATACGTTTGCTCCTGCCGGGTCAGCTGAGCAGCGAATTTCTAACCACCTGCTATCATGAGAGACCTCAGGGCTGCATGTTTTGAGCCCAGTACTGATCCTGAAAAGCGTTTCCAACCCCACTTACAAGTAAAACTAGCTAAAATGTGCCTGGCTGCTATTCACTGAAAAGCTCATTCTGTGTACATTTTTGGCATATGTTTGCTCCTACCGGGTCAGCTGATCAGCGAATTTCTATTAACCACCTGCTTTCATGAGAGACCTCAGGGCTGCATGTTTTGAGCCCAGTACTGAGCCTGAAAAGTATTTCCAACCCCACTTACAAGTAAAACTAGCTAAAATGTGCCTGGCTTCTCTTCACTGAAAAGCTCATTCTGAGTATATTTTTAGCATACGTTTGCTCCTGCCTTGTCAGCTGAGCAGCGAATTTCTATTTAACCACCTGCTATCATGAGAGACCTCAGGGCTGCATGTTTTGAGCCCAGTACTGATCCTGAAAAGCGTTTCCAACCCCACTTACAAGTAAAACTAGCTAAAATGTGCCTTGCTGCTATTCACTGAAAAGCTCATTCTGTGTACATTTTTGGCATACGTTTGCTCCTACCGGGTCAGCTGAGCAGCGAATTTCTATTTAACTACCTGCTTTCATGAGAGACCTCTGGGCTGCATGTTTTGAGCCCAGTACTGAGCCTGAAAAGCATTTTCAACCCCACTTACAAGTAAAACTAGCTAAAATGTGCCTGGCTTCTCTTCACTGAAAAGCTCATTCTGAGTACATTTTAAGCATACGTTTTCTCCTGCCGGCTCAGCTGAGCAGCAAATTTTTATTTAACCACCTGCTATCATGAGAGACCTCAGGGCTGCATGTTTTGAGCCCAGTACTGAGCCTGAAAAGCATTTCCAACCCCACTTACAAGTAAAACTAGCTAAAATGTGCCTGGCTGCTATTCACTGAAAAGCTCATTCTGTGTACATTTTTGGCATACGTTTGCTCCTGCCGGGTCAGCTGAGCAGCGAATTTCTATTTAACCACCTGCTATCATGAAAGACCTCAGGGCTGCATGTTTTGAGCCCAGTACTGAGCCTGAAAAGCATTTCCAACCCCACTTACAAGTAAAACTAGCTAAAATGTGCCTGGCTGCTATTCACTGAAAAGCTCATTCTGAGTACATTTTTGGCATACGTTTGCTCCTACGGGGTCAGCTGATCAGCGAATTTCTATTTAACCACCTGCTTTCATGAGAGACCTCAGGGCTGCATGTTTTGAGCCCAGTACTGAGCCTGAAAAGTATTTCCAACCCCACTTACAAGTAAAACTAGCTAAAATGTGCCTGGCTGCTATTCACTGAAAAGCTCATTCTGTGTACATTTTTGGCATACGTTTGCTCCTGCCGGGTCAGCTGAGCAGCAAATTTCTAACCACCTGCTATCATGAGAGACCTCAGGGCTGCATGTTTTGAGCCCAGTACGGAGCCTGAAAAGCATTTCCAACCCCACTTACTAGTAAAACTAGCTAAAATGTGCCTGGCTTCTCTTCACTGAAAAGCTTATTCTGAGTACATTTTTAGCATACGTTTGCTCCTGCCGGGTCAGCTGAGCAGCGAATTTCTATTTAACCACCTGCTATCATGAGAGACCTCAGGGCTGCATGTTTTGAGCCCAGTACTGATCCTGAAAAGCGTTTCCAACCCCACTTACAAGTAAAACTAGCTAAAATGTGCCTGGCTGCTATTCACTGAAAAGCTCATTCTGTGTACATTTTTGGCATACGTTTGCTCCTACCGGGTCAGCTGAGCAGCGAATTTCTATTTAACCACCTGCTTTCATGAGAGACCTCAGGGCTGCATGTTTTGAGCCCAGTACTGAGCCTGAAAAGCATTTCCAACCCCACTTACAAGTAAAACTAGCTAAAATGTGCCTGGCTTCTCTTCACTGAAAAGCTCATTCTGAGTACATTTTTAGCATACGTTTGCTCCTGCCGGGTCAGCTGAGCAGCGAATTTCTATTTAACCACCTGCTATCATGAGAGACCTCAGGGCTGCATGTTTCGAGCCCAGTACTGAGCCTGAAAAGCATTTCCAACCCCACTTACAAGTAAAACTAGCTAAAATGTGCCTGGCTTCTCTTCACTGAAAAGCTCATTCTGAGTACATTTTTAGCATACGTTTGCTCCTGCCGGGTCAGCTGAGCAGCGAATTTTTATTTAACCACCTGCTATCATGAGAGACCTCAGGGCTGCATGTTTTGAGCCCAGTACTGATCCTGAAAAGCGTTTCCAACCCCACCTACAAGTAAAACTAGCTAAAATGTGCCTGGCTGCTATTCACTGAAAAGCTCATTCTGTGTACATTTTTGGCATACGTTTGCTCCTACCGGGTCAGCTGAGCAGCGAATTTCTATTTAACCACCTGCTTTCATGAGAGACCTCAGGGCTGCATGTTTTGAGCCCAGTACTGAGCCTGAAAAGCATTTCCAACCCCACTTACAAGTAAAACTAGCTAAAATGTGCCTGGCTTCTCTTCACTGAAAAGCTCATTCTGAGTACATTTTTAGCATACGTTTGCTCCTGCCGGGTCAGCTGAGCAGCGAATTTCTAACCACCTGCTATCATGAGAGACCTCAGGGCTGCATGTTTTGAGCCCAGTACTGAGCCTGAAAAGCATTTCCAACCCCACTTACAAGTAAAACTAGCTAAAATGTGCCTGGCTTCTCTTCACTGAAAAGCTTATTCTGAGTACATTTTTAGCATACGTTTGCTCCTGCCGGGTCAGCTGAGCAGCGAATTTCTATTTAACCACCTGCTATCATGAGAGACCTCAGGGCTGCATGTTTTGAGCCCAGTACTGATCCTGAAAAGCGTTTCCAACCCCACTTACAAGTAAAACTAGCTAAAATGTGCCTGGCTGCTATTCACTGAAAAGCTCATTCTGTGTACATTTTTGGCATACGTTTGCTCCTACCGGGTCAGCTGAGCAGCGAATTTCTATTTAACCACCTGCTTTCATGAGAGACCTCAGGGCTGCATGTTTTGAGCCCAGTACTGAGCCTGAAAAGCATTTCCAACCCCACTTACAAGTAAAACTAGCTAAAATGTGCCTGGCTTCTCTTCACTGAAAAGCTCATTCTGAGTACATTTTTAGCATACGTTTGCTCCTGCCGGGTCAGCTGAGCAGCGAATTTCTATTTAACCACCTGCTATCATGAGAGACCTCAGGGCTGCATGTTTTGAGCCCAGTACTGAGCCTGAAAAGCATTTCCAACCCCACTTACAAGTAAAACTAGCTAAAATGTGCCTGGCTTCTCTTCACTGAAAAGCTCATTCTGAGTACATTTTTAGCATACGTTTGCTCCTGCCGGGTCAGCTGAGCAGCGAATTTCTAACCACCTGCTATCATGAGAGACCTCAGGGCTGCATGTTTTGAGCCCAGTACTGATCCTGAAAAGCGTTTCCAACCCCACTTACAAGTAAAACTAGCTAAAATGTGCCTGGCTGCTATTCACTGAAAAGCTCATTCTGTGTACATTTTTGGCATATGTTTGCTCCTACCGGGTCAGCTGATCAGCGAATTTCTATTAACCACCTGCTTTCATGAGAGACCTCAGGGCTGCATGTTTTGAGCCCAGTACTGAGCCTGAAAAGTATTTCCAACCCCACTTACAAGTAAAACTAGCTAAAATGTGCCTGGCTTCTCTTCACTGAAAAGCTCATTCTGAGTACATTTTTAGCATACGTTTGCTCCTGCTGGGTCAGCTGAGCAGCGAATTTCTAACCACCTGCTATCATGAGAGGCCTCAGGGCTGCATGTTTTGAGCCCGGTACTGATCCTGAAAAGCGTTTCCAACCCCACTTACAAGTAAAACTAGCTAAAATGTGCCTGGCTTCTCTTCACTGAAAAGCTCATTCTGAGTACATTTTTAGCATACGTTTGCTCCTGCCTTGTCAGCTGAGCAGCGAATTTCTATTTAACCACCTGCTATCATGAGAGACCTCAGGGCTGCATGTTTTGAGCCCAGTACTGATCCTGAAAAGCGTTTCCAACCCCACTTACAAGTAAAACTAGCTAAAATGTGCCTGGCTGCTATTCACTGAAAAGCTCATTCTGTGTACATTTTTGGCATACGTTTGCTCCTACCGGGTCAGCTGAGCAGCGAATTTCTATTTAACCACCTGCTTTCATGAGAGACCTCAGGGCTGCATGTTTTGAGCCCAGTACTGAGCCTGAAAAGCATTTCCAACCCCACTTACAAGTAAAACTAGCTAAAATGTGCCTGGCTTCTCTTCACTGAAAAGCTCATTCTGAGTACATTTTTAGCATACGTTTGCTCCTGCCGGGTCAGCTGAGCAGCGAATTTCTAACCACCTGCTATCATGAGAGACCTCAGGGCTGCATGTTTTGAGCCCAGTACTGAGCCTGAAAAGCATTTCCAACCCCACTTACAAGTAAAACTAGCTAAAATGTGCCTGGCTTCTCTTCACTGAAAAGCTTATTCTGAGTACATTTTTAGCATACGTTTGCTCCTGCCGGGTCAGCTGAGCAGCGAATTTCTATTTAACCACCTGCTATCATGAGAGACCTCAGGGCTGCATGTTTTGAGCCCAGTACTGATCCTGAAAAGCGTTTCCAACCCCACTTACAAGTAAAACTAGCTAAAATGTGCCTGGCTGCTATTCACTGAAAAGCTCATTCTGTGTACATTTTTGGCATACGTTTGCTCCTACCGGGTCAGCTGAGCAGCGAATTTCTATTTAACCACCTGCTTTCATGAGAGACCTCAGGGCTGCATGTTTTGAGCCCAGTACTGAGCCTGAAAAGCATTTCCAACCCCACTTACAAGTAAAACTAGCTAAAATGTGCCTGGCTTCTCTTCACTGAAAAGCTCATTCTGAGTACATTTTTAGCATACGTTTGCTCCTGCCGGGTCAGCTGAGCAGCGAATTTCTATTTAACCACCTGCTATCATGAGAGACCTCAGGGCTGCATGTTTTGAGCCCAGTACTGAGCCTGAAAAGCATTTCCAACCCCACTTACAAGTAAAACTAGCTAAAATGTGCCTGGCTTCTCTTCACTGAAAAGCTCATTCTGAGTACATTTTTAGCATACGTTTGCTCCTGCTGGGTCAGCTGAGCAGCGAATTTCTAACCACCTGCTATCATGAGAGACCTCAGGGCTGCATGTTTTGAGCCCAGTACTGATCCTGAAAAGCGTTTCCAACCCCACTTACAAGTAAAACTAGCTAAAATGTGCCTGGCTTCTCTTCACTGAAAAGCTCATTCTGAGTACATTTTTAGCATACGTTTGCTCCTGCCTTGTCAGCTGAGCAGCGAATTTCTATTTAACCACCTGCTATCATGAGAGACCTCAGGGCTGCATGTTTTGAGCCCAGTACTGATCCTGAAAAGCGTTTCCAACCCCACTTACAAGTAAAACTAGCTAAAATGTGCCTGGCTGCTATTCACTGAAAAGCTCATTCTGTGTACATTTTTGGCATACGTTTGCTCCTACCGGGTCAGCTGAGCAGCGAATTTCTATTTAACCACCTGCTTTCATGAGAGACCTCAGGGCTGCATGTTTTGAGCCCAGTACTGAGCCTGAAAAGCATTTCCAACCCCACTTACAAGTAAAACTAGCTAAAATGTGCCTGGCTTCTCTTCACTGAAAAGCTCATTCTGAGTACATTTTTAGCATACGTTTGCTCCTGCCGGGTCAGCTGAGCAGCGAATTTCTAACCACCTGCTATCATGAGAGACCTCAGGGCTGCATGTTTTGAGCCCAGTACTGATCCTGAAAAGCGTTTCCAACCCCACTTACAAGTAAAACTAGCTAAAATGTGCCTGGCTGCTATTCACTGAAAAGCTCATTCTGTGTACATTTTTGGCATATGTTTGCTCCTACCGGGTCAGCTGATCAGCGAATTTCTATTAACCACCTGCTTTCATGAGAGACCTCAGGGCTGCATGTTTTGAGCCCAGTACTGAGCCTGAAAAGTATTTCCAACCCCACTTACAAGTAAAACTAGCTAAAATGTGCCTGGCTTCTCTTCACTGAAAAGCTCATTCTGAGTATATTTTTAGCATACGTTTGCTCCTGCCTTGTCAGCTGAGCAGCGAATTTCTATTTAACCACCTGCTATCATGAGAGACCTCAGGGCTGCATGTTTTGAGCCCAGTACTGATACTGAAAAGCGTTTCCAACCCCACTTACAAGTAAAACTAGCTAAAATGTGCCTTGCTGCTATTCACTGAAAAGCTCATTCTGTGTACATTTTTGGCATACGTTTGCTCCTACCGGGTCAGCTGAGCAGCGAATTTCTATTTAACTACCTGCTTTCATGAGAGACCTCTGGGCTGCATGTTTTGAGCCCAGTACTGAGCCTGAAAAGCATTTTCAACCCCACTTACAAGTAAAACTAGCTAAAATGTGCCTGGCTTCTCTTCACTGAAAAGCTCATTCTGAGTACATTTTAAGCATACGTTTTCTCCTGCCGGGTCAGCTGAGCAGCAAATTTTTATTTAACCACCTGCTATTATGAGAGACCTCAGGGCTGCATGTTTTGAGCCCAGTACTGAGCCTGAAAAGCATTTCCAACCCCACTTACAAGTAAAACTAGCTAAAATGTGCCTGGCTGCTATTCACTGAAAAGCTCATTCTGTGTACATTTTTGGCATACGTTTGCTCCTGCCGGGTCAGCTGAGCAGCGAATTTCTATTTAACCACCTGCTATCATGAGAGACCTCAGGGCTGCATGTTTTGAGCCCAGTACTGAGCCTGAAAAGCATTTCCAACCCCACTTACAAGTAAAACTAGCTAAAATGTGCCTGGCTGCTATTCACTGAAAAGCTCATTCTGAGTACATTTTTGGCATACGTTTGCTCCTACGGGGTCAGCTGATCAGCGAATTTCTATTTAACCACCTGCTTTCATGAGAGACCTCAGGGCTGCATGTTTTGAGCCCAGTACTGAGCCTGAAAAGTATTTCCAACCCCACTTACAAGTAAAACTAGCTAAAATGTGCCTGGCTGCTATTCACTGAAAAGCTCATTCTGTGTACATTTTTGGCATACGTTTGCTCCTGCCGGGTCAGCTGAGCAGCAAATTTCTAACCACCTGCTATCATGAGAGACCTCAGGGCTGCATGTTTTGAGCCCAGTACTGAGCCTGAAAAGCATTTCCAACCCCACTTACAAGTAAAACTAGCTAAAATGTGCCTGGCTTCTCTTCACTGAAAAGCTTATTCTGAGTACATTTTTAGCATACGTTTGCTCCTGCCGGGTCAGCTGAGCAGCGAATTTCTATTTAACCACCTGCTATCATGAGAGACCTCAGGGCTGCATGTTTTGAGCCCAGTACTGATCCTGAAAAGCGTTTCCAACCCCACTTACAAGTAAAACTAGCTAAAATGTGCCTGGCTGCTATTCACTGAAAAGCTCATTCTGTGTACATTTTTGGCATACGTTTGCTCCTACCGGGTCAGCTGAGCAGCGAATTTCTATTTAACCACCTGCTTTCATGAGAGACCTCAGGGCTGCATGTTTTGAGCCCAGTACTGAGCCTGAAAAGCATTTCCAACCCCACTTACATGTAAAACTAGCTAAAATGTGCCTGGCTTCTCTTCACTGAAAAGCTCATTCTGAGTACATTTTTAGCATACGTTTGCTCCTGCCGGGTCAGCTGAGCAGCGAATTTCTATTTAACCACCTGCTATCATGAGAGACCTCAGGGCTGCATGTTTCGAGCCCAGTACTGAGCCTGAAAAGCATTTCCAACCCCACTTACAAGTAAAACTAGCTAAAATGTGCCTGGCTTCTCTTCACTGAAAAGCTCATTCTGAGTACATTTTTAGCATACGTTTGCTCCTGCCGGGTCAGCTGAGCAGCGAATTTTTATTTAACCACCTGCTATCATGAGAGACCTCAGGGCTGCATGTTTTGAGCCCAGTACTGATCCTGAAAAGCGTTACCAACCCCACTTACAAGTAAAACTAGCTAAAATGTGCCTGGCTGCTATTCACTGAAAAGCTCATTCTGTGTACATTTTTGGCATACGTTTGCTCCTACCGGGTCAGCTGAGCAGCGAATTTCTATTTAACCACCTGCTTTCATGAGAGACCTCAGGGCTGCATGTTTTGAGCCCAGTACTGAGCCTGAAAAGCATTTCCAACCCCACTTACAAGTAAAACTAGCTAAAATGTGCCTGGCTACTCTTCAATGAAAAGCTCATTCTGAGTACATTTTTAGCATACGTTTGCTCCTGCCGGGTCAGCTGAGCAGCGAATTTCTAACCACCTGCTATCATGAGAGACCTCAGGGCTGCATGTTTTGAGCCCAGTACTGAGCCTGAAAAGCATTTCCAACCCCACTTACAAGTAAAACTAGCTAAAATGTGCCTTGCTGCTATTCACTGAAAAGCTCATTCTGTGTACATTTTTGGCATACGTTTGCTCCTACCGGGTCAGCTGAGCAGCGAATTTCTATTTAACTACCTGCTTTCATGAGAGACCTCTGGGCTGCATGTTTTGAGCCCAGTACTGAGCCTGAAAAGCATTTTCAACCCCACTTACAAGTAAAACTAGCTAAAATGTGCCTGGCTTCTCTTCACTGAAAAGCTCATTCTGAGTACATTTTAAGCATACGTTTTCTCCTGCCGGGTCAGCTGAGCAGCAAATTTTTATTTAACCACCTGCTATTATGAGAGACCTCAGGGCTGCATGTTTTGAGCCCAGTACTGAGCCTGAAAAGCATTTCCAACCCCACTTACAAGTAAAACTAGCTAAAATGTGCCTGGCTGCTATTCACTGAAAAGCTCATTCTGTGTACATTTTTGGCATACGTTTGCTCCTGCCGGGTCAGCTGAGCAGCGAATTTCTATTTAACCACCTGCTATCATGAGAGACCTCAGGGCTGCATGTTTTGAGCCCAGTACTGAGCCTGAAACGCATTTCCAACCCCACTTACAAGTAAAACTAGCTAAAATGTGCCTGGCTGCTATTCACTGAAAAGCTCATTCTGAGTACATTTTTGGCATACGTTTGCTCCTACGGGGTCAGCTGATCAGCGAATTTCTATTTAACCACCTGCTTTCATGAGAGACCTCAGGGCTGCATGTTTTGAGCCCAGTACTGAGCCTGAAAAGCATTTCCAACCCCACTTACAAGTAAAACTAGCTAAAATGTGCCTGGCTTCTCTTCACTGAAAAGCTCATTCTGAGTACATTTTTAGCATACGTTTGCTCCTGCCGGGTCAGCTGAGCAGCGAATTTCTAACCACCTGCTATCATGAGAGACCTCAGGGCTGCATGTTTTGAGCCCAGTACTGATCCTGAAAAGCGTTTCCAACCCCACTTACAAGTAAAACTAGCTAAAATGTGCCTGGCTGCTATTCACTGAAAAGCTCATTCTGTGTACATTTTTGGCATATGTTTGCTCCTACCGGGTCAGCTGATCAGCGAATTTCTATTAACCACCTGCTTTCATGAGAGACCTCAGGGCTGCATGTTTTGAGCCCAGTACTGAGCCTGAAAAGTATTTCCAACCCCACTTACAAGTAAAACTAGCTAAAATGTGCCTGGCTTCTCTTCACTGAAAAGCTCATTCTGAGTATATTTTTAGCATACGTTTGCTCCTGCCTTGTCAGCTGAGCAGCGAATTTCTATTTAACCACCTGCTATCATGAGAGACCTCAGGGCTGCATGTTTTGAGCCCAGTACTGATACTGAAAAGCGTTTCCAACCCCACTTACAAGTAAAACTAGCTAAAATGTGCCTTGCTGCTATTCACTGAAAAGCTCATTCTGTGTACATTTTTGGCATACGTTTGCTCCTACCGGGTCAGCTGAGCAGCGAATTTCTATTTAACTACCTGCTTTCATGAGAGACCTCTGGGCTGCATGTTTTGAGCCCAGTACTGAGCCTGAAAAGCATTTTCAACCCCACTTACAAGTAAAACTAGCTAAAATGTGCCTGGCTTCTCTTCACTGAAAAGCTCATTCTGAGTACATTTTAAGCATACGTTTTCTCCTGCCGGGTCAGCTGAGCAGCAAATTTTTATTTAACCACCTGCTATTATGAGAGACCTCAGGGCTGCATGTTTTGAGCCCAGTACTGAGCCTGAAAAGCATTTCCAACCCCACTTACAAGTAAAACTAGCTAAAATGTGCCTGGCTGCTATTCACTGAAAAGCTCATTCTGTGTACATTTTTGGCATACGTTTGCTCCTGCCGGGTCAGCTGAGCAGCGAATTTCTATTTAACCACCTGCTATCATGAGAGACCTCAGGGCTGCATGTTTTGAGCCCAGTACTGAGCCTGAAAAGCATTTCCAACCCCACTTACAAGTAAAACTAGCTAAAATGTGCCTGGCTGCTATTCACTGAAAAGCTCATTCTGAGTACATTTTTGGCATACGTTTGCTCCTACGGGGTCAGCTGATCAGCGAATTTCTATTTAACCACCTGCTTTCATGAGAGACCTCAGGGCTGCATGTTTTGAGCCCAGTACTGAGCCTGAAAAGTATTTCCAACCCCACTTACAAGTAAAACTAGCTAAAATGTGCCTGGCTGCTATTCACTGAAAAGCTCATTCTGTGTACATTTTTGGCATACGTTTGCTCCTGCCGGGTCAGCTGAGCAGCAAATTTCTAACCACCTGCTATCATGAGAGACCTCAGGGCTGCATGTTTTGAGCCCAGTACTGAGCCTGAAAAGCATTTCCAACCCCACTTACAAGTAAAACTAGCTAAAATGTGCCTGGCTTCTCTTCACTGAAAAGCTTATTCTGAGTACATTTTTAGCATACGTTTGCTCCTGCCGGGTCAGCTGAGCAGCAAATTTCTATTTAACCACCTGCTATCATGAGAGACCTCAGGGCTGCATGTTTTGAGCCCAGTACTGATCCTGAAAAGCGTTTCCAACCCCACTTACAAGTAAAACTAGCTAAAATGTGCCTGGCTGCTATTCACTGAAAAGCTCATTCTGTGTACATTTTTGGCATACGTTTGCTCCTACCGGGTCAGCTGAGCAGCGAATTTCTATTTAACCACCTGCTTTCATGAGAGACCTCAGGGCTGCATGTTTTGAGCCCAGTACTTAGCCTGAAAAGCATTTCCAACCCCACTTACATGTAAAACTAGCTAAAATGTGCCTGGCTTCTCTTCACTGAAAAGCTCATTCTGAGTACATTTTTAGCATACGTTTGCTCCTGCCGGGTCAGCTGAGCAGCGAATTTCTATTTAACCACCTGCTATCATGAGAGACCTCAGGGCTGCATGTTTCGAGCCCAGTACTGAGCCTGAAAAGCATTTCCAACCCCACTTACAAGTAAAACTAGCTAAAATGTGCCTGGCTTCTCTTCACTGAAAAGCTCATTCTGAGTACATTTTTAGCATACGTTTGCTCCTGCCGGGTCAGCTGAGCAGCGAATTTTTATTTAACCACCTGCTATCATGAGAGACCTCAGGGCTGCATGTTTTGAGCCCAGTACTGATCCTGAAAAGCGTTACCAACCCCACTTACAAGTAAAACTAGCTAAAATGTGCCTGGCTGCTATTCACTGAAAAGCTCATTCTGTGTACATTTTTGGCATACGTTTGCTCCTACCGGGTCAGCTGAGCAGCGAATTTCTATTTAACCACCTGCTTTCATGAGAGACCTCAGGGCTGCATGTTTTGAGCCCAGTACTGAGCCTGAAAAGCATTTCCAACCCCACTTACAAGTAAAACTAGCTAAAATGTGCCTGGCTACTCTTCAATGAAAAGCTCATTCTGAGTACATTTTTAGCATACGTTTGCTCCTGCCGGGTCAGCTGAGCAGCGAATTTCTAACCACCTGCTATCATGAGAGACCTCAGGGCTGCATGTTTTGAGCCCAGTACTGAGCCTGAAAAGCATTTCCAACCCCACTTACAAGTAAAACTAGCTAAAATGTGCCTTGCTGCTATTCACTGAAAAGCTCATTCTGTGTACATTTTTGGCATACGTTTGCTCCTACCGGGTCAGCTGAGCAGCGAATTTCTATTTAACTACCTGCTTTCATGAGAGACCTCTGGGCTGCATGTTTTGAGCCCAGTACTGAGCCTGAAAAGCATTTTCAACCCCACTTACAAGTAAAACTAGCTAAAATGTGCCTGGCTTCTCTTCACTGAAAAGCTCATTCTGAGTACATTTTAAGCATACGTTTTCTCCTGCCGGGTCAGCTGAGCAGCAAATTTTTATTTAACCACCTGCTATTATGAGAGACCTCAGGGCTGCATGTTTTGAGCCCAGTACTGAGCCTGAAAAGCATTTCCAACCCCACTTACAAGTAAAACTAGCTAAAATGTGCCTGGCTGCTATTCACTGAAAAGCTCATTCTGTGTACATTTTTGGCATACGTTTGCTCCTACCGGGTCAGCTGAGCAGCGAATTTCTATTTAACCACCTGCTTTCATGAGAGACCTCAGGGCTGCATGTTTTGAGCCCAGTACTGAGCCTGAAAAGCATTTCCAACCCCACTTACAAGTAAAACTAGCTAAAATGTGCCTGGCTTCTCTTCACTGAAAAGCTCATTCTGAGTACATTTTTAGCATACGTTTGCTCCTGCCGGGTCAGCTGAGCAGCGAATTTCTAACCACCTGCTATCATGAGAGACCTCAGGGCTGCATGTTTTGAGCCCAGTACTGATCCTGAAAAGCGTTTCCAACCCCACTTACAAGTAAAACTAGCTAAAATGTGCCTGGCTGCTATTCACTGAAAAGCTCATTCTGTGTACATTTTTGGCATATGTTTGCTCCTACCGGGTCAGCTGATCAGCGAATTTCTATTAACCACCTGCTTTCATGAGAGACCTCAGGGCTGCATGTTTTGAGCCCAGTACTGAGCCTGAAAAGTATTTCCAACCCCACTTACAAGTAAAACTAGCTAAAATGTGCCTGGCTTCTCTTCACTGAAAAGCTCATTCTGAGTATATTTTTAGCATACGTTTGCTCCTGCCTTGTCAGCTGAGCAGCGAATTTCTATTTAACCACCTGCTATCATGAGAGACCTCAGGGCTGCATGTTTTGAGCCCAGTACTGATACTGAAAAGCGTTTCCAACCCCACTTACAAGTAAAACTAGCTAAAATGTGCCTTGCTGCTATTCACTGAAAAGCTCATTCTGTGTACATTTTTGGCATACGTTTGCTCCTACCGGGTCAGCTGAGCAGCGAATTTCTATTTAACTACCTGCTTTCATGAGAGACCTCTGGGCTGCATGTTTTGAGCCCAGTACTGAGCCTGAAAAGCATTTTCAACCCCACTTACAAGTAAAACTAGCTAAAATGTGCCTGGCTTCTCTTCACTGAAAAGCTCATTCTGAGTACATTTTAAGCATACGTTTTCTCCTGCCGGGTCAGCTGAGCAGCAAATTTTTATTTAACCACCTGCTATTATGAGAGACCTCAGGGCTGCATGTTTTGAGCCCAGTACTGAGCCTGAAAAGCATTTCCAACCCCACTTACAAGTAAAACTAGCTAAAATGTGCCTGGCTGCTATTCACTGAAAAGCTCATTCTGTGTACATTTTTGGCATACGTTTGCTCCTGCCGGGTCAGCTGAGCAGCGAATTTCTATTTAACCACCTGCTATCATGAGAGACCTCAGGGCTGCATGTTTTGAGCCCAGTACTGAGCCTGAAAAGCATTTCCAACCCCACTTACAAGTAAAACTAGCTAAAATGTGCCTGGCTGCTATTCACTGAAAAGCTCATTCTGAGTACATTTTTGGCATACGTTTGCTCCTACGGGGTCAGCTGATCAGCGAATTTCTATTTAACCACCTGCTTTCATGAGAGACCTCAGGGCTGCATGTTTTGAGCCCAGTACTGAGCCTGAAAAGTATTTCCAACCCCACTTACAAGTAAAACTAGCTAAAATGTGCCTGGCTGCTATTCACTGAAAAGCTCATTCTGTGTACATTTTTGGCATACGTTTGCTCCTGCCGGGTCAGCTGAGCAGCAAATTTCTAACCACCTGCTATCATGAGAGACCTCAGGGCTGCATGTTTTGAGCCCAGTACTGAGCCTGAAAAGCATTTCCAACCCCACTTACAAGTAAAACTAGCTAAAATGTGCCTGGCTTCTCTTCACTGAAAAGCTTATTCTGAGTACATTTTTAGCATACGTTTGCTCCTGCCGGGTCAGCTGAGCAGCGAATTTCTATTTAACCACCTGCTATCATGAGAGACCTCAGGGCTGCATGTTTTGAGCCCAGTACTGATCCTGAAAAGCGTTTCCAACCCCACTTACAAGTAAAACTAGCTAAAATGTGCCTGGCTGCTATTCACTGAAAAGCTCATTCTGTGTACATTTTTGGCATACGTTTGCTCCTACCGGGTCAGCTGAGCAGCGAATTTCTATTTAACCACCTGCTTTCATGAGAGACCTCAGGGCTGCATGTTTTGAGCCCAGTACTGAGCCTGAAAAGCATTTCCAACCCCACTTACATGTAAAACTAGCTAAAATGTGCCTGGCTTCTCTTCACTGAAAAGCTCATTCTGAGTACATTTTTAGCATACGTTTGCTCCTGCCGGGTCAGCTGAGCAGCGAATTTCTATTTAACCACCTGCTATCATGAGAGACCTCAGGGCTGCATGTTTCGAGCCCAGTACTGAGCCTGAAAAGCATTTCCAACCCCACTTACAAGTAAAACTAGCTAAAATGTGCCTGGCTTCTCTTCACTGAAAAGCTCATTCTGAGTACATTTTTAGCATACGTTTGCTCCTGCCGGGTCAGCTGAGCAGCGAATTTTTATTTAACCACCTGCTATCATGAGAGACCTCAGGGCTGCATGTTTTGAGCCCAGTACTGATCCTGAAAAGCGTTACCAACCCCACTTACAAGTAAAACTAGCTAAAATGTGCCTGGCTGCTATTCACTGAAAAGCTCATTCTGTGTACATTTTTGGCATACGTTTGCTCCTACCGGGTCAGCTGAGCAGCGAATTTCTATTTAACCACCTGCTTTCATGAGAGACCTCAGGGCTGCATGTTTTGAGCCCAGTACTGAGCCTGAAAAGCATTTCCAACCCCACTTACAAGTAAAACTAGCTAAAATGTGCCTGGCTACTCTTCAATGAAAAGCTCATTCTGAGTACATTTTTAGCATACGTTTGCTCCTGCCGGGTCAGCTGAGCAGCGAATTTCTAACCACCTGCTATCATGAGAGACCTCAGGGCTGCATGTTTTGAGCCCAGTACTGAGCCTGAAAAGCATTTCCAACCCCACTTACAAGTAAAACTAGCTAAAATGTGCCTTGCTGCTATTCACTGAAAAGCTCATTCTGTGTACATTTTTGGCATACGTTTGCTCCTACCGGGTCAGCTGAGCAGCGAATTTCTATTTAACTACCTGCTTTCATGAGAGACCTCTGGGCTGCATGTTTTGAGCCCAGTACTGAGCCTGAAAAGCATTTTCAACCCCACTTACAAGTAAAACTAGCTAAAATGTGCCTGGCTTCTCTTCACTGAAAAGCTCATTCTGAGTACATTTTAAGCATACGTTTTCTCCTGCCGGGTCAGCTGAGCAGCAAATTTTTATTTAACCACCTGCTATTATGAGAGACCTCAGGGCTGCATGTTTTGAGCCCAGTACTGAGCCTGAAAAGCATTTCCAACCCCACTTACAAGTAAAACTAGCTAAAATGTGCCTGGCTGCTATTCACTGAAAAGCTCATTCTGTGTACATTTTTGGCATACGTTTGCTCCTGCCGGGTCAGCTGAGCAGCGAATTTCTATTTAACCACCTGCTATCATGAGAGACCTCAGGGCTGCATGTTTTGAGCCCAGTACTGAGCCTGAAACGCATTTCCAACCCCACTTACAAGTAAAACTAGCTAAAATGTGCCTGGCTGCTATTCACTGAAAAGCTCATTCTGAGTACATTTTTGGCATACGTTTGCTCCTACGGGGTCAGCTGATCAGCGAATTTCTATTTAACCACCTGCTTTCATGAGAGACCTCAGGGCTGCATGTTTTGAGCCCAGTACTGAGCCTGAAAAGCATTTCCAACCCCACTTACAAGTAAAACTAGCTAAAATGTGCCTGGCTTCTCTTCACTGAAAAGCTCATTCTGAGTACATTTTTAGCATACGTTTGCTCCTGCCGGGTCAGCTGAGCAGCGAATTTCTAACCACCTGCTATCATGAGAGACCTCAGGGCTGCATGTTTTGAGCCCAGTACTGATCCTGAAAAGCGTTTCCAACCCCACTTACAAGTAAAACTAGCTAAAATGTGCCTGGCTGCTATTCACTGAAAAGCTCATTCTGTGTACATTTTTGGCATATGTTTGCTCCTACCGGGTCAGCTGATCAGCGAATTTCTATTAACCACCTGCTTTCATGAGAGACCTCAGGGCTGCATGTTTTGAGCCCAGTACTGAGCCTGAAAAGTATTTCCAACCCCACTTACAAGTAAAACTAGCTAAAATGTGCCTGGCTTCTCTTCACTGAAAAGCTCATTCTGAGTATATTTTTAGCATACGTTTGCTCCTGCCTTGTCAGCTGAGCAGCGAATTTCTATTTAACCACCTGCTATCATGAGAGACCTCAGGGCTGCATGTTTTGAGCCCAGTACTGATACTGAAAAGCGTTTCCAACCCCACTTACAAGTAAAACTAGCTAAAATGTGCCTTGCTGCTATTCACTGAAAAGCTCATTCTGTGTACATTTTTGGCATACGTTTGCTCCTACCGGGTCAGCTGAGCAGCGAATTTCTATTTAACTACCTGCTTTCATGAGAGACCTCTGGGCTGCATGTTTTGAGCCCAGTACTGAGCCTGAAAAGCATTTTCAACCCCACTTACAAGTAAAACTAGCTAAAATGTGCCTGGCTTCTCTTCACTGAAAAGCTCATTCTGAGTACATTTTAAGCATACGTTTTCTCCTGCCGGGTCAGCTGAGCAGCAAATTTTTATTTAACCACCTGCTATTATGAGAGACCTCAGGGCTGCATGTTTTGAGCCCAGTACTGAGCCTGAAAAGCATTTCCAACCCCACTTACAAGTAAAACTAGCTAAAATGTGCCTGGCTGCTATTCACTGAAAAGCTCATTCTGTGTACATTTTTGGCATACGTTTGCTCCTGCCGGGTCAGCTGAGCAGCGAATTTCTATTTAACCACCTGCTATCATGAGAGACCTCAGGGCTGCATGTTTTGAGCCCAGTACTGAGCCTGAAAAGCATTTCCAACCCCACTTACAAGTAAAACTAGCTAAAATGTGCCTGGCTGCTATTCACTGAAAAGCTCATTCTGAGTACATTTTTGGCATACGTTTGCTCCTACGGGGTCAGCTGATCAGCGAATTTCTATTTAACCACCTGCTTTCATGAGAGACCTCAGGGCTGCATGTTTTGAGCCCAGTACTGAGCCTGAAAAGTATTTCCAACCCCACTTACAAGTAAAACTAGCTAAAATGTGCCTGGCTGCTATTCACTGAAAAGCTCATTCTGTGTACATTTTTGGCATACGTTTGCTCCTGCCGGGTCAGCTGAGCAGCAAATTTCTAACCACCTGCTATCATGAGAGACCTCAGGGCTGCATGTTTTGAGCCCAGTACTGAGCCTGAAAAGCATTTCCAACCCCACTTACAAGTAAAACTAGCTAAAATGTGCCTGGCTTCTCTTCACTGAAAAGCTTATTCTGAGTACATTTTTAGCATACGTTTGCTCCTGCCGGGTCAGCTGAGCAGCAAATTTCTATTTAACCACCTGCTATCATGAGAGACCTCAGGGCTGCATGTTTTGAGCCCAGTACTGATCCTGAAAAGCGTTTCCAACCCCACTTACAAGTAAAACTAGCTAAAATGTGCCTGGCTGCTATTCACTGAAAAGCTCATTCTGTGTACATTTTTGGCATACGTTTGCTCCTACCGGGTCAGCTGAGCAGCGAATTTCTATTTAACCACCTGCTTTCATGAGAGACCTCAGGGCTGCATGTTTTGAGCCCAGTACTTAGCCTGAAAAGCATTTCCAACCCCACTTACATGTAAAACTAGCTAAAATGTGCCTGGCTTCTCTTCACTGAAAAGCTCATTCTGAGTACATTTTTAGCATACGTTTGCTCCTGCCGGGTCAGCTGAGCAGCGAATTTCTATTTAACCACCTGCTATCATGAGAGACCTCAGGGCTGCATGTTTCGAGCCCAGTACTGAGCCTGAAAAGCATTTCCAACCCCACTTACAAGTAAAACTAGCTAAAATGTGCCTGGCTTCTCTTCACTGAAAAGCTCATTCTGAGTACATTTTTAGCATACGTTTGCTCCTGCCGGGTCAGCTGAGCAGCGAATTTTTATTTAACCACCTGCTATCATGAGAGACCTCAGGGCTGCATGTTTTGAGCCCAGTACTGATCCTGAAAAGCGTTACCAACCCCACTTACAAGTAAAACTAGCTAAAATGTGCCTGGCTGCTATTCACTGAAAAGCTCATTCTGTGTACATTTTTGGCATACGTTTGCTCCTACCGGGTCAGCTGAGCAGCGAATTTCTATTTAACCACCTGCTTTCATGAGAGACCTCAGGGCTGCATGTTTTGAGCCCAGTACTGAGCCTGAAAAGCATTTCCAACCCCACTTACAAGTAAAACTAGCTAAAATGTGCCTGGCTACTCTTCAATGAAAAGCTCATTCTGAGTACATTTTTAGCATACGTTTGCTCCTGCCGGGTCAGCTGAGCAGCGAATTTCTAACCACCTGCTATCATGAGAGACCTCAGGGCTGCATGTTTTGAGCCCAGTACTGAGCCTGAAAAGCATTTCCAACCCCACTTACAAGTAAAACTAGCTAAAATGTGCCTTGCTGCTATTCACTGAAAAGCTCATTCTGTGTACATTTTTGGCATACGTTTGCTCCTACCGGGTCAGCTGAGCAGCGAATTTCTATTTAACTACCTGCTTTCATGAGAGACCTCTGGGCTGCATGTTTTGAGCCCAGTACTGAGCCTGAAAAGCATTTTCAACCCCACTTACAAGTAAAACTAGCTAAAATGTGCCTGGCTTCTCTTCACTGAAAAGCTCATTCTGAGTACATTTTAAGCATACGTTTTCTCCTGCCGGGTCAGCTGAGCAGCAAATTTTTATTTAACCACCTGCTATTATGAGAGACCTCAGGGCTGCATGTTTTGAGCCCAGTACTGAGCCTGAAAAGCATTTCCAACCCCACTTACAAGTAAAACTAGCTAAAATGTGCCTGGCTGCTATTCACTGAAAAGCTCATTCTGTGTACATTTTTGGCATACGTTTGCTCCTGCCGGGTCAGCTGAGCAGCGAATTTCTATTTAACCACCTGCTATCATGAGAGACCTCAGGGCTGCATGTTTTGAGCCCAGTACTGAGCCTGAAACGCATTTCCAACCCCACTTACAAGTAAAACTAGCTAAAATGTGCCTGGCTGCTATTCACTGAAAAGCTCATTCTGAGTACATTTTTGGCATACGTTTGCTCCTACGGGGTCAGCTGATCAGCGAATTTCTATTTAACCACCTGCTTTCATGAGAGACCTCAGGGCTGCATGTTTTGAGCCCAGTACTGAGCCTGAAAAGTATTTCCAACCCCACTTACAAGTAAAACTAGCTAAAATGTGCCTGGCTGCTATTCACTGAAAAGCTCATTCTGTGTACATTTTTGGCATACGTTTGCTCCTGCCGGGTCAGCTGAGCAGCAAATTTCTAACCACCTGCTATCATGAGAGACCTCAGGGCTGCATGTTTTGAGCCCAGTACTGAGCCTGAAAAGCATTTCCAACCCCACTTACAAGTAAAACTAGCTAAAATGTGCCTGGCTTCTCTTCACTGAAAAGCTTATTCTGAGTACATTTTTAGCATACGTTTGCTCCTGCCGGGTCAGCTGAGCAGCGAATTTCTATTTAACCACCTGCTATCATGAGAGACCTCAGGGCTGCATGTTTTGAGCCCAGTACTGATCCTGAAAAGCGTTTCCAACCCCACTTACAAGTAAAACTAGCTAAAATGTGCCTGGCTGCTATTCACTGAAAAGCTCATTCTGTGTACATTTTTGGCATACGTTTGCTCCTACCGGGTCAGCTGAGCAGCGAATTTCTATTTAACCACCTGCTTTCATGAGAGACCTCAGGGCTGCATGTTTTGAGCCCAGTACTGAGCCTGAAAAGCATTTCCAACCCCACTTACATGTAAAACTAGCTAAAATGTGCCTGGCTTCTCTTCACTGAAAAGCTCATTCTGAGTACATTTTTAGCATACGTTTGTTCCTGCCGGGTCAGCTGAGCAGCGAATTTCTATTTAACCACCTGCTATCATGAGAGACCTCAGGGCTGCATGTTTCGAGCCCAGTACTGAGCCTGAAAAGCATTTCCAACCCCACTTACAAGTAAAACTAGCTAAAATGTGCCTGGCTTCTCTTCACTGAAAAGCTCATTCTGAGTACATTTTTAGCATACGTTTGCTCCTGCCGGGTCAGCTGAGCAGCGAATTTTTATTTAACCACCTGCTATCATGAGAGACCTCAGGGCTGCATGTTTTGAGCCCAGTACTGATCCTGAAAAGCGTTACCAACCCCACTTACAAGTAAAACTAGCTAAAATGTGCCTGGCTGCTATTCACTGAAAAGCTCATTCTGTGTACATTTTTGGCATACGTTTGCTCCTACCGGGTCAGCTGTGCAGCGAATTTCTATTTAACCACCTGCTTTCATGAGAGACCTCAGGGCTGCATGTTTTGAGCCCAGTACTGAGCCTGAAAAGCATTTCCAACCCCACTTACAAGTAAAACTAGCTAAAATGTGCCTGGCTACTCTTCACTGAAAAGCTCATTCTGAGTACATTTTTGGCATACGTTTGCTCCTGCCGGGTCAGCTGAGCAGCGAATTTCTATTTAACCACCTGCTATCATGAGAGACCTCAGGGCTGCATGTTTTGAGCCCAGTACTGAGCCTGAAACGCATTTCCAACCCCACTTACAAGTAAAACTAGCTAAAATGTGCCTGGCTGCTATTCACTGAAAAGCTCATTCTGAGTACATTTTTGGCATACGTTTGCTCCTACGGGGTCAGCTGATCAGCGAATTTCTATTTAACCACCTGCTTTCATGAGAGACCTCAGGGCTGCATGTTTTGAGCCCAGTACTGAGCCTGAAAAGTATTTCCAACCCCACTTACAAGTAAAACTAGCTAAAATGTGCCTGGCTGCTATTCACTGAAAAGCTCATTCTGTGTACATTTTTGGCATACGTTTGCTCCTGCCGGGTCAGCTGAGCAGCAAATTTCTAACCACCTGCTATCATGAGAGACCTCAGGGCTGCATGTTTTGAGCCCAGTACTGAGCCTGAAAAGCATTTCCAACCCCACTTACAAGTAAAACTAGCTAAAATGTGCCTGGCTTCTCTTCACTGAAAAGCTTATTCTGAGTACATTTTTAGCATACGTTTGCTCCTGCCGGGTCAGCTGAGCAGCGAATTTCTATTTAACCACCTGCTATCATGAGAGACCTCAGGGCTGCATGTTTTGAGCCCAGTACTGATCCTGAAAAGCGTTTCCAACCCCACTTACAAGTAAAACTAGCTAAAATGTGCCTGGCTGCTATTCACTGAAAAGCTCATTCTGTGTACATTTTTGGCATACGTTTGCTCCTACCGGGTCAGCTGAGCAGCGAATTTCTATTTAACCACCTGCTTTCATGAGAGACCTCAGGGCTGCATGTTTTGAGCCCAGTACTGAGCCTGAAAAGCATTTCCAACCCCACTTACATGTAAAACTAGCTAAAATGTGCCTGGCTTCTCTTCACTGAAAAGCTCATTCTGAGTACATTTTTAGCATACGTTTGCTCCTGCCGGGTCAGCTGAGCAGCGAATTTCTATTTAACCACCTGCTATCATGAGAGACCTCAGGGCTGCATGTTTCGAGCCCAGTACTGAGCCTGAAAAGCATTTCCAACCCCACTTACAAGTAAAACTAGCTAAAATGTGCCTGGCTTCTCTTCACTGAAAAGCTCATTCTGAGTACATTTTTAGCATACGTTTGCTCCTGCCGGGTCAGCTGAGCAGCGAATTTTTATTTAACCACCTGCTATCATGAGAGACCTCAGGGCTGCATGTTTTGAGCCCAGTACTGATCCTGAAAAGCGTTACCAACCCCACTTACAAGTAAAACTAGCTAAAATGTGCCTGGCTGCTATTCACTGAAAAGCTCATTCTGTGTACATTTTTGGCATACGTTTGCTCCTACCGGGTCAGCTGAGCAGCGAATTTCTATTTAACCACCTGCTTTCATGAGAGACCTCAGGGCTGCATGTTTTGAGCCCAGTACTGAGCCTGAAAAGCATTTCCAACCCCACTTACAAGTAAAACTAGCTAAAATGTGCCTGGCTACTCTTCAATGAAAAGCTCATTCTGAGTACATTTTTAGCATACGTTTGCTCCTGCCGGGTCAGCTGAGCAGCGAATTTCTAACCACCTGCTATCATGAGAGACCTCAGGGCTGCATGTTTTGAGCCCAGTACTGAGCCTGAAAAGCATTTCCAACCCCACTTACAAGTAAAACTAGCTAAAATGTGCCTTGCTGCTATTCACTGAAAAGCTCATTCTGTGTACATTTTTGGCATACGTTTGCTCCTACCGGGTCAGCTGAGCAGCGAATTTCTATTTAACTACCTGCTTTCATGAGAGACCTCTGGGCTGCATGTTTTGAGCCCAGTACTGAGCCTGAAAAGCATTTTCAACCCCACTTACAAGTAAAACTAGCTAAAATGTGCCTGGCTTCTCTTCACTGAAAAGCTCATTCTGAGTACATTTTAAGCATACGTTTTCTCCTGCCGGGTCAGCTGAGCAGCAAATTTTTATTTAACCACCTGCTATTATGAGAGACCTCAGGGCTGCATGTTTTGAGCCCAGTACTGAGCCTGAAAAGCATTTCCAACCCCACTTACAAGTAAAACTAGCTAAAATGTGCCTGGCTGCTATTCACTGAAAAGCTCATTCTGTGTACATTTTTGGCATACGTTTGCTCCTGCCGGGTCAGCTGAGCAGCGAATTTCTATTTAACCACCTGCTATCATGAGAGACCTCAGGGCTGCATGTTTTGAGCCCAGTACTGAGCCTGAAACGCATTTCCAACCCCACTTACAAGTAAAACTAGCTAAAATGTGCCTGGCTGCTATTCACTGAAAAGCTCATTCTGAGTACATTTTTGGCATACGTTTGCTCCTACGGGGTCAGCTGATCAGCGAATTTCTATTTAACCACCTGCTTTCATGAGAGACCTCAGGGCTGCATGTTTTGAGCCCAGTACTGAGCCTGAAAAGTATTTCCAAGCCCACTTACAAGTAAAACTAGCTAAAATGTGCCTGGCTGCTATTCACTGAAAAGCTCATTCTGTGTACATTTTTGGCATACGTTTGCTCCTGCCGGGTCAGCTGAGCAGCAAATTTCTAACCACCTGCTATCATGAGAGACCTCAGGGCTGCATGTTTTGAGCCCAGTACTGAGCCTGAAAAGCATTTCCAACCCCACTTACAAGTAAAACTAGCTAAAATGTGCCTGGCTTCTCTTCACTGAAAAGCTTATTCTGAGTACATTTTTAGCATACGTTTGCTCCTGCCGGGTCAGCTGAGCAGCGAATTTCTATTTAACCACCTGCTATCATGAGAGACCTCAGGGCTGCATGTTTTGAGCCCAGTACTGATCCTGAAAAGCGTTTCCAACCCCACTTACAAGTAAAACTAGCTAAAATGTGCCTGGCTGCTATTCACTGAAAAGCTCATTCTGTGTACATTTTTGGCATACGTTTGCTCCTACCGGGTCAGCTGAGCAGCGAATTTCTATTTAACCACCTGCTTTCATGAGAGACCTCAGGGCTGCATGTTTTGAGCCCAGTACTGAGCCTGAAAAGCATTTCCAACCCCACTTACATGTAAAACTAGCTAAAATGTGCCTGGCTTCTCTTCACTGAAAAGCTCATTCTGAGTACATTTTTAGCATACGTTTGCTCCTGCCGGGTCAGCTGAGCAGCGAATTTCTATTTAACCACCTGCTATCATGAGAGACCTCAGGGCTGCATGTTTCGAGCCCAGTACTGAGCCTGAAAAGCATTTCCAACCCCACTTACAAGTAAAACTAGCTAAAATGTGCCTGGCTTCTCTTCACTGAAAAGCTCATTCTGAGTACATTTTTAGCATACGTTTGCTCCTGCCGGGTCAGCTGAGCAGCGAATTTTTATTTAACCACCTGCTATCATGAGAGACCTCAGGGCTGCATGTTTTGAGCCCAGTACTGATCCTGAAAAGCGTTACCAACCCCACTTACAAGTAAAACTAGCTAAAATGTGCCTGGCTGCTATGCACTGAAAAGCTCATTCTGTGTACATTTTTGGCATACGTTTGCTCCTACCGGGTCAGCTGAGCAGCGAATTTCTATTTAACCACCTGCTTTCATGAGAGACCTCAGGGCTGCATGTTTTGAGCCCAGTACTGAGCCTGAAAAGCATTTCCAACCCCACTTACAAGTAAAACTAGCTAAAATGTGCCTGGCTACTCTTCAATGAAAAGCTCATTCTGAGTACATTTTTAGCATACGTTTGCTCCTGCCGGGTCAGCTGAGCAGCGAATTTCTAACCACCTGCTATCATGAGAGACCTCAGGGCTGCATGTTTTGAGCCCAGTACTGAGCCTGAAAAGCATTTCCAACCCCACTTACAAGTAAAACTAGCTAAAATGTGCCTGGCTTCTCTTCACTGAAAAGCTTATTCTGAGTACATTTTTAGCATACTTTTGCTCCTGCCGGGTCAGCTGAGCAGCGAATTTCTATTTAACCACCTGCTATCATGAGAGACCTCAGGGCTGCATGTTTTGAGCCCAGTACTGATCCTGAAAAGCGTTTCCAACCCCACTTACAAGTAAAACTAGCTAAAATGTGCCTGGCTGCTATTCACTGAAAAGCTCATTCTGTGTACATTTTTGGCATACGTTTGCTCCTACCGGGTCAGCTGAGCAGCGAATTTCTATTTAACCACCTGCTTTCATGAGAGACCTCAGGGCTGCATGTTTTGAGCCCAGTACTGAGCCTGAAAAGCATTTCCAACCCCACTTACATGTAAAACTAGCTAAAATGTGCCTGGCTTCTCTTCACTGAAAAGCTCATTCTGAGTACATTTTTAGCATACGTTTGCTCCTGCCGGGTCAGCTGAGCAGCGAATTTCTATTTAACCACCTGCTATCATGAGAGACCTCAGGGCTGCATGTTTCGAGCCCAGTACTGAGCCTGAAAAGCATTTCCAACCCCACTTACAAGTAAAACTAGCTAAAATGTGCCTGGCTTCTCTTCACTGAAAAGCTCATTCTGAGTACATTTTTAGCATACGTTTGCTCCTGCCGGGTCAGCTGAGCAGCGAATTTTTATTTAACCACCTGCTATCATGAGAGACCTCAGGGCTGCATGTTTTGAGCCCAGTACTGATCCTGAAAAGCGTTACCAACCCCACTTACAAGTAAAACTAGCTAAAATGTGCCTGGCTGCTATTCACTGAAAAGCTCATTCTGTGTACATTTTTGGCATACGTTTGCTCCTACCGGGTCAGCTGAGCAGCGAATTTCTATTTAACCACCTGCTTTCATGAGAGACCTCAGGGCTGCATGTTTTGAGCCCAGTACTGAGCCTGAAAAGCATTTCCAACCCCACTTACAAGTAAAACTAGCTAAAATGTGCCTGGCTACTCTTCAATGAAAAGCTCATTCTGAGTACATTTTTAGCATACGTTTGCTCCTGCCGGGTCAGCTGAGCAGCGAATTTCTAACCACCTGCTATCATGAGAGACCTCAGGGCTGCATGTTTTGAGCCCAGTACTGAGCCTGAAAAGCATTTCCAACCCCACTTACAAGTAAAACTAGCTAAAATGTGCCTTGCTGCTATTCACTGAAAAGCTCATTCTGTGTACATTTTTGGCATACGTTTGCTCCTACCGGGTCAGCTGAGCAGCGAATTTCTATTTAACTACCTGCTTTCATGAGAGACCTCTGGGCTGCATGTTTTGAGCCCAGTACTGAGCCTGAAAAGCATTTTCAACCCCACTTACAAGTAAAACTAGCTAAAATGTGCCTGGCTTCTCTTCACTGAAAAGCTCATTCTGAGTACATTTTAAGCATACGTTTTCTCCTGCCGGGTCAGCTGAGCAGCAAATTTTTATTTAACCACCTGCTATTATGAGAGACCTCAGGGCTGCATGTTTTGAGCCCAGTACTGAGCCTGAAAAGCATTTCCAACCCCACTTACAAGTAAAACTAGCTAAAATGTGCCTGGCTGCTATTCACTGAAAAGCTCATTCTGTGTACATTTTTGGCATACGTTTGCTCCTGCCGGGTCAGCTGAGCAGCGAATTTCTATTTAACCACCTGCTATCATGAGAGACCTCAGGGCTGCATGTTTTGAGCCCAGTACTGAGCCTGAAACGCATTTCCAACCCCACTTACAAGTAAAACTAGCTAAAATGTGCCTGGCTGCTATTCACTGAAAAGCTCATTCTGAGTACATTTTTGGCATACGTTTGCTCCTACGGGGTCAGCTGATCAGCGAATTTCTATTTAACCACCTGCTTTCATGAGAGACCTCAGGGCTGCATGTTTTGAGCCCAGTACTGAGCCTGAAAAGTATTTCCAAGCCCACTTACAAGTAAAACTAGCTAAAATGTGCCTGGCTGCTATTCACTGAAAAGCTCATTCTGTGTACATTTTTGGCATACGTTTGCTCCTGCCGGGTCAGCTGAGCAGCAAATTTCTAACCACCTGCTATCATGAGAGACCTCAGGGCTGCATGTTTTGAGCCCAGTACTGAGCCTGAAAAGCATTTCCAACCCCACTTACAAGTAAAACTAGCTAAAATGTGCCTGGCTTCTCTTCACTGAAAAGCTTATTCTGAGTACATTTTTAGCATACGTTTGCTCCTGCCGGGTCAGCTGAGCAGCGAATTTCTATTTAACCACCTGCTATCATGAGAGACCTCAGGGCTGCATGTTTTGAGCCCAGTACTGATCCTGAAAAGCGTTTCCAACCCCACTTACAAGTAAAACTAGCTAAAATGTGCCTGGCTGCTATTCACTGAAAAGCTCATTCTGTGTACATTTTTGGCATACGTTTGCTCCTACCGGGTCAGCTGAGCAGCGAATTTCTATTTAACCACCTGCTTTCATGAGAGACCTCAGGGCTGCATGTTTTGAGCCCAGTACTGAGCCTGAAAAGCATTTCCAACCCCACTTACATGTAAAACTAGCTAAAATGTGCCTGGCTTCTCTTCACTGAAAAGCTCATTCTGAGTACATTTTTAGCATACGTTTGCTCCTGCCGGGTCAGCTGAGCAGCGAATTTCTATTTAACCACCTGCTATCATGAGAGACCTCAGGGCTGCATGTTTCGAGCCCAGTACTGAGCCTGAAAAGCATTTCCAACCCCACTTACAAGTAAAACTAGCTAAAATGTGCCTGGCTTCTCTTCACTGAAAAGCTCATTCTGAGTACATTTTTAGCATACGTTTGCTCCTGCCGGGTCAGCTGAGCAGCGAATTTTTATTTAACCACCTGCTATCATGAGAGACCTCAGGGCTGCATGTTTTGAGCCCAGTACTGATCCTGAAAAGCGTTACCAACCCCACTTACAAGTAAAACTAGCTAAAATGTGCCTGGCTGCTATGCACTGAAAAGCTCATTCTGTGTACATTTTTGGCATACGTTTGCTCCTACCGGGTCAGCTGAGCAGCGAATTTCTATTTAACCACCTGCTTTCATGAGAGACCTCAGGGCTGCATGTTTTGAGCCCAGTACTGAGCCTGAAAAGCATTTCCAACCCCACTTACAAGTAAAACTAGCTAAAATGTGCCTGGCTACTCTTCAATGAAAAGCTCATTCTGAGTACATTTTTAGCATACGTTTGCTCCTGCCGGGTCAGCTGAGCAGCGAATTTCTAACCACCTGCTATCATGAGAGACCTCAGGGCTGCATGTTTTGAGCCCAGTACTGAGCCTGAAAAGCATTTCCAACCCCACTTACAAGTAAAACTAGCTAAAATGTGCCTGGCTTCTCTTCACTGAAAAGCTTATTCTGAGTACATTTTTAGCATACTTTTGCTCCTGCCGGGTCAGCTGAGCAGCGAATTTCTATTTAACCACCTGCTATCATGAGAGACCTCAGGGCTGCATGTTTTGAGCCCAGTACTGATCCTGAAAAGCGTTTCCAACCCCACTTACAAGTAAAACTAGCTAAAATGTGCCTGGCTGCTATTCACTGAAAAGCTCATTCTGTGTACATTTTTGGCATACGTTTGCTCCTACCGGGTCAGCTGAGCAGCGAATTTCTATTTAACCACCTGCTTTCATGAGAGACCTCAGGGCTGCATGTTTTGAGCCCAGTACTGAGCCTGAAAAGCATTTCCAACCCCACTTACAAGTAAAACTAGCTAAAATGTGCCTGGCTTCTCTTCACTGAAAAGCTCATTCTGAGTACATTTTTAGCATACGTTTGCTCCTGCCGGGTCAGCTGAGCAGCGAATTTCTATTTAACCACCTGCTATCATGAGAGACCTCAGGGCTGCATGTTTTGAGCCCAGTACTGAGCCTGAAAAGCATTTCCAACCCCACTTACAAGTAAAACTAGCTAAAATGTGCCTGGCTTCTCTTCACTGAAAAGCTCATTCTGAGTACATTTTTAGCATACGTTTGCTCCTGCTGGGTCAGCTGAGCAGCGAATTTCTAACCACCTGCTATCATGAGAGACCTCAGGGCTGCATGTTTTGAGCCCAGTACTGATCCTGAAAAGCGTTTCCAACCCCACTTACAAGTAAAACTAGCTAAAATGTGCCTGGCTTCTCTTCACTGAAAAGCTCATTCTGAGTACATTTTTAGCATACGTTTGCTCCTGCCTTGTCAGCTGAGCAGCGAATTTCTATTTAACCACCTGCTTTCATGAGAGACCTCAGGGCTGCATGTTTTGAGCCCAGTACTGAGCCTGAAAAGTATTTCCAACCCCACTTACAAGTAAAACTAGCTAAAATGTGCCTGGCTTCTCTTCACTGAAAAGCTCATTCTGAGTATATTTTTAGCATACGTTTGCTCCTGCCTTGTCAGCTGAGCAGCGAATTTCTATTTAACCACCTGCTATCATGAGAGACCTCAGGGCTGCATGTTTTGAGCCCAGTACTGATCCTGAAAAGCGTTTCCAACCCCACTTACAAGTAAAACTAGCTAAAATGTGCCTTGCTGCTATTCACTGAAAAGCTCATTCTGTGTACATTTTTGGCATACGTTTGCTCCTACCGGGTCAGCTGAGCAGCGAATTTCTATTTAACTACCTGCTTTCATGAGAGACCTCTGGGCTGCATGTTTTGAGCCCAGTACTGAGCCTGAAAAGCATTTTCAACCCCACTTACAAGTAAAACTAGCTAAAATGTACCTGGCTTCTCTTCACTGAAAAGCTCATTCTGAGTACATTTTAAGCATACGTTTTCTCCTGCCGGGTCAGCTGAGCAGCAAATTTTTATTTAACCACCTGCTATCATGAGAGACCTCAGGGCTGCATGTTTTGAGCCCAGTACTGAGCCTGAAAAGCATTTCCAACCCCACTTACAAGTAAAACTAGCTAAAATGTGCCTGGCTGCTATTCACTGAAAAGCTCATTCTGTGTACATTTTTGGCATACGTTTGCTCCTGCCGGGTCAGCTGAGCAGCGAATTTCTATTTAACCACCTGCTATCATGAAAGACCTCAGGGCTGCATGTTTTGAGCCCAGTACTGAGCCTGAAAAGCATTTCCAACCCCACTTACAAGTAAAACTAGCTAAAATGTGCCTGGCTGCTATTCACTGAAAAGCTCATTCTGAGTACATTTTTGGCATACGTTTGCTCCTACGGGGTCAGCTGATCAGCGAATTTCTATTTAACCACCTGCTTTCATGAGAGACCTCAGGGCTGCATGTTTTGAGCCCAGTACTGAGCCTGAAAAGTATTTCCAACCCCACTTACAAGTAAAACTAGCTAAAATGTGCCTGGCTGCTATTCACTGAAAAGCTCATTCTGTGTACATTTTTGGCATACGTTTGCTCCTGCCGGGTCAGCTGAGCAGCAAATTTCTAACCACCTGCTATCATGAGAGACCTCAGGGCTGCATGTTTTGAGCCCAGTACTGAGCCTGAAAAGCATTTCCAACCCCACTTACAAGTAAAACTAGCTAAAATGTGCCTGGCTTCTCTTCACTGAAAAGCTTATTCTGAGTACATTTTTAGCATACGTTTGCTCCTGCCGGGTCAGCTGAGCAGCGAATTTCTATTTAACCACCTGCTATCATGAGAGACCTCAGGGCTGCATGTTTTGAGCCCAGTACTGATCCTGAAAAGCGTTTCCAACCCCACTTACAAGTAAAACTAGCTAAAATGTGCCTGGCTGCTATTCACTGAAAAGCTCATTCTGTGTACATTTTTGGCATACGTTTGCTCCTACCGGGTCAGCTGAGCAGCGAATTTCTATTTAACCACCTGCTTTCATGAGAGACCTCAGGGCTGCATGTTTTGAGCCCAGTACTGAGCCTGAAAAGCATTTCCAACCCCACTTACAAGTAAAACTAGCTAAAATGTGCCTGGCTTCTCTTCACTGAAAAGCTCATTCTGAGTACATTTTTAGCATACGTTTGCTCCTGCCGGGTCAGCTGAGCAGCGAATTTCTATTTAACCACCTGCTATCATGAGAGACCTCAGGGCTGCATGTTTCGAGCCCAGTACTGAGCCTGAAAAGCATTTCCAACCCCACTTACAAGTAAAACTAGCTAAAATGTGCCTGGCTTCTCTTCACTGAAAAGCTCATTCTGAGTACATTTTTAGCATACGTTTGCTCCTGCCGGGTCAGCTGAGCAGCAAATTTTTATTTAACCACCTGCTATCATGAGAGACCTCAGGGCTGCATGTTTTGAGCCCAGTACTGATCCTGAAAAGCGTTTCCAACCCCACTTACAAGTAAAACTAGCTAAAATGTGCCTGGCTGCTATTCACTGAAAAGCTCATTCTGTGTACATTTTTGGCATACGTTTGCTCCTACCGGGTCAGCTGAGCAGCGAATTTCTATTTAACCACCTGCTTTCATGAGAGACCTCAGGGCTGCATGTTTTGAGCCCAGTACTGAGCCTGAAAAGCATTTCCAACCCCACTTACAAGTAAAACTAGCTAAAATGTGCCTGGCTTCTCTTCACTGAAAAGCTCATTCTGAGTACATTTTTAGCATACGTTTGCTCCTGCCGGGTCAGCTGAGCAGCGAATTTCTAACCACCTGCTATCATGAGAGACCTCAGGGCTGCATGTTTTGAGCCCAGTACTGAGCCTGAAAAGCATTTCCAACCCCACTTACAAGTAAAACTAGCTAAAATGTGCCTGGCTTCTCTTCACTGAAAAGCTTATTCTGAGTACATTTTTAGCATACGTTTGCTCCTGCCGGGTCAGCTGAGCAGCGAATTTCTATTTAACCACCTGCTATCATGAGAGACCTCAGGGCTGCATGTTTTGAGCCCAGTACTGATCCTGAAAAGCGTTTCCAACCCCACTTACAAGTAAAACTAGCTAAAATGTGCCTGGCTGCTATTCACTGAAAAGCTCATTCTGTGTACATTTTTGGCATACGTTTGCTCCTACCGGGTCAGCTGAGCAGCGAATTTCTATTTAACCACCTGCTTTCATGAGAGACCTCAGGGCTGCATGTTTTGAGCCCAGTACTGAGCCTGAAAAGCATTTCCAACCCCACTTACAAGTAAAACTAGCTAAAATGTGCCTGGCTTCTCTTCACTGAAAAGCTCATTCTGAGTACATTTTTAGCATACGTTTGCTCCTGCCGGGTCAGCTGAGCAGCGAATTTCTATTTAACCACCTGCTATCATGAGAGACCTCAGGGCTGCATGTTTTGAGCCCAGTACTGAGCCTGAAAAGCATTTCCAACCCCACTTACAAGTAAAACTAGCTAAAATGTGCCTGGCTTCTCTTCACTGAAAAGCTCATTCTGAGTACATTTTTAGCATACGTTTGCTCCTGCCGGGTCAGCTGAGCAGCGAATTTCTAACCACCTGCTATCATGAGAGACCTCAGGGCTGCATGTTTTGAGCCCAGTACTGATCCTGAAAAGCGTTTCCAACCCCACTTACAAGTAAAACTAGCTAAAATGTGCCTGGCTGCTATTCACTGAAAAGCTCATTCTGTGTACATTTTTGGCATATGTTTGCTCCTACCGGGTCAGCTGATCAGCGAATTTCTATTAACCACCTGCTTTCATGAGAGACCTCAGGGCTGCATGTTTTGAGCCCAGTACTGAGCCTGAAAAGTATTTCCAACCCCACTTACAAGTAAAACTAGCTAAAATGTGCCTGGCTTCTCTTCACTGAAAAGCTCATTCTGAGTACATTTTTAGCATACGTTTGCTCCTGCTGGGTCAGCTGAGCAGCGAATTTCTAACCACCTGCTATCATGAGAGGCCTCAGGGCTGCATGTTTTGAGCCCGGTACTGATCCTGAAAAGCGTTTCCAACCCCACTTACAAGTAAAACTAGCTAAAATGTGCCTGGCTTCTCTTCACTGAAAAGCTCATTCTGAGTACATTTTTAGCATACGTTTGCTCCTGCCTTGTCAGCTGAGCAGCGAATTTCTATTTAACCACCTGCTATCATGAGAGACCTCAGGGCTGCATGTTTTGAGCCCAGTACTGATCCTGAAAAGCGTTTCCAACCCCACTTACAAGTAAAACTAGCTAAAATGTGCCTGGCTGCTATTCACTGAAAAGCTCATTCTGTGTACATTTTTGGCATACGTTTGCTCCTACCGGGTCAGCTGAGCAGCGAATTTCTATTTAACCACCTGCTTTCATGAGAGACCTCAGGGCTGCATGTTTTGAGCCCAGTACTGAGCCTGAAAAGCATTTCCAACCCCACTTACAAGTAAAACTAGCTAAAATGTGCCTGGCTTCTCTTCACTGAAAAGTTCATTCTGAGTACATTTTTAGCATACGTTTGCTCCTGCCGGGTCAGCTGAGCAGCGAATTTCTAACCACCTGCTATCATGAGAGACCTCAGGGCTGCATGTTTTGAGCCCAGTACTGAGCCTGAAAAGCATTTCCAACCCCACTTACAAGTAAAACTAGCTAAAATGTGCCTGGCTTCTCTTCACTGAAAAGCTTATTCTGAGTACATTTTTAGCATACGTTTGCTCCTGCCGGGTCAGCTGAGCAGCGAATTTCTATTTAACCACCTGCTATCATGAGAGACCTCAGGGCTGCATGTTTTGAGCCCAGTACTGATCCTGAAAAGCGTTTCCAACCCCACTTACAAGTAAAACTAGCTAAAATGTGCCTGGCTGCTATTCACTGAAAAGCTCATTCTGTGTACATTTTTGGCATACGTTTGCTCCTACCGGGTCAGCTGAGCAGCGAATTTCTATTTAACCACCTGCTTTCATGAGAGACCTCAGGGCTGCATGTTTTGAGCCCAGTACTGAGCCTGAAAAGCATTTCCAACCCCACTTACAAGTAAAACTAGCTAAAATGTGCCTGGCTTCTCTTCACTGAAAAGCTCATTCTGAGTACATTTTTAGCATACGTTTGCTCCTGCCGGGTCAGCTGAGCAGCGAATTTCTATTTAACCACCTGCTATCATGAGAGACCTCAGGGCTGCATGTTTTGAGCCCAGTACTGAGCCTGAAAAGCATTTCCAACCCCACTTACAAGTAAAACTAGCTAAAATGTGCCTGGCTTCTCTTCACTGAAAAGCTCATTCTGAGTACATTTTTAGCATACGTTTGCTCCTGCTGGGTCAGCTGAGCAGCGAATTTCTAACCACCTGCTATCATGAGAGACCTCAGGGCTGCATGTTTTGAGCCCAGTACTGATCCTGAAAAGCGTTTCCAACCCCACTTACAAGTAAAACTAGCTAAAATGTGCCTGGCTTCTCTTCACTGAAAAGCTCATTCTGAGTACATTTTTAGCATACGTTTGCTCCTGCCTTGTCAGCTGAGCAGCGAATTTCTATTTAACCACCTGCTATCATGAGAGACCTCAGGGCTGCATGTTTTGAGCCCAGTACTGATCCTGAAAAGCGTTTCCAACCCCACTTACAAGTAAAACTAGCTAAAATGTGCCTGGCTGCTATTCACTGAAAAGCTCATTCTGTGTACATTTTTGGCATACGTTTGCTCCTACCGGGTCAGCTGAGCAGCGAATTTCTATTTAACCACCTGCTTTCATGAGAGACCTCAGGGCTGCATGTTTTGAGCCCAGAACTGAGCCTGAAAAGCATTTCCAACCCCACTTACAAGTAAAACTAGCTAAAATGTGCCTGGCTTCTCTTCACTGAAAAGCTCATTCTGAGTACATTTTTAGCATACGTTTGCTCCTGCCGGGTCAGCTGAGCAGCGAATTTCTAACCACCTGCTATCATGAGAGACCTCAGGGCTGCATGTTTTGAGCCCAGTACTGATCCTGAAAAGCGTTTCCAACCCCACTTACAAGTAAAACTAGCTAAAATGTGCCTGGCTGCTATTCACTGAAAAGCTCATTCTGTGTACATTTTTGGCATATGTTTGCTCCTACCGGGTCAGCTGATCAGCGAATTTCTATTAACCACCTGCTTTCATGAGAGACCTCAGGGCTGCATGTTTTGAGCCCAGTACTGAGCCTGAAAAGTATTTCCAACCCCACTTACAAGTAAAACTAGCTAAAATGTGCCTGGCTTCTCTTCACTGAAAAGCTCATTCTGAGTATATTTTTAGCATACGTTTGCTCCTGCCTTGTCAGCTGAGCAGCGAATTTCTATTTAACCACCTGCTATCATGAGAGACCTCAGGGCTGCATGTTTTGAGCCCAGTACTGATACTGAAAAGCGTTTCCAACCCCACTTACAAGTAAAACTAGCTAAAATGTGCCTTGCTGCTATTCACTGAAAAGCTCATTCTGTGTACATTTTTGGCATACGTTTGCTCCTACCGGGTCAGCTGAGCAGCGAATTTCTATTTAACTACCTGCTTTCATGAGAGACCTCTGGGCTGCATGTTTTGAGCCCAGTACTGAGCCTGAAAAGCATTTTCAACCCCACTTACAAGTAAAACTAGCTAAAATGTGCCTGGCTTCTCTTCACTGAAAAGCTCATTCTGAGTACATTTTAAGCATACGTTTTCTCCTGCCGGGTCAGCTGAGCAGCAAATTTTTATTTAACCACCTGCTATTATGAGAGACCTCAGGGCTGCATGTTTTGAGCCCAGTACTGAGCCTGAAAAGCATTTCCAACCCCACTTACAAGTAAAACTAGCTAAAATGTGCCTGGCTGCTATTCACTGAAAAGCTCATTCTGTGTACATTTTTGGCATACGTTTGCTCCTGCCGGGTCAGCTGAGCAGCGAATTTCTATTTAACCACCTGCTATCATGAGAGACCTCAGGGCTGCATGTTTTGAGCCCAGTACTGAGCCTGAAAAGCATTTCCAACCCCACTTACAAGTAAAACTAGCTAAAATGTGCCTGGCTGCTATTCACTGAAAAGCTCATTCTGAGTACATTTTTGGCATACGTTTGCTCCTACGGGGTCAGCTGATCAGCGAATTTCTATTTAACCACCTGCTTTCATGAGAGACCTCAGGGCTGCATGTTTTGAGCCCAGTACTGAGCCTGAAAAGTATTTCCAACCCCACTTACAAGTAAAACTAGCTAAAATGTGCCTGGCTGCTATTCACTGAAAAGCTCATTCTGTGTACATTTTTGGCATACGTTTGCTCCTGCCGGGTCAGCTGAGCAGCAAATTTCTAACCACCTGCTATCATGAGAGACCTCAGGGCTGCATGTTTTGAGCCCAGTACTGAGCCTGAAAAGCATTTCCAACCCCACTTACAAGTAAAACTAGCTAAAATGTGCCTGGCTTCTCTTCACTGAAAAGCTTATTCTGAGTACATTTTTAGCATACGTTTGCTCCTGCCGGGTCAGCTGAGCAGCGAATTTCTATTTAACCACCTGCTATCATGAGAGACCTCAGGGCTGCATGTTTTGAGCCCAGTACTGATCCTGAAAAGCGTTTCCAACCCCACTTACAAGTAAAACTAGCTAAAATGTGCCTGGCTGCTATTCACTGAAAAGCTCATTCTGTGTACATTTTTGGCATACGTTTGCTCCTACCGGGTCAGCTGAGCAGCGAATTTCTATTTAACCACCTGCTTTCATGAGAGACCTCAGGGCTGCATGTTTTGAGCCCAGTACTGAGCCTGAAAAGCATTTCCAACCCCACTTACATGTAAAACTAGCTAAAATGTGCCTGGCTTCTCTTCACTGAAAAGCTCATTCTGAGTACATTTTTAGCATACGTTTGCTCCTGCCGGGTCAGCTGAGCAGCGAATTTCTATTTAACCACCTGCTATCATGAGAGACCTCAGGGCTGCATGTTTCGAGCCCAGTACTGAGCCTGAAAAGCATTTCCAACCCCACTTACAAGTAAAACTAGCTAAAATGTGCCTGGCTTCTCTTCACTGAAAAGCTCATTCTGAGTACATTTTTAGCATACGTTTGCTCCTGCCGGGTCAGCTGAGCAGCGAATTTTTATTTAACCACCTGCTATCATGAGAGACCTCAGGGCTGCATGTTTTGAGCCCAGTACTGATCCTGAAAAGCGTTACCAACCCCACTTACAAGTAAAACTAGCTAAAATGTGCCTGGCTGCTATTCACTGAAAAGCTCATTCTGTGTACATTTTTGGCATACGTTTGCTCCTACCGGGTCAGCTGAGCAGCGAATTTCTATTTAACCACCTGCTTTCATGAGAGACCTCAGGGCTGCATGTTTTGAGCCCAGTACTGAGCCTGAAAAGCATTTCCAACCCCACTTACAAGTAAAACTAGCTAAAATGTGCCTGGCTACTCTTCAATGAAAAGCTCATTCTGAGTACATTTTTAGCATACGTTTGCTCCTGCCGGGTCAGCTGAGCAGCGAATTTCTAACCACCTGCTATCATGAGAGACCTCAGGGCTGCATGTTTTGAGCCCAGTACTGAGCCTGAAAAGCATTTCCAACCCCACTTACAAGTAAAACTAGCTAAAATGTGCCTTGCTGCTATTCACTGAAAAGCTCATTCTGTGTACATTTTTGGCATACGTTTGCTCCTACCGGGTCAGCTGAGCAGCGAATTTCTATTTAACTACCTGCTTTCATGAGAGACCTCTGGGCTGCATGTTTTGAGCCCAGTACTGAGCCTGAAAAGCATTTTCAACCCCACTTACAAGTAAAACTAGCTAAAATGTGCCTGGCTTCTCTTCACTGAAAAGCTCATTCTGAGTACATTTTAAGCATACGTTTTCTCCTGCCGGGTCAGCTGAGCAGCAAATTTTTATTTAACCACCTGCTATTATGAGAGACCTCAGGGCTGCATGTTTTGAGCCCAGTACTGAGCCTGAAAAGCATTTCCAACCCCACTTACAAGTAAAACTAGCTAAAATGTGCCTGGCTGCTATTCACTGAAAAGCTCATTCTGTGTACATTTTTGGCATACGTTTGCTCCTGCCGGGTCAGCTGAGCAGCGAATTTCTATTTAACCACCTGCTATCATGAGAGACCTCAGGGCTGCATGTTTTGAGCCCAGTACTGAGCCTGAAACGCATTTCCAACCCCACTTACAAGTAAAACTAGCTAAAATGTGCCTGGCTGCTATTCACTGAAAAGCTCATTCTGAGTACATTTTTGGCATACGTTTGCTCCTACGGGGTCAGCTGATCAGCGAATTTCTATTTAACCACCTGCTTTCATGAGAGACCTCAGGGCTGCATGTTTTGAGCCCAGTACTGAGCCTGAAAAGTATTTCCAACCCCACTTACAAGTAAAACTAGCTAAAATGTGCCTGGCTGCTATTCACTGAAAAGCTCATTCTGTGTACATTTTTGGCATACGTTTGCTCCTGCCGGGTCAGCTGAGCAGCAAATTTCTAACCACCTGCTATCATGAGAGACCTCAGGGCTGCATGTTTTGAGCCCAGTACTGAGCCTGAAAAGCATTTCCAACCCCACTTACAAGTAAAACTAGCTAAAATGTGCCTGGCTTCTCTTCACTGAAAAGCTTATTCTGAGTACATTTTTAGCATACGTTTGCTCCTGCCGGGTCAGCTGAGCAGCGAATTTCTATTTAACCACCTGCTATCATGAGAGACCTCAGGGCTGCATGTTTTGAGCCCAGTACTGATCCTGAAAAGCGTTTCCAACCCCACTTACAAGTAAAACTAGCTAAAATGTGCCTGGCTGCTATTCACTGAAAAGCTCATTCTGTGTACATTTTTGGCATACGTTTGCTCCTACCGGGTCAGCTGAGCAGCGAATTTCTATTTAACCACCTGCTTTCATGAGAGACCTCAGGGCTGCATGTTTTGAGCCCAGTACTGAGCCTGAAAAGCATTTCCAACCCCACTTACATGTAAAACTAGCTAAAATGTGCCTGGCTTCTCTTCACTGAAAAGCTCATTCTGAGTACATTTTTAGCATACGTTTGCTCCTGCCGGGTCAGCTGAGCAGCGAATTTCTATTTAACCACCTGCTATCATGAGAGACCTCAGGGCTGCATGTTTCGAGCCCAGTACTGAGCCTGAAAAGCATTTCCAACCCCACTTACAAGTAAAACTAGCTAAAATGTGCCTGGCTTCTCTTCACTGAAAAGCTCATTCTGAGTACATTTTTAGCATACGTTTGCTCCTGCCGGGTCAGCTGAGCAGCGAATTTTTATTTAACCACCTGCTATCATGAGAGACCTCAGGGCTGCATGTTTTGAGCCCAGTACTGATCCTGAAAAGCGTTACCAACCCCACTTACAAGTAAAACTAGCTAAAATGTGCCTGGCTGCTATGCACTGAAAAGCTCATTCTGTGTACATTTTTGGCATACGTTTGCTCCTACCGGGTCAGCTGAGCAGCGAATTTCTATTTAACCACCTGCTTTCATGAGAGACCTCAGGGCTGCATGTTTTGAGCCCAGTACTGAGCCTGAAAAGCATTTCCAACCCCACTTACAAGTAAAACTAGCTAAAATGTGCCTGGCTACTCTTCAATGAAAAGCTCATTCTGAGTACATTTTTAGCATACGTTTGCTCCTGCCGGGTCAGCTGAGCAGCGAATTTCTAACCACCTGCTATCATGAGAGACCTCAGGGATGCATGTTTTGAGCCCAGTACTGAGCCTGAAAAGCATTTCCAACCCCACTTACAAGTAAAACTAGCTAAAATGTGCCTGGCTTCTCTTCACTGAAAAGCTTATTCTGAGTACATTTTTAGCATACTTTTGCTCCTGCCGGGTCAGCTGAGCAGCGAATTTCTATTTAACCACCTGCTATCATGAGAGACCTCAGGGCTGCATGTTTTGAGCCCAGTACTGATCCTGAAAAGCGTTTCCAACCCCACTTACAAGTAAAACTAGCTAAAATGTGCCTGGCTGCTATTCACTGAAAAGCTCATTCTGTGTACATTTTTGGCATACGTTTGCTCCTACCGGGTCAGCTGAGCAGCGAATTTCTATTTAACCACCTGCTTTCATGAGAGACCTCAGGGCTGCATGTTTTGAGCCCAGTACTGAGCCTGAAAAGCATTTCCAACCCCACTTACAAGTAAAACTAGCTAAAATGTGCCTGGCTTCTCTTCACTGAAAAGCTCATTCTGAGTACATTTTTAGCATACGTTTGCTCCTGCCGGGTCAGCTGAGCAGCGAATTTCTATTTAACCACCTGCTATCATGAGAGACCTCAGGGCTGCATGTTTTGAGCCCAGTACTGAGCCTGAAAAGCATTTCCAACCCCACTTACAAGTAAAACTAGCTAAAATGTGCCTGGCTTCTCTTCACTGAAAAGCTCATTCTGAGTACATTTTTAGCATACGTTTGCTCCTGCTGGGTCAGCTGAGCAGCGAATTTCTAACCACCTGCTATCATGAGAGACCTCAGGGCTGCATGTTTTGAGCCCAGTACTGATCCTGAAAAGCGTTTCCAACCCCACTTACAAGTAAAACTAGCTAAAATGTGCCTGGCTTCTCTTCACTGAAAAGCTCATTCTGAGTACATTTTTAGCATACGTTTGCTCCTGCCTTGTCAGCTGAGCAGCGAATTTCTATTTAACCACCTGCTATCATGAGAGACCTCAGGGCTGCATGTTTTGAGCCCAGTACTGATCCTGAAAAGCGTTTCCAACCCCACTTACAAGTAAAACTAGCTAAAATGTGCCTGGCTGCTATTCACTGAAAAGCTCATTCTGTGTACATTTTTGGCATACGTTTGCTCCTACCGGGTCAGCTGAGCAGCGAATTTCTATTTAACCACCTGCTTTCATGAGAGACCTCAGGGCTGCATGTTTTGAGCCCAGTACTGAGCCTGAAAAGCATTTCCAACCCCACTTACAAGTAAAACTAGCTAAAATGTGCCTGGCTTCTCTTCACTGAAAAGCTCATTCTGAGTACATTTTTAGCATACGTTTGCTCCTGCCGGGTCAGCTGAGCAGCGAATTTCTAACCACCTGCTATCATGAGAGACCTCAGGGCTGCATGTTTTGAGCCCATTACTGATCCTGAAAAGCGTTTCCAACCCCACTTACAAGTAAAACTAGCTAAAATGTGCCTGGCTGCTATTCACTGAAAAGCTCATTCTGTGTACATTTTTGGCATATGTTTGCTCCTACCGGGTCAGCTGATCAGCGAATTTCTATTAACCACCTGCTTTCATGAGAGACCTCAGGGCTGCATGTTTTGAGCCCAGTACTGAGCCTGAAAAGTATTTCCAACCCCACTTACAAGTAAAACTAGCTAAAATGTGCCTGGCTTCTCTTCACTGAAAAGCTCATTCTGAGTATATTTTTAGCATACGTTTGCTCCTGCCTTGTCAGCTGAGCAGCGAATTTCTATTTAACCACCTGCTATCATGAGAGACCTCAGGGCTGCATGTTTTGAGCCCAGTACTGATCCTGAAAAGCGTTTCCAACCCCACTTACAAGTAAAACTAGCTAAAATGTGCCTTGCTGCTATTCACTGAAAAGCTCATTCTGTGTACATTTTTGGCATACGTTTGCTCCTACCGGGTCAGCTGAGCAGCGAATTTCTATTTAACTACCTGCTTTCATGAGAGACCTCTGGGCTGCATGTTTTGAGCCCAGTACTGAGCCTGAAAAGCATTTTCAACCCCACTTACAAGTAAAACTAGCTAAAATGTGTCTGGCTTCTCTTCACTGAAAAGCTCATTCTGAGTACATTTTAAGCATACGTTTTCTCCTGCCGGGTCAGCTGAGCAGCAAATTTTTATTTAACCACCTGCTATCATGAGAGACCTCAGGGCTGCATGTTTTGAGCCCAGTACTGAGCCTGAAAAGCATTTCCAACCCCACTTACAAGTAAAACTAGCTAAAATGTGCCTGGCTGCTATTCACTGAAAAGCTCATTCTGTGTACATTTTTGGCATAAGTTTGCTCCTGCCGGGTCAGCTGAGCAGCGAATTTCTATTTAACCACCTGCTATCATGAGAGACCTCAGGGCTGCATGTTTTGAGCCCAGTACTGAGCCTGAAAAGCATTTCCAACCCCACTTACAAGTAAAACTAGCTAAAATGTGCCTGGCTGCTATTCACTGAAAAGCTCATTCTGAGTACATTTTTGGCATACGTTTGCTCCTACGGGGTCAGCTGATCAGCAAATTTCTATTTAACCACCTGCTTTCATGAGAGACCTCAGGGCTGCATGTTTTGAGCCCAGTACTGAGCCTGAAAAGTATTTCCAACCCCACTTACAAGTAAAACTAGCTAAAATGTGCCTGGCTGCTATTCACTGAAAAGCTCATTCTGTGTACATTTTTGGCATACGTTTGCTCCTGCCGGGTCAGCTGAGCAGCAAATTTCTAACCACCTGCTATCATGAGAGACCTCAGGGCTGCATGTTTTGAGCCCAGTACTGAGCCTGAAAAGCATTTCCAACCCCACTTACAAGTAAAACTAGCTAAAATGTGCCTGGCTTCTCTTCACTGAAAAGCTTATTCTGAGTACATTTTTAGCATACGTTTGCTCCTGCCGGGTCAGCTGAGCAGCGAATTTCTATTTAACCACCTGCTATCATGAGAGACCTCAGGGCTGCATGTTTTGAGCCCAATACTGATCCTGAAAAGCGTTTCCAACCCCACTTACAAGTAAAACTAGCTAAAATGTGCCTGGCTGCTATTCACTGAAAAGCTCATTCTGTGTACATTTTTGGCATACGTTTGCTCCTACCGGGTCAGCTGAGCAGCGAATTTCTATTTAACCACCTGCTTTCATGAGAGACCTCAGGGCTGCATGTTTTGAGCCCAGTACTGAGCCTGAAAAGCATTTCCAACCCCACTTACAAGTAAAACTAGCTAAAATGTGCCTGGCTTCTCTTCACTGAAAAGCTCATTCTGAGTACATTTTTAGCATACGTTTGCTCCTGCCGGGTCAGCTGAGCAGCGAATTTCTATTTAACCACCTGCTATCATGAGAGACCTCAGGGCTGCATGTTTCGAGCCCAGTACTGAGCCTGAAAAGCATTTCCAACCCCACTTACAAGTAAAACTAGCTAAAATGTGCCTGGCTTCTCTTCACTGAAAAGCTCATTCTGAGTACATTTTTAGCATACGTTTGCTCCTGCCGGGTCAGCTGAGCAGCGAATTTTTATTTAACCACCTGCTATCATGAGAGACCTCAGGGCTGCATGTTTTGAGCCCAGTACTGATCCTGAAAAGCGTTTCCAACCCCACTTACAAGTAAAACTAGCTAAAATGTGCCTGGCTGCTATTCACTGAAAAGCTCATTCTGTGTACATTTTTGGCATACGTTTGCTCCTACCGGGTCAGCTGAGCAGCGAATTTCTATTTAACCACCTGCTTTCATGAGAGACCTCAGGGCTGCATGTTTTGAGCCCAGTACTGAGCCTGAAAAGCATTTCCAACCCCACTTACAAGTAAAACTAGCTAAAATGTGCCTGGCTTCTCTTCACTGAAAAGCTCATCCTGAGTACATTTTTAGCATACGTTTGCTCCTGCTGGGTCAGCTGAGCAGCGAATTTCTAACCACCTGCTATCATGTGAGACCTCAGGGCTGCATGTTTTGAGCCCAGTACTGATCCTGAAAAGCGTTTCCAACCCCACTTACAAGTAAAACTAGCTAAAATGTGCCTGGCTTCTCTTCACTGAAAAGCTCATTCTGAGTACATTTTTAGCATACGTTTGCTCCTGCCTTGTCAGCTGAGCAGCGAATTTCTATTTAACCACCTGCTATCATGAGAGACCTCAGGGCTGCATGTTTTGAGCCCAGTACTGATCCTGAAAAGCGTTTCCAACCCCACTTACAAGTAAAACTAGCTAAAATGTGCCTGGCTGCTATTTACTGAAAAGCTCATTCTGTGTACATTTTTGGCATACGTTTGCTCCTACCGGGTCAGCTGAGCAACACATTTCTATTTAACCACCTGCTTTCATGAGAGACCTCAGGGCTGCATGTTGTGAGCCCAGTACTGAGCCTGAAAAGCATTTCCAACCCCACTTACAAGTAAAACTAGCTAAAATGTGCCTGGCTTCTCTTCACTGAAAAGCTCATTCTGAGTACATTTTTAGCATACGTTTGCTCCTGCCGGGTCAGCTGAGCAGCGAATTTCTAACCACCTGCTATCATGAGAGACCTCAGGGCTGCATGTTTTGAGCCCAGTACTGATCCTGAAAAGCGTTTCCAACCCCACTTACAAGTAAAACTAGCTAAAATGTGCCTGGCTTCTCTTCACTGAAAAGCTCATTCTGAGTACATTTTTAGCATACGTTTGCTCCTGCCGGGTCAGCTGAGCAGCGAATTTCTAACCACCTGCTATCATGAGAGACCTCAGGGCTGCATGTTTTGAGCCCAGTACTGAGCCTGAAAAGCATTTCCAACCCCACTTACAAGTAAAACTAGCTAAAATGTGCCTGGCTGCTATTCACTGAAAAGCTCATTCTGTGTACATTTTTGGCATACGTTTGCTCCTGCCGGGTCAGCTGAGCAGCGAATTTCTATTTAACCACCTGCTATCATGAGAGACCTCAGGGCTGCATGTTTTGAGCCCAGTACTGAGCCTGAAAAGCATTTCCAACCCCACTTACAAGTAAAACTAGCTAAAATGTGCATGGCTGCTATTCACTGAAAAGCTCATTCTGAGTACATTTTTAGCATACGTTTGCTCCTGCCGGGTCAGCTGAGCAGCAAATTTCTAACCACCTGCTATCATGAGAGACCTCAGCGCTGCATGTTTTGAGCCCAGTACTGATCCTGAAAAGCGTTTCCAACCCCACTTACAAGTAAAACTAGCTAAAATGTGCCTGGCTGCTATTCACTGAAAAGCTCATTCTGTGTACATTTTTGGCATACGTTTGCTCCTGCCGGGTCAGCTGAGCAGCGAATTTCTATTTAACCACCTGCTTTCATGAGAGACCTCAGGGCTGCATGTTTTGAGCCCAGTACTGAGCCTGAAAAGCATTTCCAACCCCACTTACAAGTAAAACTAGCTAAAATGTGCCTGGCTTCTCTTCACTGAAAAGCTCATTCTGAGTACATTTTTAGCATACGTTTGCTCCTGCTGGGTCAGCTGAGCAGCGAATTTCTAACCACCTGCTATCATGAGAGACCTCAGGGCTGCATGTTTTGAGCCCGGTACTGATCCTGAAAAGCGTTTCCAACCCCACTTACAAGTAAAACTAGCTAAAATGTGCCTGGCTTCTCTTCACTGAAAAGCTCATTCTGAGTACATTTTTAGCATACGTTTGCTCCTGCCTTGTCAGCTGAGCAGCGAATTTCTATTTAACCACCTGCTATCATGAGAGACCTCAGGGCTGCATGTTTTGAGCCCAGTGCTGATCCTGAAAAGCGTTTCCAACCCCACTTACAAGTAAAACTAGCTAAAATGTGCCTGGCTGCTATTCACTGAAAAGCTCATTCTGTGTACATTTTTGGCATACGTTTGCTCCTACCGGGTCAGCTGAGCAGCGAATTTCTATTTAACCACCTGCTTTCATGAGAGACCTCAGGGCTGCATGTTTTGAGCCCAGTACTGAGCCTGAAAAGCATTTCCAACCCCACTTACAAGTAAAACTAGCTAAAATGTGCCTGGCTTCTCTTCACTGAAAAGCCATTCTGAGTACATTTTTAGCATACGTTTGCTCCTGCCGGGTCAGCTGAGCAGCGAATTTCTAACCACCTGCTATCATGAGAGACCTCAGGGCTGCATGTTTTGAGCCCAGTACTGAGCCTGAAAAGCATTTCCAACCCCACTTACAAGTAAAACTAGCTAAAATGTGCCTGGCTTCTCTTCACTGAAAAGTTTATTCTGAGTACATTTTTAGCATACGTTTGCTCCTGCCGGGTCAGCTGAGCAGCGAATTTCTATTTAACCACCTGCTATCATGAGAGACCTCAGGGCTGCATGTTTTGAGCCCAGTACTGATCCTGAAAAGCGTTTCCAACCCCACTTACAAGTAAAACTAGCTAAAATGTGCCTGGCTGCTATTCACTGAAAAGCTCATTCTGTGTACATTTTTGGCATACGTTTGCTCCTACCGGGTCAGCTGAGCAGCGAATTTCTATTTAACCACCTGCTTTCATGAGAGACCTCAGGGCTGCATGTTTTGAGCCCAGTACTGAGCCTGAAAAGCATTTCCAACCCCACTTACAAGTAAAACTAGCTAAAATGTGCCTGGCTTCTCTTCACTGAAAAGCTCATTCTGAGTACATTTTTAGCATACGTTTGCTCCTGCCGGGTCAGCTGAGCAGCGAATTTCTATTTAACCACCTGCTATCATGAGAGACCTCAGGGCTGCATGTTTCGAGCCCAGTACTGAGCCTGAAAAGCATTTCCAACCCCACTTACAAGTAAAACTAGCTAAAATGTGCCTGGCTTCTCTTCACTGAAAAGCTCATTCTGAGTACATTTTTAGCATACATTTGCTCCTGCCGGGTCAGCTGAGCAGCAAATTTTTATTTAACCACCTGCTATCATGAGAGACCTCAGGGCTGCATGTTTTGAGCCCAGTACTGATCCTGAAAAGCGTTTCCAACCCCACTTACAAGTAAAACTAGCTAAAATGTGCCTGGCTGCTATTCACTGAAAAGCTCATTCTGTGTACATTTTTGGCATACGTTTGCTCCTACCGGGTCAGCTGAGCAGCGAATTTCTATTTAACCACCTGCTTTCATGAGAGACCTCAGGGCTGCATGTTTTGAGCCCAGTACTGAGCCTGAAAAGCATTTCCAACCCCACTTACAAGTAAAACTAGCTAAAATGTGCCTGGCTTCTCTTCACTGAAAAGCTCATTCTGAGTACATTTTTAGCATACATTTGCTCCTGCCGGGTCAGCTGAGCAGCGAATTTCTAACCACCTGCTATCATGAGAGACCTCAGGGCTGCATGTTTTGAGCCCAGTACTGAGCCTGAAAAGCATTTCCAACCCCACTTACAAGTAAAACTAGCTAAAATGTGCCTGGCTTCTCTTCACTGAAAAGCTTATTCTGAGTACATTTTTAGCATACGTTTGCTCCTGCCGGGTCAGCTGAGCAGCGAATTTCTATTTAACCACCTGCTATCATGAGAGAACTCAGGGCTGCATGTTTTGAGCCCAGTACTGATCCTGAAAAGCGTTTCCAACCCCACTTACAAGTAAAACTAGCTAAAATGTGCCTGGCTGCTATTCACTGAAAAGCTCATTCTGTGTACATTTTTGGCATACGTTTGCTCCTACCGGGTCAGCTGAGCAGCGAATTTCTATTTAACCACCTGCTTTCATGAGAGACCTCAGGGCTGCATGTTTTGAGCCCAGTACTGAGCCTGAAAAGCATTTCCAACCCCACTTACAAGTAAAACTAGCTAAAATGTGCCTGGCTTCTCTTCACTGAAAAGCTCATTCTGAGTACATTTTTAGCATACGTTTGCTCCTGCCGGGTCAGCTGAGCAGCGAATTTCTATTTAACCACCTGCTATCATGAGAGACCTCAGGGCTGCATGTTTTGAGCCCAGTACTGAGCCTGAAAAGCATTTCCAACCCCACTTACAAGTAAAACTAGCTAAAATGTGCCTGGCTTCTCTTCACTGAAAAGCTCATTCTGAGTACATTTTTAGCATACGTTTGCTCCTGCTGGGTCAGCTGAGCAGCGAATTTCTAACCACCTGCTATCATGAGAGACCTCAGGGCTGCATGTTTTGAGCCCAGTACTGATCCTGAAAAGCGTTTCCAACCCCACTTACAAGTAAAACTAGCTAAAATGTGCCTGGCTTCTCTTCACTGAAAAGCTCATTCTGAGTACATTTTTAGCATACGTTTGCTCCTGCCTTGTCAGCTGAGCAGCGAATTTCTATTTAACCACCTGCTATCATGAGAGACCTCAGGGCTGCATGTTTTGAGCCCAGTACTGATCCTGAAAAGCGTTTCCAACCCCACTTACAAGTAAAACTAGCTAAAATGTGCCTGGCTGCTATTCACTGAAAAGCTCATTCTGTGTACATTTTTGGCATACGTTTGCTCCTACCGGGTCAGCTGAGCAGCGAATTTCTATTTAACCACCTGCTTTCATGAGAGACCTCAGGGCTGCATGTTTTGAGCCCAGTACTGAGCCTGAAAAGCATTTCCAACCCCACTTACAAGTAAAACTAGCTAAAATGTGCCTGGCTTCTCTTCACTGAAAAGCTCATTCTGAGTACATTTTTAGCATACGTTTGCTCCTGCCGGGTCAGCTGAGCAGCGAATTTCTAACCACCTGCTATCATGAGAGACCTCAGGGCTGCATGTTTTGAGCCCAGTACTGATCCTGAAAAGCGTTTCCAACCCCACTTACAAGTAAAACTAGCTAAAATGTGCCTGGCTGCTATTCACTGAAAAGCTCATTCTGTGTACATTTTTGGCATATGTTTGCTCCTACCGGGTCAGCTGATCAGCGAATTTCTATTAACCACCTGCTTTCATGAGAGACCTCAGGGCTGCATGTTTTGAGCCCAGTACTGAGCCTGAAAAGTATTTCCAACCCCACTTACAAGTAAAACTAGCTAAAATGTGCCTTGCTTCTCTTCACTGAAAAGCTCATTCTGAGTATATTTTTAGCATACGTTTGCTCCTGCCTTGTCAGCTGAGCAGCGAATTTCTATTTAACCACCTGCTATCATGAGAGACCTCAGGGCTGCATGTTTTGAGCCCAGTACTGATCCTGAAAAGCGTTTCCAACCCCACTTACAAGTAAAACTAGCTAAAATGTGCCTTGCTGCTATTCACTGAAAAGCTCATTCTGTGTACATTTTTGGCATACGTTTGCTCCTACCGGGTCAGCTGAGCAGCGAATTTCTATTTAACTACCTGCTTTCATGAGAGACCTCTGGGCTGCATGTTTTGAGCCCAGTACTGAGCCTGAAAAGCATTTTCAACCCCACTTACAAGTAAAACTAGCTAAAATGTGCCTGGCTTCTCTTCACTGAAAAGTTCATTCTGAGTACATTTTAAGCATACGTTTTCTCCTGTCGGGTCAGCTGAGCAGCAAATTTTTATTTAACCACCTGCTATCATGAGAGACCTCAGGGCTGCATGTTTTGAGCCCAGTACTGAGCCTGAAAAGCATTTCCAACCCCACTTACAAGTAAAACTAGCTAAAATGTGCCTGGCTGCTATTCACTGAAAAGCTCATTCTGTGTACATTTTTGGCATACGTTTGCTCCTGCCGGGTCAGCTGAGCAGCGAATTTCTATTTAACCACCTGCTATCATGAGAGACCTCAGGGCTGCATGTTTTGAGCCCAGTACTGATCCTGAAAAGCGTTTCCAACCCCACTTACAAGTAAAACTAGCTAAAATGTGCCTGGCTGCTATTCACTGAAAAGCTCATTCTGTGTACATTTTTGGCATACGTTTGCTCCTACCGGGTCAGCTGAGCAGCGAATTTCTATTTAACCACCTGCTTTCATGAGAGACCTCAGGGCTGCATGTTTTGAGCCCAGTACTGAGCCTGAAAAGCATTTCCAACCCCACTTACAAGTAAAACTAGCTAAAATGTGCCTGGCTTCTCTTCACTGAAAAGCTCATTCTGAGTACATTTTTAGCATACGTTTGCTCCTGCCGGGTCAGCTGAGCAGCGAATTTCTATTTAACCACCTGCTATCATGAGAGACCTCAGGGCTGCATGTTTCGAGCCCAGTACTGAGCCTGAAAAGCATTTCCAACCCCACTTACAAGTAAAACTAGCTAAAATGTGCCTGGCTTCTCTTCACTGAAAAGCTCATTCTGAGTACATTTTTAGCATACGTTTGCTCCTGCCGGGTCAGCTGAGCAGCGAATTTTTATTTAACCACCTGCTATCATGAGAGACCTCAGGGCTGCATGTTTTGAGCCCAGTACTGATCCTGAAAAGCGTTTCCAACCCCACTTACAAGTAAAACTAGCTAAAATGTGCCTGGCTGCTATTCACTGAAAAGCTCATTCTGTGTACATTTTTGGCATACGTTTGCTCCTACCGGGTCAGTTGAGCAGCGAATTTCTATTTAACCACCTGCTTTCATGAGAGACCTCAGGGCTGCATGTTTTGAGCCCAGTACTGAGCCTAAAAAGCATTTCCAACCCCACTTACAAGTAAAACTAGCTAAAATGTGCCTGGCTTCTCTTCACTGAAAAGCTCATCCTGAGTACATTTTTAGCATACGTTTGCTCCTGCTGGGTCAGCTGAGCAGCGAATTTCTAACCACCTGCTATCATGAGAGACCTCAGGGCTGCATGTTTTGAGCCCAGTACTGATCCTGAAAAGCGTTTCCAACCCCACTTACAAGTAAAACTAGCTAAAATGTGCCTGGCTTCTCTTCACTGAAAAGCTCATTCTGAGTACATTTTTAGCATACGTTTGCTCCTGCCTTGTCAGCTGAGCAGCGAATTTCTATTTAACCACCTGCTATCATGAGAGACCTCAGGGCTGCATGTTTTGAGCCCAGTACTGATCCTGAAAAGCGTTTCCAACCCCACTTACAAGTAAAACTAGCTAAAATGTGCCTGGCTGCTATTTACTGAAAAGCTCATTCTGTGTACATTTTTGGCATACGTTTGCTCCTACCGGGTCAGCTGAGCAACAAATTTCTATTTAACCACCTGCTTTCATGAGAGACCTCAGGGCTGCATGTTTTGAGCCCAGTACTGAGCCTGAAAAGCATTTCCAACCCCACTTACAAGTAAAACTAGCTAAAATGTGCCTGGCTTCTCTTCACTGAAAAGCTCATTCTGAGTACATTTTTAGCATACGTTTGCTCCTGCCGGGTCAGCTGAGCAGCGAATTTCTAACCACCTGCTATCATGAGAGACCTCAGGGCTGCATGTTTTGAGCCCAGTACTGATCCTGAAAAGCGTTTCCAACCCCACTTACAAGTAAAACTAGCTAAAATGTGCCTGGCTGCTATTCACTGAAAAGCTCATTCTGTGTACATTTTTGGCATATGTTTGCTCCTACCGGGTCAGCTGATCAGCGAATTTCTATTAACCACCTGCTTTCATGAGAGACCTCAGGGCTGCATGTTTTGAGCCCAGTACTGAGCCTGAAAAGTATTTCCAACCCCACTTACAAGTAAAACTAGCTAAAATGTGCCTGGCTTCTCTTCACTGAAAAGCTCATTCTGAGTACATTCTTAGCATACGTTTGCTCCTGCCGGGTCAGCTGAGCAGCGAATTTCTATTTAACCACCTGCTATCATGAGAGACCCCAGGGCTGCATGTTTTGAGCCCAGTACTGAGCCTGAAAAGCATTTCCAACCCCACTTACATGTAAAACTAGCTAAAATGTGCCTGGCTTCTCTTCACTGAAAAGCTCATTCTGAGTACATTTTTAGCATACGTTTGCTCCTGCCGGGTCAGCTGAGCAGCGAATTTCTAACCACCTGCTATCATGAGAGACCTCAGGGCTGCATGTTTTGAGCCCAGTACTGAGCCTGAAAAGCATTTCCAACCCCACTTACAAGTAAAACTAGTTAAAATGTGCCTGGCTGCTATTCACTGAAAAGCTCATTCTGTGTACATTTTTGGCATACGTTTGCTCCTGCCGGGTCAGCTGAGCAGCGAATTTCTATTTAACCACCTGCTATCATGAGAGACCCCAGGGCTGCATGTTTTGAGCCCAGTACTGAGCCTGAAAAGCATTTCCAACCCCACTTACAAGTAAAACTAGCTAAAATGTGCATGGCTGCTATTCACTGAAAAGCTCATTCTGAGTACATTTTTAGCATACGTTTGCTCCTGCCGGGTCAGCTGAGCAGCAAATTTCTAACCACCTGCTATCATGAGAGACCTCAGCGCTGCATGTTTTGAGCCCAGTACTGATCCTGAAAAGCGTTTCCAACCCCACTTACAAGTAAAACTAGCTAAAATGTGCCTGGCTGCTATTCACTGAAAAGCTCATTCTGTGTACATTTTTGGCATACGTTTGCTCCTGCCGGGTCAGCTGAGCAGCGAATTTCTATTTAACCACCTGCTTTCATGAGAGACCTCAGGGCTGCATGTTTTGAGCCCAGTACTGAGCCTGAAAAGCATTTCCAACCCCACTTACAAGTAAAACTAGCTAAAATGTGCCTGGCTTCTCTTCACTGAAAAGCTCATTCTGAGTACATTTTTAGCATACGTTTGCTCCTGCTGGGTCAGCTGAGCAGCGAATTTCTAACCACCTGCTATCATGAGAGACCTCAGGGCTGCATGTTTTGAGCCCGGTACTGATCCTGAAAAGCGTTTCCAACCCCACTTACAAGTAAAACTAGCTAAAATGTGCCTGGCTTCTCTTCACTGAAAAGCTCATTCTGAGTACATTTTTAGCATACGTTTGCTCCTGCCTTGTCAGCTGAGCAGCGAATTTCTATTTAACCACCTGCTATCATGAGAGACCTCAGGGCTGCATGTTTTGAGCCCAGTACTGATCCTGAAAAGCGTTTCCAACCCCACTTACAAGTAAAACTAGCTAAAATGTGCCTGGCTGCTATTCACTGAAAAGCTCATTCTGTGTACATTTTTGGCATACGTTTGCTCCTACCGGGTCAGCTGAGCAGCGAATTTCTATTTAACCACCTGCTTTCATGAGAGACCTCAGGGCTGCATGTTTTGAGCCCAGTACTGAGCCTGAAAAGCATTTCCAACCCCACTTACAAGTAAAACTAGCTAAAATGTGCCTGGCTTCTCTTCACTGAAAAGCTCATTCTGAGTACATTTTTAGCATACGTTTGCTCCTGCCGGGTCAGCTGAGCAGCGAATTTCTAACCACCTGCTATCATGAGAGACCTCAGGGCTGCATGTTTTGAGCCCAGTACTGAGCCTGAAAAGCATTTCCAACCCCACTTACAAGTAAAACTAGCTAAAATGTGCCTGGCTTCTCTTCACTGAAAAGCTTATTCTGAGTACATTTTTAGCATACGTTTGCTCCTGCCGGGTCAGCTGAGCAGCGAATTTCTATTTAACCACCTGCTATCATGAGAGACCTCAGGGCTGCATGTTTTGAGCCCAGTACTGATCCTGAAAAGCGTTTCCAACCCCACTTACAAGTAAAACTAACTAAAATGTGCCTGGCTGCTATTCACTGAAAAGCTCATTCTGTGTACATTTTTGGCATACGTTTGCTCCTACCGGGTCAGCTGAGCAGCGAATTTCTATTTAACCACCTGCTTTCATGAGAGACCTCAGGGCTGCATGTTTTGAGCCCAGTACTGAGCCTGAAAAGCATTTCCAACCCCACTTACAAGTAAAACTAGCTAAAATGTGCCTGGCTTCTCTTCACTGAAAAGCTCATTCTGAGTACATTTTTAGCATACGTTTGCTCCTGCCGGGTCAGCTGAGCAGCGAATTTCTATTTAACCACCTGCTATCATGAGAGACCTCAGGGCTGCATGTTTTGAGCCCAGTACTGAGCCTGAAAAGCATTTCCAACCCCACTTACAAGTGAAACTAGCTAAAATGTGCCTGGCTTCTCTTCACTGAAAAGCTCATTCTGAGTACATTTTTAGCATACGTTTGCTCCTGCTGGGTCAGCTGAGCAGCGAATTTCTAACCACCTGCTATCATGAGAGACCTCAGGGCTGCATGTTTTGAGCCCAGTACTGATCCTGAAAAGCGTTTCCAACCCCACTTACAAGTAAAACTAGCTAAAATGTGCCTGGCTTCTCTTCACTGAAAAGCTCATTCTGAGTACATTTTTAGCATACGTTTGCTCCTGCCTTGTCAGCTGAGCAGCGAATTTCTATTTAACCACCTGCTATCATGAGAGACCTCAGGGCTGCATGTTTTGAGCCCAGTACTGATCCTGAAAAGCGTTTCCAACCCCACTTACAAGTAAAACTAGCTAAAAGGTGCCTGGCTGCTATTCACTGAAAAGCTCATTCTGTGTACATTTTTGGCATACGTTTGCTCCTACCGGGTCAGCTGAGCAGCGAATTTCTATTTAACCACCTGCTTTCATGAGAGACCTCAGGGCTGCATGTTTTGAGCCCAGTACTGAGCCTGTAAAGTATTTCCAACCCCACTTACAAGTAAAACTAGCTAAAATGTGCCTGGCTTCTCTTCACTGAAAAGCTCATTCTGAGTATATTTTTAGCATACGTTTGCTCCTGCCTTGTCAGCTGAGCAGCGAATTTCTATTTAACCACCTGCTATCATGAGAGACCTCAGGGCTGCATGTTTTGAGCCCAGTACTGATCCTGAAAAGCGTTTCCAACCCCACTTACAAGTAAAACTAGCTAAAATGTGCCTGGCTGCTATTCACTGAAAAGCTCATTCTGTGTACATTTTTGGCATACGTTTGCTCCTACCGGGTCAGCTGAGCGGCGAATTTCTAATTAACTACCTGCTTACATGAGAGACCTCAGGGCTGCATGTTTTGAGCCCAGTACTGAGCCTGAAAAGCATTTTCAACCCCACTTACAAGTAAAACTAGCTAAAATGTGCCTGGCTTCTCTTCACTGAAAAGCTCATTCTGAGTACATTTTAAGCATACGTTTTCTCCTGCCGGGTCAGCTGAGCAGCAAATTTTTATTTAACCACCTGCTATCATGAGAGACCTCAGGGCTGCATGTTTTGAGCCCAGTACTGAGCCTGAAAAGCATTTCCAACCCCACTTACAAGTAAAACTAGCTAAAATGTGCCTGGCTGCTATTCACTGAAAAGCTCATTCTGTGTACATTTTTGGCATACGTTTGCTCCTGCCGGGTCAGCTGAGCAGCGCATTTCTATTTAACCACCTGCTATCATGAGAGACCTCAGGGCTGCATGTTTTGAGCCCAGTACTGAGCCTGAAAAGCATTTCCAACCCCACTTACAAGTAAAACTAGCTAAAATGTGCCTGGCTGCTATTCACTGAAAAGCTCATTCTGAGTACATTTTTGGCATACGTTTGCTCCTACGGGGTCAGCTGATCAGCGAATTTCTATTTAACCACCTGCTTTCATGAGAGACCTCAGGGCTGCATGTTTTGAGCCCAGTACTGAGCCTGAAAAGTATTTCCAACCCCACTTACAAGTAAAACTAGCTAAAATGTGCCTGGCTGCTATTCACTGAAAAGCTCATTCTGTGTACATTTTTGGCATACGTTTGCTCCTGCCGGGTCAGCTGAGCAGCAAATTTCTAACCACCTGCTATCATGAGAGACCTCAGGGCTGCATGTTTTGAGCCCAGTACTGATCCTGAAAAGCGTTTCCAACCCCACTTACAAGTAAAACTAGCTAAAATGTGCCTGGCTGCTATTCACTGAAAAGCTCATTCTGTGTACATTTTTGGCATACGTTTGCTCCTACCGGGTCAGCTGAGCAGCGAATTTCTATTTAACCACCTGCTTTCATGAGAGACCTCAGGGCTGCATGTTTTGAGTCCAGTACTGAGCCTGAAAAGCATTTCCAACCCCACTTACAAGTAAAACTAGCTAAAATGTGCCTGGCTTCTCTTCACTGAAAAGCTCATTCTGAGTACATTTTTAGCATACGTTTGCTCCTGCCGGGTCAGCTGAGCAGCGAATTTCTATTTAACCACCTGCTATCATGAGAGACCTCAGGGCTGCATGTTTCGAGCCCAGTACTGAGCCTGAAAAGCATTTCCAACCCCACTTACAAGTAAAACTAGCTAAAATGTGCCTGGCTTCTCTTCACTGAAAAGCTCATTCTGAGTACATTTTTAGCATACGTTTGCTCCTGCCGGGTCAGCTGAGCAGCAAATTTTTATTTAACCACCTGCTATCATGAGAGACCTCAGGGCTGCATGTTTTGAGCCCAGTACTGATCCTGAAAAGCGTTTCCAACCCCACTTACAAGTAAAACTAGCTAAAATGTGCCTGGCTGCTATTCACTGAAAAGCTCATTCTGTGTACATTTTTGGCATACGTTTGCTCCTACCGGGTCAGCTGAGCAGCGAATTTCTATTTAACCACCTGCTTTCATGAGAGACCTCAGGGCTGCATGTTTTGAGCCCAGTACTGAGCCTGAAAAGCATTTCCAACCCCACTTACAAGTAAAACTAGCTAAAATGTGCCTGGCTTCTCTTCACTGAAAAGCTCATTCTGAGTACATTTTTAGCATACGTTTGCTCCTGCTGGGTCAGCTGAGCAGCGAATTTCTAACCACCTGCTATCATGAGAGACCTCAGGGCTGCATGTTTTGAGCCCAGTACTGATCCTGAAAAGCGTTTCCAACCCCACTTACAAGTAAAACTAGCTAAAATGTGCCTGGCTTCTCTTCACTGAAAAGCTCATTCTGAGTACATTTTTAGCATACGTTTGCTCCTGACTTGTCAGCTGAGCAGCGAATTTCTATTTAACCACCTGCTATCATGAGAGACCTCAGGGCTGAATGTTTTGAGCCCAGTACTGATCCTGAAAAGCGTTTCCAACCCCACTTACAAGTAAAACTAGCTAAAATGTGCCTGGCTGCTATTTACTGAAAAGCTCATTCTGTGTACATTTTTGGCATACGTTTGCTCCTACCGGGTCAGCTGAGCAACAAATTTCTATTTAACCACCTGCTTTCATGAGAGACCTCAGGGCTGCATGTTTTGAGCCCAGTACTGAGCCTGAAAAGCATTTCCAACCCCACTTACAAGTAAAACTAGCTAAAATGTGCCTGGCTTCTCTTCACTGAAAAGCTCATTCTGAGTACATTTTTAGCATACGTTTGCTCCTGCCGGGTCAGCTGAGCAGCGAATTTCTAACCACCTGCTATCATGAGAGACCTCAGGGCTGCATGTTTTGAGCCCAGTACTGATCCTGAAAAGCGTTTCCAACCCCACTTACAAGTAAAACTAGCTAAAATGTGCCTGGCTGCTATTCACTGAAAAGCTCATTCTGTGTACATTTTTGGCATATGTTTGCTCCTACCGGGTCAGCTGATCAGCGAATTTCTATTAACCACCTGCTTTCATGAGAGACCTCAGGGCTGCATGTTTTGAGCCCAGTACTGAGCCTGAAAAGTATTTCCAACCCCACTTACAAGTAAAACTAGCTAAAATGTGCCTGGCTTCTCTTCACTGAAAAGCTCATTCTGAGTACATTCTTAGCATACGTTTGCTCCTGCCGGGTCAGCTGAGCAGCGAATTTCTATTTAACCACCTGCTATCATGAGAGACCTCAGGGCGGCATATTTTGAGCCCAGTACTGATCCTGAAAAGCGTTTCCAACCCCACTTACATGTAAAACTAGCTAAAATGTGCCTGGCTTCTCTTCACTGAAAAGCTCATGCTGAGTACATTTTTAGCATACGTTTGCTCCTGCCGGGTCAGCTGAGCAGCGAATTTCTAACCACCTGCTATCATGAGAGACCTCAGGGCTGCATGTTTTGAGCCCAGTACTGAGCCTGAAAAGCATTTCCAACCCCACTTACAAGTAAAACTAGCTAAAATGTGCCTGGCTGCTATTCACTGAAAAGCTCATTCTGTGTACATTTTTGGCATACGTTTGCTCCTGCCGGGTCAGCTGAGCAGCGAATTTCTATTTAACCACCTGCTATCATGAGAGACCTCAGGGCTGCATGTTTTGAGCCCAGTACTGAGCCTGAAAAGCATTTCCAACCCCACTTACAAGTAAAACTAGCTAAAATGTGCCTGGCTGCTATTCACTGAAAAGCTCATTCTGTGTACATTTTTGGCATACGTTTGCTCCTGCCGGGTCAGCTGAGCAGCGAATTTCTATTTAACCACCTGCTTTCATGAGAGACCTCAGGGCTGCATGTTTTAAGCCCAGTAGTGAGCCTGAAAAGCATTTCCAACCCCACTTACAAGTAAAACTAGCTAAAATGTGCCTGGCTTCTCTTCACTGAAAAGCTTATTCTGAGTACATTTTTAGCATACGTTTGCTCCTGCCGGGTCAGCTGAGCAGCGAATTTCTATTTAACCACCTGCTATCATGAGAGACCTCAGGGCTGCATGTTTTGAGCCCAGTACTGATCCTGAAAAGCGTTTCCAACCCCACTTACAAGTAAAACTAGCTAAAATGTGCCTGGCTGCTATTCACTGAAAAGCTCATTCTGTGTACATTTTTGGCATACGTTTGTTCCTACCGGGTTAGCTGAGCAGCGAATTTCTATTTAACCACCTGCTTTCATGAGGGACCTCAGGGCTGCATGTTTTGAGCCCAGTACTGAGCCTGAAAAGCATTTCCAACCCCACTTACAAGTAAAACTAGCTAAAATGTGCCTGGCTTCTCTTCACTGAAAAGCTCATTCTGAGTACATTTTTAGCATACGTTTGCTCCTGCCGGGTCAGCTGAGCAGCGAATTTCTAACCACCTGCTATCATGAGAGACCTCAGGGCTGCATGTTTTGAGCCCAGTACTCATTCATTCTGAGTACATTTTTAGCATACGTTTGCTCCTGCCGGGTCAGCTGAGCAGCGAATTTCTAACCACCTGCTATCATGAGAGACCTCAGGGCTGCATGTTTTGAGCCCAGTACTGATCCTGAAAAGCGTTTCCAACCCCACTTACAAGTAAAACTAGCTAAAATGTGCCTGGCTTCTCTTCACTGAAAAGCTCATTCTGAGTACATTTTTAGCATACGTTTGCTCCTGCCGGGTCAGCTGAGCAGCGAATTTCTATTTAACCACCTGCTATCATGAGAGACCTCAGGGCTGCATGTTTTGAGCCCAGTACTGATCCTGAAAAGCGTTTCCAACCCCACTTACAAGTAAAACTAGCTAAAATGTGCCTGGCTGCTATTCACTGAAAAGCTCATTCTGTATACATTTTTGGCATACGTTTGCTCCTACCGGGTCAGCTGAGCAGCGAATTTCTATTTAACCACCTGCTTTCATGAGAGACCTCAGGGCTGCATGTTTTGAGCCCAGTACTGAGCCTGAAAAGCATTTCCAACCCCACTTACAAGTAAAACTAGCTAAAATGTGCCTGGCTTCTCTTCACTGAAAAGCTCATTCTGAGTACATTTTTAGCATACGTTTGCTCCTGCCGGGTCAGCTGAGCAGCGAATTTCTATTTAACCACCTGCTATCATGAGAGACCTCAGGGCTGCATGTTTTGAGCCCAGTACTGATCCTGAAAAGCATTTCCAACCCCACTTACAAGTAAAACTAGCTAAAATGTGCCTGGCTTCTCTTCACTGAAAAGCTCATTCTGAGTACATTTTTAGCATACATTTGCTCCTGCCGGGTCAGCTGAGCAGCGAATTTTTATTTAACCACCTGCTATCATGAGAGACCTCAGGGCTGCATGTTTTGAGCCCAGTACTGATCCTGAAAAGCGTTTCCAACCCCACTTACAAGTAAAACTAGCTAAAATGTGCCTGGCTGCTATTCACTGAAAAGCTCATTCTGTGTACATTTTTGGCATACGTTTGCTCCTACCGGGTCAGCTGAGCAGCGAATTTCTATTTAACCACCTGCTTTCATGAGAGACCTCAGGGCTGCATGTTTTGAGCCCAGTACTGAGCCTGAAAAGCATTTCCAACCCCACTTACAAGTAAAACTAGCTAAAATGTGCCTGGCTTCTCTTCACTGAAAAGCTCATTCTGAGTACATTTTTAGCATACGTTTGCTCCTGCTGGGTCAGCTGAGCAGCGAATTTCTAACCACCTGCTATCATGAGAGACCTCAGGGCTGCATGTTTTGAGCCCAGTACTGATCCTGAAAAGCGTTTCCAACCCCACTTACAAGTAAAACTAGCTAAAATGTGCCTGGCTTCTCTTCACTGAAAAGCTCATTCTGAGTACATTTTTAGCATACGTTTGCTCCTGCCTTGTCAGCTGAGCAGCGAATTTCTATTTAACCACCTGCTATCATGAGAGACCTCAGGGCTGCATGTTTTGAGCCCAGTACTGATCCTGAAAAGCGTTTCCAACCCCACTTACAAGTAAAACTAGCTAAAATGTGCCTGGCTGCTATTTACTGAAACATTCTGTGTACATTTTTGGCATACGTTTGCTCCTACCGGGTCAGCTGAGCAGCAAATTTCTATTTAACCACCTGCTTTCATGAGAGACCTCAGGGCTGCATGTTTTGAGCCCAGTACTGAGCCTGAAAAGCATTTCCAACCCCACTTACAAGTAAAACTAGCTAAAATGTGCCTGGCTTCTCTTCACTGAAAAGCTCATTCTGAGTACATTTTTAGCATACGTTTGCTCCTGCCGGGTCAGCTGAGCAGCGAATTTCTAACCACCTGCTATCATGAGAGACCTCAGGGCTGCATGTTTTGAGCCCAGTACTGATCCTGAAAAGCGTTTCCAACCCCACTTACAAGTAAAACTAGCTAAAATGTGCCTGGCTGCTATTCACTGAAAAGCTCATTCTGTGTACATTTTTGGCATATGTTTGCTCCTACCGGGTCAGCTGATCAGCGAATTTCTATTAACCACCTGCTTTCATGAGAGACCTCAGGGCTGCATGTTTTGAGCCCAGTACTGAGCCTGAAAAGTATTTCCAACCCCACTTACAAGTAAAACTAGCTAAAATGTGCCTGGCTTCTCTTCACTGAAAAGCTCATTCTGAGTACATTCTTAGCATACGTTTGCTCCTGCCGGGTCAGCTGAGCAGCGAATTTCTATTTAACCACCTGCTATCATGAGAGACCTCAGGGCTGCATGTTTTCAGCCCAGTACTGATCCTGAAAAGCATTTCCAACCCCACTTACATGTAAAACTAGCTAAAATGTGCCTGGCTTCTCTTCACTGAAAAGCTCATTCTGAGTACATTTTTAGCATACGTTTGCTCCTGCCGGGTCAGCTGAGCAGCGAATTTCTAACCACCTGCTATCATGAGAGACCTCAGGGCTGCATGTTTTGAGCCCAGTACTGATCCTGAAAAGCGTTTCCAACCCCACTTACAAGTAAAACTAGCTAAAATGTGCCTGGCTGCTATTCACTGAAAAGCTCATTCTGTGTACATTTTCGGCATACGTTTGCTCCTACCGGGTCAGCTGAGCAGCGAATTTCTATTTAACTACCTGCTTTCATGAGAGACCTCAGGGCTGCATGTTTTGAGCCCAGTACTGAGCCTGAAAAGCATTTTCAACCCCACTTACAAGTAAAACTAGCTAAAATGTGCCTGGCTTCTCTTCACTGAAAAGCTCATTCTGAGTACATTTTAAGCATACGTTTTCTCCTGCCGGGTCAGCTGAGCAGCGAATTTTTATTTAACCACCTGCTATCATGAGAGACCTCAGGGCTGCATGTTTTGAGCCCAGTACTGAGCCTGAAAAGCATTTCCAACCCCACTTACAAGTAAAACTAGCTAAAATGTGCCTGGCTGCTATTCACTGAAAAGCTCATTCTGTGTACATTTTTGGCATACGTTTGCTCCTGCCGGGTCAGCTGAGCAGCGAATTTCTATTTAACCACCTGCTATCATGAGAGACCTCAGGGCTGCATGTTTTGAGCCCAGTACTGAGCCTGAAAAGCATTTCCAACCCCACTTACAAGTAAAACTAGCTAAAATGTGCATGGCTGCTATTCACTGAAAAGCTCATTCTGAGTACATTTTTAGCATACGTTTGCTCCTGCCGGGTCAGCTGAGCAGCGAATTTCTAACCACCTGCTATCATGAGAGACCTCAGGGCTGCATGTTTTGAGCCCAGTACTGATCCTGAAAAGCGTTTCCAACCCCACTTACAAGTAAAACTAGCTAAAATGTGCCTGGCTGCTATTCACTGAAAAGCTCATTCTGTGTACATTTTTGGCATACGTTTGCTCCTACCGGGTCAGCTGAGCAGCGAATTTCTATTTAACCACCTGCTTTCATGAGAGACCTCAGGGCTGCATGTTTTGAGCCCAGTACTGAGCCTGAAAAGCATTTCCAACCCCACTTACAAGTAAAACTAGCTAAAATGTGCCTGGCTTCTCTTCACTGAAAAGCTCATTCTGAGTACATTTTTAGCATACGTTTGCTCCTGCCGGGTCAGCTGAGCAGCGAATTTCTAACCACCTGCTATCATGAGAGACCTCAGGGCTGCATGTTTTGAGCCCAGTACTGATCCTGAAAAGCGTTTCCAACCCCACTTACAAGTAAAACTAGCTAAAATGTGCCTGGCTGCTAATCACTGAAAAGTTCATTCTGTGTACATTTTTGGCATACGTTTGCTCCTACCGGGTCAGCTGATCAGCGAATTTCTATTAACCACCTGCTTTCATGACAGACCTCAGGGCTGCATGTTTTGAGCCCAGTACTGAGCCTGAAAAGTATTTCCTACCCCACTTACAAGTAAAACTAGCTAAAATGTGCCTGGCTTCTCTTCACTGAAAAGCTCATTCTGAGCACATTTTTAGCATACGTTTGCTCCTGCCGGGTCAGCTGAGCAGCGAATTTCTATTTAACCACCTGCTATCATGAGAGACCTCAGGGCTGCATGTTTTGAGCCCAGTACTGATCCTGAAAAGCGTTTCTAACCCCACTTACAAGTAAAACTAGCTAAAATGTGCCTGGCTTCTCTTCACTGAAAAGCTCATTCTGAGTACATTTTTAGCATACGTTTGCTCCTGCCGGGTCAGCTGAGCAGCGAATTTCTAACCACTTGCTATCATGAGAGACCTCAGGGCTGCATGTTTTGAGCCCAGTACTGATCCTGAAAAGCGTTTCCAACCCCACTTACAAGTAAAACTAGC